>NC_072738.1:159103779-159448958 GCF_026930045.1 Uloborus diversus
TATAATAATAATAAATAAATAAAAAGATTTCTTAAAAAAGTAAATAAAATAAAAAAAAGAGAACTAAAAAATAAAAAAATACGTAACTCTTATTTGAAAAAAGGAAATAAAATAAAAAAAGAGCTAAAAATAAAAAAAGAAAAAGAAAAAAGGTAAAGGATGTTGAGAAAATTTTGGAGGGGAAGTTGCGCCATTAAACTTGTGGGGGGGGGGCAAACCTGTATCAAAAAACATTTGAGAGAGTGTCTGATTTTGATAAATAATTTTCTGCTGATTTCGCATGCGGTTATGGACATTTTGGAATGTTTAACACAAAGTACACTCTCCATAACAAAAGCTTTTCTTTTCTTTCTCTCGCTTGGTGCAAGCTGACAGTCTTGCACCAAAACGTAAGTTATAAATCAATTTGGAATGACTTTCATGAATTTCTTTTTTTTTTTTTTTTTCTGAGATAGACGGTTTATATTTCACGCTGTGGCTCCATAATGAAAAAAAAATAATAATTATTATTATTTACTGAGCAATGAAAAACTCATAGGCGGCTGGGGCACCAAAAAAAAATGAGGGTCGAAGAAGACATGGGGGAGGGGGAAAGTTAGGTGGGCGGTGCTCCTGACACTGACTTTTTTTTAAGTGCGTAATTGAATTTTTACGTCATTATTAAACAAATGACCGAGTCTAAAATTATTCGGGACAAAACCTCACAAATCGTGGGGGATTCTCACAGTAAGACGCCTTCCCTCCAATTCAAAGCAGCATTTTTGGTTTTATGAAGTAATAACCATGAGAAAAATATAAACACACCCTTATTGAATCAATTCTTCGTTCTTTAATCTCGTGAATCGATCAATTCAATAATTTTTGATCGATCGTTACGTTTGAACTTTTGAAATTTGAGGGGTAAACTCCCTTCACTTTTAAAAGTGAGGGTGCAGTTGTCTCCCTTGCTCCCCCACGAGCTGCCTATGCCGGTATTTATTAAGCTTATGACGTTAAAAAGCCTTCTTTACAGTGCTCAAAACATATGCGAAATCTGTATATAGCATAGCTTAGACCTTACAACCTAGGAATGTTTTTTAAACCATCTAATAAATGAATAGTTAACAAACTGTAAATTACCCCCCCCCCCCCCATTAAGCTAAGGAAAAGGCATAAAACTACATGCAATACATCAGTGCAATACTAAGCTGTAAACAGGGCCCGACTAACTGAAAGTGAGGCCCAAAGCCCACAGTGCTTTGGAGGATCCCCTCTCTATGCTATCACATTAAGTCAACGTAAAATAATTGTAAAATAATGCTTGACATTTACTTAATAGAAGATTTTTTATTATTTTTAAAAAAATACATTAGTTTTTAATGCTATGCATAAGCTTTCGAAAAATTCGGAGCCTCTTAGAAAGATGGGGTCCCAGGCCCAGGCCTAGTTGGCCTGTGCGTAAGGGCCCTAGCTGTAAAGCCAGGGCCCTTAAGCCAGGGCTAAGGTATAAAACTGCATGCCGTGAGCTGCAATACTGTTCCCGAATCTTCAGACAAAATTTGCCAAATAAATAAATTTTTGGAAGAGGTCACAGCTACCTTCTGTGACCTCCTATCAGGCACTCCTTTTTTTAACAAAAATTCGGTTAATGCATCGCAAAGTAGGCTAGAGTTGTTCTGGAGGAAGTAATTACCTTTCTTGTGATATGACAGTCCTTCGTCTGTTCATCAAAAGGAACGTTTTAAGAAACATGACATTTTTGTATTCCTTTTCAAAATCACGGACAATATATTTCCATCCTGTCCTGTTATTCTTCTTCCATGAATTGTTCATACTTCCTTTAATTATTTTCCGAATCCAAACACTCACGAAAGGAAAAGAAAACCAGCCGATTCTTGAAACAATAGCAACGGTAATTGTATTCGCGGGAAATTTGATACAGGGTTTGTTTTCAAGGGTCAATGAGTACTCTTTTTAATTTTTCTGCTTGTATGATGAATGAAAGAGAAATAATTTTCCATATTAAATTCTTTTGGAAACGTTTGCGAGGAAAGATTGACAAATAGTTCCTTATTTTCAAGGACAAAAATTTCAGAAGAGATCGTATTTCATCATAAAAGCGGTAAACATAATCGGTCAGTTAAAAGAATGACATAGAAAACGGATATGAACAAATTAAAAAAACCTCAGATGCACTAAAAAAAATGTTTTGAATCCAGCCACGTATCCAGAAATGAATTTTTGGGGGAGCATATCGTTCTGTTAATTCAAGAAGCAGTTTTTGGAATGACCACCAGGAGAAAACTTTTCCAAAAATATTGTAGACACACTTTGCTTCTTCTTCATCATTTCCCAACCGGTGGTTCGCTAGGGGTTCGTGAGAGGTAGTAAGGGGGTTCGCCAAAACAATATTGCATTGGCGGAATTTTAATCTAAGCGTTTTTTGTTCATCATTTATTCATTTGTCTCCTGCAAGGCGCTCGTTTGTACCATTTTCATCGAGTGCCAAAGAAGTTAAACTTTTGTGTACAATGAATGTAAATAAAAATTACAACATATAAATGCTTTGTGCGGGGTCTATGAACACGCAGATCCGTTCCTGAATATAAGGAGTAAAAATGGCAACCATATTTTTCAGCAATGGGAATTTTTTTCGCCAACTAGGCATGTTCAACGTTATATTAATTCCCCCCGTGCATACAAAAATGTTTCCTTCATATGCTAATCTGTTGTTTCCTGCAAAGATTAACGTTCAACTATGGTCGCACTAAATTTCGCTTACGCTTATAGGCCGTGATAATCGCTTAAACTCATGGCAACAAAGACGGCGCTACAGGGAACCCCTGTTTTCCATTACGTTGTCATTGATTGGTGGATGCACGGTTCCATTCAACGCCTCTTGCGATCAAAATGGGCGACGTCCAATAAAAAATCAACTAACTTCGAAACGTTGACATTGATTGGTGGATGCATAGCAGATCATAGTTGCATCGGTTTAACACAGAAAAGTTATAAATTGTCAAGGCCTGAAAGCATCAGCGCCATCGAGTGGCGCCATGGCTTAACTTGCGTTTTATACAACTTAAAACTCCAATCGCGTTGAAGTAAATTTTGCATAATCAAACATTGATGGCGTTAAAAAAATAAAAAAAAATACTGGTAGAGATAAATTTTTGTTTCAAATATTGGCAACTATTTTTTATCCCTTTATATCAAACACGTCACCCCATATGCCTTCAGTTTTGAGCATGGCCCCACTCAATACTTAAGCGCCAGCGCAATTGAGTGGAGCCATGTTTGGAGCTAAATCAAAAATCACATGATTTTCCAAATTTAGCCTATCAGTATTCATTGTTTAAGATGCAGAAAGGTAAAAACTAGATAATATTAAGAATGTTGGGGCAAAAAAAAAAAAAAAAAACTTTTTTATTAATTCTTGAGGTGGTTCTTCTGATAAAAAGTTTCATTTTCAAATATTTCTATTCTCAGTATATGAGTCAGCAAGTCGGTATTTCTATACATTATACCAGAAGTTGTATTCAAAAGTAGATCTGAGAAGTAACTCACCACGGGCTATTATTATTTTTATATTTTGCACTACTCACAAGTTTTAGCACACTGAACATGGAGTGCTGTCTGATTAGTTGCTGTTGTCCTCTTCCAGACAGGTATGAACAATCCTTCAGATTATTTTGGATCAGTTACGGTATCGTGGTCACTTAGTAAGACGGGCCACTTAAAAGTGGAACTTTAAATGAAATTGTATCTACTTGGCGGGTATTTTAAAAATTTTAGTAAGATCTCAATTTTTTTCGATGACTTAATTTATTTGTTTCGCGCGTTATCTTTACATTTTAGAATGGCTGTGATGGCAAGACTTTTGAAAACATGCCAAGACCAGGGCGCCCCATACTTAAATTTTTGGTAGGGTGGAAATTCCCTATTTACCGAATGAAGCTCAAAACTTTGGCGATGGATGATAATTGGGCCCTATGGAGCTCTAACTTTTGTTGAATTAACCTACAAATTTAGCCCATTGACAATGATGACAATTTTGCCGAATCGTCAGACAAAATTTTCGGAATAAGGGAATTTTTGGTAGGTCACGGTAACCTCCGGGAAGATTTCGATAATTGGGAATCTGGTGATCTTTCTTCATTGGCGTCAATTTTTGGCTCCAGTGCCTGCGCGAGAAGTATTTTTCGTTGCAAATTTAGACAAAACAAAGAGAACCGAAACATCAATTCACATAGGGTTACTTTAAATCAGCAGGGTTACCAAAATAAAATTATTTACGCCAAAAATGAGACGACCGGGCCAGATTCCCAATTAACGACTCATGCTTACCTAACTATTTGCTCTTCATGAGCAAAGTTACGATACGTGGTCGAGATTCAAATTAATTAGACATTTTAATTACAGCGATAGTGAAGACGAGAAACTTCTTCCACAGAAACAAACAGATGATGCCGCAACTGGAAGCACAAAGAAGACAAAACGACTCTACTCAAAACGAAAACATACCCGTAAATCGTCTTCAGTGCCTAACATTAAAATGGACAAAGATTGATGAAGCACTGCAGTAACCTGTAGTTTTACAAAACACAAGAGCAAAATAAATTGATTAACTGCTATAATAATTTCATAAAAAAATTATTTGAAACATATGCTAACATCAGGGATGCCCAAGAGTGGGGCCATGTCCATGGTGCAGACTGTGCCATTGAAATTTTCAGGGGAGGAGGAAGGGATGTTTAAGAGATCTTTTGCTCTTTTGGGGGGAGTGCTCACATTCTGAGGGGGTATTCCATAACATTTGAGGATTGGAGTGTGCTCTCGCTCTAGGGATGACACCCCAGCTAAAACACAATTTAGTACAACGTATATATCATCTTTAAATGTTTAAGAACATTATTTCAATAAGCAATTATCGAAAAAAAAAATTTCTTCTCCCGAGTTCTATGTAATTCAAAAACATTTAAAATTTTTCTTTGGGGAGGGGAAAAGATGTATACTCAAGGCAACTTTTATCGGAAAATTAAAAACCACGAGCACTTTTTTTTGTAAAATACTTAATTTTTCTAAGCCAGGGGAAGGGGGCAATTGACCCCCTCCTAAATGACGGGCTTGTTTGTAAGTTACATAAATAAATCCCACATTCATAGATACTAGAAGCTAGAACAACGTACACAGTTGGCATATTTAATTATGTGTTAAATGCTGAAAGGATCCTGGATAATCATTTTCTGCAGTAGCGACGACTTGGGGGGGGGGGGCTACTACCCCCGCACTCTTATTTTTTTCTAAGAAGAGAACCGACTTGCTTCACACTTCTTACATCAGTAAAAATGTCAAAATGCGTTTTTAAGACTCCAATTACGGAACAAATTGGGGGGTTGACCTCCGAATTTTCCTTTGAAGTCACCAAAGGAAGTATAAAATTGAGCTTTCAAGGCTTTATCAGTTCCAAAGGAGAACCCCCGAACTCATTCTTTCCTCATTAAGTCATTCAAAGATATCCTGAAATAGCGTTTTTAAAACGATTCAACTTTGCGAAATTTTTGGTACAGAATCCCTGCACGACTTACTCTCAGTTTGCTAAAAATGTCCTAAATTTGCCTTTTAAAGATACCAGTTTCGAGATTTTTTTCAGGATGTTAACTTATTTACATCACCAAAGACAGCCGAAACTTCATTTTTCGGGGAAGAGTTTCCGAAGCCTTTAGTGACCCAAAAGATAGCCAAAAGTAAAATCTTCAGTTTTCAAAAAAATTTTGGCTCCGCACTTATAATCTTCAATCGCCGCCTCTGATTTTTTGGTGTTCCAAAGCACTTGGCAGAAGCAATCGATTTTCAATTGTTAACATAAAAAAATAAAACGCTGACCAGAGTCGAATTTTTCACTCTCTAATGATATGATTGCGCCATGATGCAAAAAGGTGAACAGCAAAATATTTAGTTGAGCAAGGCTTCTTGTAATCAATCCAAATGAAGATTTACTTCTTCCAACTATTCACTGCATAGCAAGTAACACACGATTGTATCTGGCTAAAGCCTTAGATAGTAGCTTAAGTAGTGACTAGGGATGCACTGATAAGCAGATTGGCTGATTACCGATTAATCGGTCGATATCTCTCCAATCGAACACAGATATCAGGTCAGGGACATTGAGCTAAGTTATTGCTGGACAAGATATGAGGCCCCTAGTTTCAAAATTGGATACTTGTAGGAGTGGACAAACGCTCAACTTGTAAAAAGTCCGGTTTTGAAACTGAGGCAGACCTTCCCGCCCCATTTCAAGGGGGAAAGAAGCGGTTTTTGAACCTAATATTGAGCAGGCAAATAGGCCTTATGATTCTCTACAAGATTAACAAAAAAAAAAAAGAAAATCGAATTTTTTGCAAGTATCCAGTTTTTAAACTAGGGGCCTCATATGATCCTTTTTTGACGTACAAGATGCATTCAAAAATAAAGTTTTAACACTCAAATCATTTCCACAAAGACTGTCTTTTCCTCAAGACTATAAAGATTAAGCTTTTCTCAAATCTGTATCATAATTTAAATCTAAAACTTCACTTTCAGTGGCGTAAATAGCGAGGTGCGGAGGGGGGCGCGCAATCCAGAAACAGGAACATGAGTTACAGTATCAAAAAATTGTTTCTATTAAGCAAATTTTCTTGGAAATCATCAAATCAATGTTGTTCATAGGTTTTCTGAACGAAATGTCTACTAATATATAACATGGATAATTAACTCCCCCTCTTTTCTGTGCGCCTGCATATTTGGTGTTTGCCTGGATATTTTTAGGATAATACTGAGCCCAGCCCTGTATTGCTCAATATTATATTTTTCTCTCTTTGAAGTTTATCGATATTGGATCAAGATAGCAAATCTTTTCTTTCTCGCCTTAGGATTGGCAAATTTATCCACACGATTAAAAACGAAGAAAAACAGCAAAAATCTTGTAATTTGGAGACATGCATTTGATGCCCCCCCCCCCCGAGATCTGAAATTGCAGTAGCTAAATGAAACGTGTTAAAAAAATTACCAGATTTATGTATCTTAGAGTGAGTATAACATTTTAAACAACTTGGTAAGAGTTTTACAGAGTTTCATAATTTTAATTTCAACAATGTTAACATAAGTTCTATGATCTTGCTAAATATCACCGATATCCTCGAACTGACACTGGATTTGGCATCTCATTTTTGTCACCAGCTTGGCGATATGTCGCCAATCAATGACTTTACTTCGGTTGGCATTGAAATTAATCTAGACTAGACCAGTTCTAACTCTTGCCATATTTAAGAGTTCTACATGAACATCCAATTACAACCAATAAACTTATGAAATTTCAACGAGGTTTCAAGCGGGTTATGCTTTTTGAGTTAAGAGAGATTATATGAATGAATTATACTGTTCCTTTTGATGTGCTAGAATGTGAAAAATTGGAAGACTGAATTAATCGGATATTTCGGTGAAGTTACCTCGAGGAAGTTGAGTTTTTAGCATTTTATAATAAACAGATTAAACTTTAAATAAAAGCGATGCATTAAACAATGGATGCAGCTAGAAGCAAAGGAATGTAAGTAGACTATATAAAGTTTTGAGTAAAATACATTTAAAGGTCAGATCCTAGGTAGGCTTTCATTGAAATTTTGTTCTAAATCTGGTGGCGCTCTTGCATAGCAGCACCCACCAGAGCTACTAAAACGTATCGTGCCCCAAAACAGAAGAGCAAGGTTCCACTATTATTTGAACTGATTATCTCAAAAATTTTAATTTCGTCACTTACTTCCCTTTGCTTCTTGCTGCCTCCATATTTTGAATTTAAAAAAAAATATTTTAAGAGTTTCAAAAGGCATTAAAAAAAAAGATCCCAAGCAGTAACCCTTCTCTCTTGAATAAATTCTGAGATTCGCCACAGTCTGGTGCTTATGCGGGGCCCCACACTCAATATGGAGCCGTGAACTAGATAAACTTTGCTTTTTAGCCTACTTTCCCAGTAAAAGTCAGAAAAAGAAGAAAAAAGCATGAAAGAAGGCTTAATGCATCTTAAAAATATCCCGAAAAACAAAAAAAAGTCAAAAATAAATAAAATAGTTAAATAAACATCGAAAAATTAAAAATTGGAAAGTAGGGTATTGAGATGGGGAAAAATGTCTGTCGGTCTGTCTGTCCCCCCCTAATAACTTTTGAATAAATAGTCTGATTCGAACAAACTTTTTTTTGTTCGAAAGATCTCGGCAAGGACACCTTATTCCCATATTTCGCTTTTTGGTTTGAACTATTTTTTGTTCAATTTTGAACAGTTCAAAAAAACTTAACATTAGCTCCTACGGGGAAATTCAAGGCAATTCCGAACTGTGAGGCGAATTTGCTTCAAACAAACTTTGTAGGAAAAAGCTTTTGATGAAAAACTTGTATATAAAATCTTTTTTTGATTTGAACAATTTTCTGTTCAATTTTGAACAGTTCAAATCCCTTAACATTAGCGCCTACGGGGAAACTGAAAGTCAATGTAGATTCCGTACTTGAAGGCGGATTTACTTCAAACAAATTTTGTTGGAAATAGCTCTTGACGCCGAACTCCAGACTCCGACTCCGAGAATTTAGGGGCACCTGAATCCGAATCCGACTCATGTACCCGACAATTAATCGGACTCCGACTCCCCGACTTCAACTATGACTTCCTAGCTTTGGCAAAAATTTATACACGGACAAATGACTGACTCCGATTCTTGGATATTCGACTCCGACTCCTTCATCCCAAAATTAGATTGACTCCGACTCCGACGCTATGGTTTTAACTGTGAAATAATTATTGTTAACATGACTTGTTTTTATTTTAACGCTAAAGTTTTTATTTAGGTATTCAGTTTTCGGTGAATAAACTCGAAGTCATTTATGTTTCTACATAAAGATACGCGCAGACGATTTTTTTTTTTTTTTTTGACAATGAAAAGTATTTCTTTACGTTGACATTTTATTGTTTTTATTTATCTTGATAAATGCATTAATTAATTTAAAAAATTATTTTTGGCAACAGGGGGAAAAGAAACGTTTTTTTTTGATAGGATGCATTTCTTTTAATGAGCTTATTGATTTTTATTATTTTTTGTCGTTTTGAAAGCTGTTGAAGAATTTTTTTTTTTAAATGGAAAAAAATGTATTAGCTGCCTTGTTTAAAAGTTGCTGCTATTTTATTTGTTCGTTTTTTTTTCTTTTTTTTACGCATCTAATTTTTTTAGATGAGTGAGGAATATTTTATTCCTAGAAAGTAGCTTAAAATATTGGAAAAATATGTTTGAAACAATTTGCGATTTTAGCTATTTTGAGAACATTGATCAGGTACTAGAAAGTAGTATGGGTATACGGGAAAGTAGGCTCGACTAGTTCTAGACAGAACTTCTTGTTAAAGATGCACTAATGACGAAAAGTTAATTTCTATAAAAACTATTCTTAATAACATCGCTTAAAAGATTTATAATACTGAGTCAATGTGGGATCCCTTGTTGCCACAGGGCCTTGGGCAGTCGCCTAGATTGACAGGCTCTGCGTGAAAATTTTGAAGTGTGCTGCAACTGCAAAAGCCCATACATAAGCAAGTCTGACAAATTAGCAGATAAATCCCTTATTAAACCTTTCCAATGAGAACTGAGAGTGACCGATTTAAAAAAAAAACTCGATATGGCATATGTACAGTATTAGTTAGGAATGCAGAAAATTTATTGGTTCCGTAGTACAATACCACAAATAAGGCATTTCTTTTACTTTTCAATTAGGCAAGTAATTTTTGTAACACTCTCGTTTTGTGTTTTACATCATATAGGAACATTCAACGGTCTCCCACAGTGACTTCATGTAAATAATATAGAAGATGAGTTAACTAATAATTATTTTGAAATAGTGTTCAAAGTTAATTTGGGATCAAAAGTCTATAAATTTAAGAATATGAAAATTTAAACCCAAAAAAACATAATAATAAGGGGGAAAAAGGCAAGAAAGAAAAGGAAAAAATATATGCCAACAACACATAATGAAAAAATATTATTTCTTTACATCAAAATAGTTCAGCATTTGATTACAAAATATAGTTGCACATCATTTGCGAAGTGGTGAAAAGGTAAGCCATGTCTTCTTTTGGCAAATAGGTATAAGTAATGGACAGGACTTAGAAGGAAACCACACTGCGCAACCTGAAACAGAAATGAAAGTGCATGTTGCATTATTTGTAATAACAAAAGATACTACAATTTAGTAAAGGATTGGTGCCAACCATTGAGAACTTCATGAAAAAAGGGATGCCAAACAAATCAGTAAGAAATAGAGGTGCTTTTTAAAATCAACACTAAGCTGCATTTCTCTTAACACTAGAATTACGGTAGGGATCATTTTGTCCCCAAGCAAACCTTTTTGCTAACCACTCCTCTGTATTTTCATAAATAGCTTAGTATTTTCTTGGCTTTTCCTAAATCACCGGGCTGTGTAATAACGTTGTTTTCAAGAAAATAGCAGTCACACCTGAGGATAAGGGCCGGAGTCCCCAGGTGCCTCGAACATGCATCTTATATTTCCGTGGTGTTTTCAAGAAAATGTTTTTTTCTTTATATATATCCAAACTGAAAGGTCACTCTTAGAAGTGCTGGCAGGTGTCATTTTGACCCCTTTGAGGAAAAAAGAAATGCAAATACATTTACGGATGCTGAAACAGGACAGAAACTGCCTCTTGGGACATATTATTGCAAGAACTTGAAGCATTCATAATGTTTTTGTACATAAAAAAGGTGCATTAGCCCCTAGAGTCTGAAATGAAACTGAAACAGCGGTGGCCATTTTAAGTACATTTAAAAAACTTTTTAAACGCTTCATTATCTATCCATAACATCGCTACATCCTTTAAATAAACTATTAATTATAAATATGTTTATTTTAAATTATTTTTTACAAATATATGACATTATATAGTGAACTACAGAGATTTCTTCTCAACGGGTCAAAATGATCCCCGCCGTAATTCTAGGAACACGAAGACCGCCATAATTCTAGCATTAAAAAACTTGGTACATATTTACGTGAGGTTGCTTTGAAAAATGAACTCGAAAATGACTTACTTAAAGATTTTTTTGCTCTATTTTATTGAACTCAAAATCACGACTTTGCCATTGAAATTTTACATGTAGCACTATCTTAGAATTTTATTTAAGGTCAATTGAAGTATATTTCACAAAACAAAAACTTATTTTCAGAACTAAATAATGAAAACTAATTACACATAAGAAAATTGCTTTTGTCTCAAAAAGTTTCATATTTTCATTTATTGAATTAACAAAAAAATATATTTTTCAATATTTTATAGTAACTGAACTCTATATTCCTTGAAAACTGATGTTATTCACTTTAGCTCCTTCCCTTTAATCACCAGCATTCACATTTTAAGTTTCATTTTTTGCAATTAAACTGATGTTATATAATTTTTCTTACAATGTGTAAAATCATACAAACAGTTTTGGTAATTATTTCATTTCTAATGAAAAAAAAAAAAAAATCCTGTTTACTTATTTTGATGCTGTGCAGAGTTATTCTTTCTCTCAATCAATACTTTTAAAATGGTTGAGAGGCAGATTTCATACGTCAAGCAGGTCATTTATATTTCCATTGCTGAAGTTTGGTTCCATTGCTGGAGTGATTAGGATACAAATTTTTTTCACAAGTTTTGTGCTCAAATGGAGTCTATTTTACAGTTTACTCCCACAATACTTCTCCAAATCAGTTTCTTTGAAGTTTGATTAGAAATTGTTCACACTCTGTTAGTTTTATACTTATGCTTTCTCCTTGCTTTCCTACTGTAAAACCAGAGTTGGGTTTTTAATGTCATGTGTCAAAAACTAGGCGAACACTCAAAAACCTGACATATATGTCTAAAACAACAAAAACGTCAAAAACCTGTTAAAAACCTAAATACAGTCACTACTGATATTTTTTACAAATGCAAAAGATTTCCTCATGCTGAAAAGTATTTAACTGTAATTTACACAACATATCAATCAAGTTAATTAAAATTTAAATTAATAAACTTAATTGAAATAAGTTTATAAATTAGTTTTTCAAGAAATTTGCTATGCAGTAAAAATAATTATGGATATTAAAATTGTTGAATCAAATTTTAAAAGCAATTCTGTTTCTATTTTTAATTAACTAAAATTGTTGCAAGCAATTTATCAATCTAAAAATACTATCAGGTCTTATGTGTTTTTTTTTTTTTTTGAGTGTAAGTAAAAATAAGTACGTTTATCAGCACTCAATAAGTACTATACAGTATCCAAATATTTTTTTATGGTATTATTTTCTGTTTTCTTTTGTAATTAACTTTTTCTATAAACTAATAGAAATATTCTATGTTCATAAATTGTCAGCACCATGCTAAACTCATGAATGTGATAATTGACTTTTCAGGAGAGCCAAAACAGTAATTTTTTTCTACCTGACGAATTGTCAAAACGGAGTTCTTGACATGACGGTTAAGAACCATGGTTAAAACTGGATAAAAGCACTGACTGTCAATAACTTACCAACCCTGCACAAAACACACAACAAAGTTCCTCCAGTGTGTTCACCTAATGCTTTTAAAAATGGCAATTTACAAATAATATTAATTTTGACCTGCTTCGTCAAAAGAACCGCTTTGTGCTGGGGCATGTACTTCATAATTTGTGTCCTGACCATTTTGATAACCTCAAATAGCTAAACTTGCAATTCAGTTCAAAGACTTATCAAGCTTTAGAGTGCAACCTTTTCTTCTACCAATTATTAACACTTATTTATTCTTTTCCTTCCTCTGAAGAAAAAGTTCCCTTCTTTAAAACTTTTCTTTCTTTCAATCCTGGTTATTTTTTTCCTGATGTTCCTCTAACGGAGCAGCCAATTATTTGACCATAGGAATTGTATGCAAAGCTGACAATTTTACAATGATTCCTTGAAATCCAGTCTATAAAGTTGTTGCTATCCAACAAAAATCATGCATTTGAAAGATGCAAATCACGAGGGGAAAAAAAAATCAAACATGGACTCAAATCAGGACAAAAACATTTTGCTTTATCAAATTTGTCTTGGTAATTTTACAAAGTTTTGTTCTTGATGTATTCGTGAATAACAAACAATTGCTAAATCCATGTTTCAAAAATTTTCAAAATTATAAATATTTCTACATGTAACTAGGAAATTAACATTCCTAGGTACTAGGAAAATGACATTATACAACAATAAGGTATTAAATTATGACAATTATTTTTAAATATTTAAAAATCAGCACCAAAACTATTTAAAAAAAAAACTAGAAACAACCGATTTAGTATTAAAAAATACTTACGATTTTCCAGCATGCATTAAGTGAAATGCTTCATTGATTTCATTCAAACTAAATTTGTGAGTAGCAAATTCATCCAACATTAATTTTTTATTCATATATTGCTCCACCAATTTAGGAACACTTTCCCTGCTCTTCCATCCTAAAATTAAAAAAATTGTTAAAATGTGAATGGAAAGAAAAATTATGTAATTTATTGATTTTTATGCATGGAAGTACAAACTAATTACTTGAAAGTAAGTTTTTTTCAAGCAAATGATGATTAAATATTAAAGATTAAACATCGACTAATGAAATTGATAGTGATGATTTGGATGAAACAAAGCAAATACTTTAAGTAGAAATATTATAAATTTAAGGACTGTGCTTATGACATTACATAAAAATGACTACACATTTTTCCAACCCCCACCGTAAAAAAGAAAGACGGTTACAAATTTGATGTCTGTATCCGTCTGTGCCATTGTAGCTTCTAAACAGGTGAATGGAATTAAAAAAAAATTTTTTTTGTTTATCAGTTATACATCATTCTTTACTTTCAACTAAAATTTGAAAATTTTATGTTTGTCTAACTTTCTGGGTTTCTATTGAAGGGGTGACATTTCAAACATTTTTCAGGTATGGAAGGACAAATAAATTGAAGAAAAAATGGTTATTTTGCTTGTCAAAGCACTAGTGGAAAAAGATTAATTTAAACTCAATTCATAATGTTATGAACTTAGAGCGAAGGAAATCAGCATGTCAGGCGACTATAAAATATTTTTTTTTTCCATTAAATGCCTGCTTGTACACTTAAGCATGCTAATCATATAATTACATTAATAACTTTTGATACGCTACATACAAACCTTTAAGATATAGTACAATAAATGTTTGATTTATTTCACATAAAACTTATACTTAAATCTTGAATGTATGTCTTTAGCACAAAACTGTTGCAGACTAGTTTATATTAATTACTTAAAATAATTGATTCAAAATTTAAAACTGGTTATATCTGCGCAAAATTTGAGCTTGGAGGGCTAAATTAGTAAAAATGAAAGTGATTTTTCAGCGTTTTGATAATAAGTTCTTTTCGTACATGTCATTTCACATCAGTCCATTGCAAAAAAAAACAATGTATTAACAATGCTTTACTGTACTTCAATTTCTAAACACAGTTCGAAAATTGGAAGCAGGAAATTTATGAATTTTGATTTTAAAATTGGTTGCATGGAACCATACACTATCTTACCTTGTTCAATTCTCAACATTTAAGAAGAATTAAAGGGCTTGGTGCAAGAATGTGATATGCCACATGATGTGAATTTTTCAAAGGCCAATTTCCCACTGATAAAAACAATTTGTGGAATTTTTCAAAGGTATTATACATTCTATATTCTGCAATACTAAACCCAGATGTTTTTCTCCAAATGACATAATCTATTGTCATTTTTAATTCAATTTTAGCTGTGAGAAACAAAAATTTTGATCGAAAAGTCACACCTTGTGGCTTGTCACGTTTCTGCCCCGAGCCCTTCAATTAATTAAATATAACGTATTCATTCAATTTGTCATTCAGCTTTACAAAACACATATCAAAGTGCAAAACTTCACCCGTTTTAACCATCCAATACCGGCTAAAATATTACACATCTGAGTAGAGTGGTAATGTAGAAAAATAAAAGGGTAAAAAATTAAAATATGTGATATAATGCATTTTCCCCCTTATTATTGTTGTTAAAATATATTAAATTAATTGTTTGAATTAAAAGATATTATTCGCACAAATTTAAGTTTACATGAATAGAACTATGAGGTACATGAGTAGGTTACGAGGCCACCTTATCAAGAGAATTTGTTTTTCTCTCCTTTCAGATGATTTTTGACTTTTGAAAGATATTATAGCATGAGAAAATGCATTTTTCACTACAAACAGAAGCAAAAATCCAGTTAAAGGTTGGTGTTACTGTTTAACAAATGGAAGTTTGGTATAACATTATTACTCTTAATTTAGCTCAATTTTTGAAATCAACTCTACAAATTCTTTGAAGCATTTTTAAACACAGCATGCAGCCTTTAACATCTGCTAAAGTGCAAGAACCGTAATGAGTCCTAGTGTGGATAGTACATACAGATAGAATAGTGACTTATAGCTAGAGTTTCCAGACATGTGGATTTCATTCGGACTGTCTAAGTTTCAAACCCTGGCCCGGATTTGATGATAGTCAAATATGTTAATACAGTGAAATCACGTTACAACGAACTCCAAGGGATTGATAAATACAGTCAATCACTCGATTCTAAAGGGACCGACGAAAAACTTTGACTTATCGTAAGTGTGATTAACCACCAGTTTTGGTTTTAAGCATTTCAATAATAAAACCATTGAATATTTTAATTAATATGTACATATAACAGACAAAATTACAGAACTTAAAAGTTTTTAAGCACAATATGCACACTGCACAGTTTAATCAAAAATATCGAGAAAAAAATCAAAAGCATGGTTTTGATTTCGATACTGCTGGAACCACTTGAATAGAGCTGATTCTACTTCAGGAAAAGTGCACATCTTCATTCGTTTCAAATTCGGATTCATGGCTTCTACCGCTTTAGAAGCATCTCTTTTTCTTTTAATATCATTGACAGAGTACTTGCTTAGACATCTTTAATAGTGAAGAAAACTTACTATTTCTCTCTCTCAGGAACTTATCAGCAAATGATCGAACTAAAGAATGAAGGGGAATGCATCTTAACTTAGGTTGGCCTTTGAATAAAGGTACAAGCAGTTGACAACTTGACGGCTTAAAAGCAAATTCATAGTCCAGCAACATGTCAAAGTATAAACAGTACAGTATAACAAAAGAAAACAAGCTAACTCATTTCGGCATGTGTAACTGCTTTATTGCACATTGGCTCAACAGGTGCTCTTCTTGCTCTAGAGGTCTATTGTGCAGGAACTGTAAGTGAAGGTGAATTGATTTTTCTCTCATAGTTACTTGTGTTTCTTTTTTCTTTTTTTTTCGTTCTCCGAGTTAAAGGAAGTTAACTTCGAGATATTGAGAAGAAAGAATAGCAAGGAATTAAAGACAAAGTGGTTGGGACTTGATAAAAACTTCGAGTTATAATAAGATTCGGGTTATCGGTATTGCGAATTGACTGTATTTCGTTGTAACGGAATATTCGTTGTTAACGGAATCGTCTTAAAACTTCCTTGATTTTTATAAAAGTGTTAGTTTTGCAAATCAGCACTCTAATATCCTTGAATTTGCAACATTTACATTTACTAACAACCTAAAATATAATTAAACACATTATTTATTCTGAAAGAAAAGAGAGAAAAATATTAAAAACTGAAACTTCATCGGACGTCATGACAAAAAGTAATATTTTCTTTTATCTGAAAGATTTGGTCCTTGAGGACATTAAAAAAGATTCTAATTTATAAACGTCACTTATACTGAGCCCAAAAAAAGTTGAAATCTTGCTGACCCCTTCACAAATTTGCAGGGTGCCTTACGCTCGGTGCACAGAAAGACGAGCATGGCTAGACACTGGTTTATTTACTGTCACACATCGATTTATCTTTCAGCATAAGCGGATTTCCACCTTGAATAGCTCTTTTTTGAAAGCACAAATGGAGTTTTCCTTGTTACGACGTGTGAAAGTTGTTTTTGGTTTTTGAAAGCAGTGTTAAGTAACAAATATTCAAACTAATGTTGAGAAAAACATTGCGTTGCAACAAATTTAA
Organism: Uloborus diversus; assembly: GCF_026930045.1. Taxonomy (NCBI): domain Eukaryota; kingdom Metazoa; phylum Arthropoda; class Arachnida; order Araneae; family Uloboridae; genus Uloborus; species Uloborus diversus. Next base: position 159,120,858 of record NC_072738.1, read on the forward strand.
AAAAAAAATCGCTTTGTTAAAATGAGATTTTTTATACATTATCTTAATGGGTTTTAAAGCAGGACCGAATGTTATGTTTGTTGTAAGGAATATTTCATTGTATCGGTATTCATTGTAGCGGATTTCCCTGCATATGATTTAATGTTGCATGGAATAAAACTAACATTGTTTTAATATCATTTAGAATTCTCGTTTTTAAGAAATTCTCCATTATTTCATCTTGTTTATGATTTATACTAACCCCCATTGATCTTGTAATAACTAAATGATCATAAATTAAGAGAAAAAAATATTGTGAAGCACATATTTTGAGATTGGAGGGGGGGGGGATGCGAGGGGATTTAGCAAACCAAGGAAGTTTTTACAAAATGCAGAAGCTTTGAATGATTCAATTGATTTTCAAGCTGTTTATTAGGACTCGACCGATGCATCGGCGCCGATGATTCAACAATTTAGCCATCGGCATCGGCCCATCGGCCTTAAAAACATCGAAAAGCCGATGGAATTGGCCAATGTTTTTGAAAAAAAAGGACCTTTGATGTACCTTTGAAGGTACCTTTTAATACAAAGTAAAGGTTGTTTTCATATAAAATTGTTTACTAAATTTCAGTATGAATTTCTATTTTAGTCACCCCTGAAAGAGTTTTTAATACTGCATTCAGGTACCAAACAAGTTAATTATTGCGTTGTTTCTTGCAGCAGGATGTACGTATGTATCTCTCATAAGTCATAACTCCAAAATGGTAAACTGTAGAAGGATAAGTTTTCGCATATGGGGTGTGAGTACGTTCCAGTTGTGCACTTCCCTTTTTGTTTTCGATCGGGTGTTCTGAAAAGCCTGTTTACTCATTTTTTGTGGGTATTAATTACTTATTTAAATGCAAAACTACTATAGCGTCTCAGACATTTGATCATTTGGTGATATATTGCCGAATTGGAGACCATGGAAACAAATATGAGATGGCGAAACCGGTTTTTGTGTCATTTTGTTAGATTCCCGTTCAGCCGACGGTAATTTTTAATTTTTCGATATATTTGTAATATAAATCACAGCAATGCAGTATTTTCTGTATTGCTTCGGTGGAGTTACAAGTTTGGGGTCCGTCGAAATACATTTTGGGGCCCTATTTCTGTATCACAGAAGTTGTAAAACATCTATCATTTGCATTTTTGTAACTCCAACGGTGCCCCTATGGTTATGGGGTCTTCATACCTGCCAACCTCCGAGAAAAAAAAACCGGAAGATGTTTTTATTTTTATCCACAAGATTTTAACGCAAAATAAAATCAAACAGGACCCCTATCCTCTTTACATTTAACAATATATTAGTTATGAATTTCATATCAATTGAACTTACTTTCCGTTTGGTAAATATTACTTTTATTGCTTCTTTATAAGTTTGGAAATAACATTTGGTACTCATTTTAAAAAAAGAACAAAGCAAAATCAGCTTGAACTGAGAGAACGAGAAGATAATAGGTGCCGAAATTGTGCCCCTAGTTGCCAGGCGCGACGCTTGCTTTGATTGGATCCCAATGAAGTCATGCGCTGTATCATTCCGTAACTTCATAATCTTGCCTCACTTCTTCACGTGCCATTCTCCTACGGCAAACTTTCCTTGGCTACTTGGCCTAAAACATTCCACAAAAGAATCGTTAGCGCCAAAATGCCCAAATTGGCGAGATACAATTTTTTTCCTACAAAACGTGAAAAATCCGGAAGATTTTGCTCATAACCGGAAAAAAGGAAAAGGACATAAAAATCCGTAAAACTTCCGGGAAATCCGGAAGGCTTGGCAGGTATGGGTCTCTCGTGCAATTGCAACATTTACTATATTTTAAATCCGCCACTGCACGTCAAAACAAACTTGGGTGCAAGTTTTGAAAGGGTTTATTCTCAATGTTTATGATTATTTTGAATTCTATTTTTTACGATTTTTTTTTGAATTTCCGAGAACACTTGCGTGCCTCTCCTCCCACTCCCTCAATTTCTGAAATTAAACTCTAGTTGTACTTCCGAGTTGTTTAAAACTAACACCATTCATAAAATTAGAGATTTTTTTTTTCAAACTTTATCTATTGTTTAGAAAGAATTTAGAGCATTAATGTAAGAAATTGATTAACGACGTTTTGAATGGTGATATAATTCGGAAATCGAAGGGACTTTTTAATTTTTTCTTCGGAAGTGCTGAAATAGATTCAGAAACTCTTCCGAGGCGTTGATTTTAGCGGTTCTGTACTAAAAAAATTAGGCCGAGGTTGGGGCCGAAGTGTGAGTTACTGCAAAATCAGAGGGTGACCCCCCCCCCCCCATTTTGTAATGCGCCATCTTTTTTGTATCATTAATAGCGATCGATTTTTTTCTCTGTTGTAAGCAACTATTTTTATGCATTTATATAAAATCAATGAATAAGTTATTTTCGTTTTTTATAGAAAAGTTTCAAGGATTTTCTATTATGCAATTTTTTAAATTTCAAAAAAATATTGTTAAATTGAACAATTTAATTTGAACTTGTTTGTAAAGCTTCATAAAAGATTAAATAATCAAATTGTTCAATATTATGTGTGCCAACATCAGATCAAGTAGTATATGTATTCAACTATTAACTTGGTGTAAATATTGAGTTTGTTTATTGTAGCTGCGTTTTAAGAGCCTCGTTCTTTTCATGGCATTTTCTTTTTCCAGCAAAATTTATGTCATTGTTTTAGTTCTTTGAAAAATGCAAAATTTTCTATTCATAAATTTTAAATAAGTATAAAAATATTCCTATTATGATTTAGTATTGTAATTTATCTGTTACCTTTTTCGTTTAATTTGATGACTAAAAAATGTCTACGTGCAATCTTTCCAATTTAATTGCGTAATTTGTTGACGGTTTCATAGTTTTATTCTTAATTTTTTTGAATGATTTAACAACATAATATAATGTTTTTTAACTATGTTTAGTGTACCTAAATCCATACATCATTACAATATTACTGAAATCTTAGTTATATGTTCAATTTAAAAAAAAAAAACAACAAAAAACAAATCAATTGGTTATTAAACAGTCTCTTTGTTTTTTTTTTTTCCCTTTTAGTTTTTTTTTTTTTTTTGACTGTTGTTCTTTCTCTTTCATCATACAGCAGTCAAAAAAGCAGAAGCATAACTACACCCTATACAGATTGTACATAGTACCATCCAAAAGTTCGGGGACAAGCTGTATAAAACCTTACCTAGAATAGTTCACATTACAGAAGCACATCCATCTTCAAAATGTTACCTTGAGGGACTATGTACTTCTGCCAGTGTTCATATAACTTTTGGAAACTCTCCTGGAAGCCATTTTTCGCTACCTTCTATGATGCAGCTTTATCTTCTCCTGACGGAAGAAAGCGACGTCCGTGCAAATATTTTTTTGCTGAGAACAGGTAAAAGTCACACGGAGCTAAGTCCGATGAAACGTTATGTTAATTATTTGTCATATCAGAGTACTGACCAATCGAACCGTGCATCCTCAGCATTAAAGTCATCTTCTCCCCTACATTGAAGTTAAAGCAGCAGCGCAAGAGGCCTTACAGGAGGTTGCGAAAAATGTCTTCCAGGAGTATTTCTAAAAGCTATACGAACGTTGGCAGAAGTGCATAGTCGTCCAAGGTGACTAATTTGTAGATAGATGTGCTTCGGTAATGTGAACTATTTAGGGTAAGGTTTTATACAACTTGTCCTCTAACTTTTAGATCATACTACGTACGTATGAGTTTTCAACTTACTATTTCATAACGTTTTTGAGTGACGCAAGTTTACGCGCATGAGGACATCACAAGAGAATTTGCGATAATTAGCTGAGGAGGCATTCAAAATGGATATTTCGATCATCTACCTGTTCTTAGGTACATATGCATGTACAGATGTGCCGAAAAAACTTGTGAAGTTTAAATTGGGTGATTGTAAAATAGAAATTTAGGTCAAAATCTGATTTTTTTATTTTTTTTTTGTGATTACAATTCCTTATTCGTAGAAAGGAAGTAAAGTGAAATGAATCAATGATCCTTTAAATCCCTGACAATTTTATCAATTTATTTCTGTTTGATTTTTTTTTTTTTTTGCCATCGGCCATTTGGAGGAAAACAATCGGCCATCGGCCATCTTTGAACAATTGGCCAACAATCGGCATCGCCCCATCGGCCAAAAAATGCCATCGGTCGAGCCCTACTGTTTATAATTTAATAGACAACACTTACTTTTTAAGCACCTAGTTTGTTATTTCAATATTAAAAGTGTATGCAAAGCTTGCACCCCTTATTTCCTTTTCTTTTTTTTTGTATTAATTTTTTATTTGAATTTCAAAGAACTTGAAACAGATAAGAAAAATTGCTCTATTGTTTTTAATACAATTCAGTCATGATATATATATATATATCATTTTTCCCAACTTATTGTCCCATGTTTTTCAAAAAACCATTATTTGCACTAATTCTAGAGGTATACTCTTTGAGAAAAAAGCCTCCTCAACATTCTATTTAATGAATTTTAAGGGAGGGGTAATCCTTCCCCCAGAAATCTATCTATATTTTTTATTAGCAGAAAATACAAAATCTTACCACCAAATGCAGAGCCTTTCCATACACGACCAGTAACAAGTTGGAAGGGCCGTGTTGATATTTCTTGACCAGCTCCAGCAACACCAATTATGATACTTTGTCCCCAACCTTTGTGACATGATTCCAAAGCAGCCCTCTAAGGGTGAGGAAATACATAAGTAAAAGAGAATTTGACAAAAAGAGAAGAAAAATAAATAAAAAAGCAGTCCGCTAAAAGAATTATAGTTGGGGCAAACCTAACTTGATAGCTTCATAATGTTGTCATTAGGGTGTGCATAGTCTTCACAATGCTGCCAGGTTAGGTTTGCCCCAACTATAGTTAGAAGGTTTATATGAAACTGCAAAAATTTCCTTATTTTTAAACTAATCTGTGCGAGTCTTTCCTCATAATGAATGACAAAAGAGTAATTTTCCTTTCTGATTTTACTGTCAATACTCAATTCCCAAAATAAATCATTCTTCATATTGCTTTTAATCATGACAAGCTTTGATAAACCAAATAAAGAAACGTATTTACATTATTAAAACAATAAAAAACTTGAGTTATGAAATTCCGGTTTATTATTTCAGTGACTGCAAATAATGATCTTCAAATATGCATTCAAGGATCTAGTACTGCTTACACTAAAGATATTTTTTAGATATTTATGTAATTTTCACTGGTATTAAAAATGCAAAAAGGGCAATAGTAAAGGGTAATAATATTCAAATTTTAACTCCATAGTTTAGGATAAATGATGTATTTATCCTAAACTAGGAGCTAAAATTTGATTTAGTAGGCAAGAAATTTATAATTAAGAGGGCTCCTGAAACTCTCAGTTCAGAGATGACAGCTGTATTACGCTTAAAAAATAGAGTTATTGTACAATCAATATATTTCAATTACAGCACAATCAATAAAGGCACGGCTTCCTAATTGAGAGCTATCATCCATTTTTCAAAAAACATATATAACAGCAAAATCAAAACATTTACTTTTGCTTAATAAACTTTTTAAACATCTAAACGACTTGTTAAAACATTTTTCATAGGATTTCAAAGCTTGTGCTACAAGAGGCACTTTTATTCTCGGTAACTTTGAGTAAATGCTAGAAATATTTTGTATTCCTTGCATAGTTTTGCTGTATAAAGAGTGGAGCAGAAAAGTAGATCTTATGTCAAGGAAAATTCTCAATGGATTTCAACAGAAAAAACTGGCAACTGTTTATTTTTTAATTTACTGTATTATTTTCACTGGATTAGCATGTTTTATTAAGTTTATCCTTAGATGCCAAAATCAAAGTAATTGCTAGGAACATTAATTTACAACCTTTGGAGTTCCTTGGAGTAATTCTGAGTTAAGAAATTATTTTAGTTGAAAAAAAAAAAAGAAATGTGGATCTTTTTGGAGCAATGTATTTCTTATCCGAGTAATATATTTTTTATCATGTGTTTCAAAGATAGCCTTCTTATCAGATTGATTCTTACCATAGTAGCAACATTTCCGATGCACTCAAATGTATAATCTAATCCACCATCAGTCAATTCAATTAAAACATCTTGAATTGGTTTGTCATGATCTTTAGGGTTAACAAATTCAGTACAGCCAAACTTTTTAGCTGTTAAAGAAAATTTTATAAGTAAAATGAAGCAAACACATATACATAAATTTACTTTTGCATTACAATTTGAAATATAAAAAACCATCTACACACACACAAATCTATATAACTTTAAAAAATACTTCGTAACAGTGGGGTATATAAATATACTCTCTACTGAGGAGGAAGGGTCAATACATGACCATTAATGAAACACTCAGTCACCAAAACAAAGCTTTAAAAAATGCTTTATGATAGAATCATTTAAGAGAACAAATGAATTCAAATAGGTAAACATGTTTACAAATTCACTAGTTATATTAGCATAAAAGCAATTTTTCACATGCTTAAATTACAATTAAACTTTTTTTACAAATGGCATATAAACAAAAAGACATGATCTAATGAACACTCCTCAGATTTAAACATGTTTTACAAATGAAAAAAAATCGTCTATCACGATTTTATGCTTTTTTTTTCAATTAAAATATTTAATTAACATTGTATCAAAAAATGTGTTTTCTTTCATTAATTTGTTTATTTTCACATTAATAGATGAAAAATTATTTTTCAAAATAAGGAAGAGTCATTAAAATATAATGTACAATCACACCCTTTTACAGAGAATTTATTATTATATTTTAACTTCAGTTCCCTTCTCATATTACAATGCATTAAATTTTTACAACAAAATTACGACTATGACAAAATTTTTATTTGGTCTATTTGACTTTGCGAAAAACGGGGATGACTGTATTAGCAGACAAACAAGCAAGAACACAGAGTACTGATACAGTAATTAAACAGTAACATTTTCTATTAATGTTTGCATTTAGAGCATTATTGTTGGTTATTCCCAAATATTTTTAATGTAAATTCATTACTCTATGTATGTAATTTATTTCGTAATTTTTTATAAGTTACCTAGTGAACTCTGTGCAAGACACATCATGTTATATTGTAACTTAAATGATTTTTTTTTTCACATAATTTATTCAAGAAAAATCAAATTAACAAAAAGTGGTTATTAAGTGAAAAATATATGTTGGTCAATGATTCTTCAATTTGAAGAAAGCTAGGTGAGTTTGCTAAAAGGGTCTACTGACCATGGGCTACCAAATGAAAAGTTCAATCTTCAGGTCTAGCATTGAGCGGAACTTATATGTTGCTCAGCAACAATGTTATGTCAGGAAAATTGAACGTTAGAATGCTCCTTTGGTTGTAAAATCAAAAACATCTTTTAGACTTGCATGAAATACTTACAAAAAGAATTTGTCAACTCTTACTATGCAATTTACAGAGGGGTTGTAGCTATAGGATGAAAAAAAAAAAGTTGCTGGCCAGTGGAAGGGAGGATATCAAACATAAATTCTTTCCATGGGAAAAATAATCAAATTGTTGAACATTCTAGGCATATAGAAAAACAGCAGAATCATTATATTGTATACTTACATTCAGAAGCATTTAAAAATGACATACAGTGAAGCAACGTTTATACGTTTCTCTTTTATACGTTTTTTAAATTGGTCCCTGCAGAGTCTAATACACATTAACGTACACCTATTATACGTTTTTTCATTTATACGCTTTTTTCGTATGGTCCCTTCAAAAACGTATAAACGGTGCTTCACTGTATTCAATACTAATACAACACAACAAAACTTTACTGGTTACAAGTAACTACTCAACAAAATTTTGTTGCTTACTTTGTATTTTGGAAAATCTGTTTCTAATAACTAAAGACATTTAAGATCATTTAAATCCACAAAATCCTGTTCATATGAACTATGGCTAGCAGCAATTATAGAGTACAATAACAATAAATTATGCATGAACTTCAAGCATATTTACCAATTTCAAACTTCTCAGGATTAATATCAACACCAATTATTCTTGATGCTCCCCGTTCTCTACAACCCATAGCAACAGCAAGTCCAACAGCTCCTAAACCCCAAATTGCAACAGTTGAATTTGGCTCAACATTAGCAGTATTGAGAGCAGCACCATAGCCAGTTGGAATGCCACATCCTAACAAGCATACTTTATCCAAAGGTGCAGATTCGTTAACCTGTCAAGAAAGTATGTGCACTGATTTCAAAATACATTGAAGATTACAATCCATATTGAAAGTTCACATGAACTGCATCACAATGCAAAAGCAGAAAAATCAGCAGCTATTTTTTTAATTATTACAAGTGATGTTCCGGATATCCATATCCGTATCCGTGGATATCCGAGGGAAAATAAAGATCTGTATCCATATTTGTATCTGTTACTTTTTTGGCGGATCTTAAACGGGTCTTTTCTATTTTAAAAATTCTTTAACATTTGAATAAAGGACTCTAATTCTTATTAAATTAGGTTTTATTCCCTATTTAAATTAAAAGGAATCATTTCCCAAGCCAATTTCTACCCCCGTCGCAAAAAGGAAAACATACTAAGTTTTAAAAGTGTGTATCTGTGTGTCTATTTGTGGCATCGTAGCTCCTAAACAGATGAACCGATTTTGATAGTTGCTTTTTTTCGTTCAAAAGGTGACTTGCTCGAAAGTGTTCTTAGCTTGGCCTCGTTTTTGTAGAACTTTAATTACAGGAGATATTAAAAACCGACTGAACGTTTTTTACAATTATGGTAGTAAAAGCTACCCTTACGTAAAAATATTGGCCCTAATTGAAAGAACGAAGTTTTCTGCGTTTCATATTTATTTGGAACTTTCAAGTTATATACAGTAGGAGCTATAGTCTTGTTAAGTAAATTTTAAATGCTATTCTAAGCCTTTATACGCGTGATTGGTAGCGATTTCATAGTCGGAAGATAAGGAGAAAAACTCAATGATTTAAAATTTCTACCTGCTGTCAGTTCATATTTGTCAGCAATGCGTATTCTGACCCGCGAAATTCGTCTCAATATAAGGTAGGCCCTCTGGGATATTTTTTTTAAAAAAATTTTTAACTTAATATTGGTTTTTGTTATTTTTGTTACGTTTTCCTTTTGGTTTTTATCGGCATGCTTAAAAAAAAGTGAGACTAAGTTCTCTATTCACTGTTTGTAAAGGTGTTCTCCGCTCTGCTATTACGTCGTTAGGGGTAAGTTGGGTGGAATGGGTCAGCGCTGCATTTATGCTGAAATAAAATGCGAAAAAATATTTCTAGCCTGTCCAGAAGCGGTTTTACATTCTTGCTCCTGTATCCTACATCTACCAAGCTATCTAGAAATAAGCTTACTCCCCCTTAGTTTTAACGGATATTTCTTTAAAGAGTAAATCATAATCTTGATTATATTTTCGCCGTAGATGACATTTTTTGAAGAAACAGTGCCATTACCCTAACGGGAATACCTTCCGTAGCAAATTCTGAACTTGGGTAGTTGATTTGGGTAAAAACATTTTGAGATCCGTATCCGCGGATCTTGCCACTAATGATCCAGATCCATATCCGTATCCGCGGATCTACTTTTTTAACAATCCGGCACATCACTAATTATTACACATACTTATATACATACTTTAAAGGCTATATATACATACTTTAAAGAGAAAAAAATTCAGCCAAAAAACTTTTATGTTTTGTGCCATTTGAAGCAGTTATGATAAAGATGAATAAAGATCAAAAAAGAATGAAGGATTTAAATCGATCCAGTTAAGAAATATATCTTAATGCAATTTCTTGCTGAATCATAGATATCTATTTCTGAAATGCAATGATATACTTCAATATACTAAATGTTCTTCTATACATTAAAAAAAAATAATATCAAAAAAATTATGATAGGATGTCTGTGGCAGGCCTGCTTCCAGGAAGCCCCATAGTACCTACAGCCTTTAACTTGGCACAAAATTACTTTGAGCCCTAGTAGTTCAGCTCTTGGAGCGTCTTTTTAAAATTTCAAATTAAATTTTTTTGGTGATAAATTTTTTAAGTTAAAATTTTACATAAATTCCTTATTACGGTGGTGAAAGATTTCCCACACCCCTTAAAATTTTATGTTATTCGAAAGAACTTTTTTTTTCAGCACCAGATTCAACTTGTTCCATTTTTTTTAAATCAATTAGAACAGCAAATAAAAGGGTTTTTATTTTAGCAGAAGTCCTAGGTTAAGCTAAATTCAAGCCCAGAGCTAAAGGGCAAAATGATACAAGAAACTACGAATTTGAATACAACTTCTCAAATGAAAAAGTGGCTGTTTTGCTATGCTCAAAAATCCCTTAGTACCTACAGCTGTGAAATTTGGAATCAAAACATTTTTTTCAATTTGTATGTTCTTAGAATACATGTTTTCTTGCGCTCCTGTATGTGTACTATTTATGCATTAAGAAATTTTCCCATCAAAAATAACACCTAGTTTTTCCAATTCTACATCAAGACAACTTATACCAGGCATCACCATCACACATAGATTTTTGTTTATTTTATTTCATCACTAGTGGTACTCACACGGCTTTGCACATAGTAGAAAATTAAAAGGTCATTTGGTTCCCCTGTACATTTACAAATAATGGATGATAATTTCTCACCAATTTGCTATGCTATTTGCTCGCTCATGGTAGTTTGCTCGTCCATGTTATGGTAATTTGTACGTCCACGTTATGATAATATGCTCGGTCTAGGCTATGAACTAATTTTGCGCCAAATTTCATGAAAATCGGCCAAACAGTCTAGGCGATATGCTCGTAACAGACAGAGATCTAGACATACAAACTTTCAGCTTTATTGTTAGTAAAGACAGATTTTACACAATATTCAAAGGGAGTAAAATTACTTACAGCAAATAAAATTTGCAGATGAGTATAATCTGATTCCTGAGAACATAAACTATTTTGGCTGATTAAGTGATAAATTTTGGATTAGAAATACAGTTGAACTCTTGGGTCTAGTGAGATAGTGACATCGTTTATAATAATAGATCTGTTAAGTAAAAAAAAATCAGTTCTTTCATTTACCCATAAACAGAAATGAGGATTATCTATAGTATCATTTGGCTATGTCGTCATAAATATACAGGGACTGTAAATAGGGGGTGGATATAGGGGAAGGTCATGAGCCGTCAACAATATTATTCATCCATCATTATTTTATGCGATCATAATTTAATAACTGTATATGAGATGGGTGGATGTAAAACATCATGTAACTATATTATTATACATTGTGTTCAAACACTTTACGAATTAAGTGTAAGTGCAAAGATTCAGGGATCGCCCTAAGGATTTCGAATTGTTCGCCAGTAAATTAGTCAAATTTTCAAAGTGTTAGCTAAATTTCAAAAGCCTTAGTCAAAGACTAACTTTTACTCATTTTAATGTATTTTTGTCTGCAGAAATATTTACTCAGAAAGTGAAGTATAACTTAATTTTTGACAATTTTTTGAGGATAAGGGCAGGGGTATGTCCAGGTATTTTTGTCCATTTTTAGGAATTTGGTGAGAAAAAAGATGCAAATTAAGTAGTTTTTCCACAAACCATATGTTATTTTTCAAAGGAAAAAATGGCTAAAAACAACTTCAAGTGATATTTATCATTCTTTAATAAATTTGAGAGTAGAAATAAAAGCTTTTAACAAAGTAAAGACTGCATTCCTATCTTACTCTGATGTTTCAGACATCAAACACAATGAAACAAACACGCCATTCAACAAGGCATCCGCCAACACTTTCTACTCGGTAGCCACGCTGCGCACTCGATATCCAATCAACGAGAGGCACAAGTAGAGTGGCGCGAAGAGGCGAGAGGCAAATGTCATCCTTCCTCCGATCCGATGGAAGGCAACGCTCCGATCTGATGCTAACGTGTATGCGCGCACCTAAATCTACTCAGAGAGGTCCGATGATAAAACAACTTTCAGTGATTGCTAGTCTGGGAGTTTTGTGAAAGGTTCGTTTTTAGGAGTCGGGAATTTTGTGAAGGGTCCGTTTTTAGGGGTCCAAATTTTGTGAACGGACCTAATTTTTATCTAGATTGACATCTGAAGGGAGATTTTTTTTCCTCTGTGTATATTTTAGAAAATTTTCTGTTCGCCAATAAATTCGCCAAATTCGAATTTTGTTTGCCGATTGTACGATTTTATCGCATTTAGTGCATTGGCGAATGCTTCACGCGGTCCCTGTGATTTATTGTTTGTTTAAGTAAATATTTGAAAACATATTTCCTTTCATTTTGTCTTTCCATTTCTTCTTTAAAAACGTTTGTGCCATACTAGGCACCTTATTCCTTGCTTATCTGGTATTTTTTATTGAAACCCAAACAGTGTCAGAAATGTTTTGAACCAAAAACTCGAAATTTTTTAGCATGACCTTAAATGACAGTTCCTATCCGCACCTGCCTGTGAATAACTTTATAACGTATTTTTATACGATATATTTCACTGTTCTGGAGTTGCAAAGACAAGATCTATTACCAAAAACAAACCAGATTTCTCAATTCCTACAAAAAAGGTTCCTGGATCTGGTATATCATAGCAATTTTAAAGTAATGCTTACCTTCGTAACAGATATTTCTGCAACAACTGTGTATTCAGAAAAAGTACTGGTACCCATAAAATGATATACATTTTGGCCTTTACAAGTAAAGCGGCTAGTTCCATCAGGCATTACACCTTTTCCCTGAGTGTTCCTGAAAAAATTTTTCCTGGTTAGAAAGATGTAAGAAATTATATATACATAAAAAAACACACACGCACAGCAGAGCCCGAATTTAACTTCATCTGCATTAAAAAAATTTTCTTGTCCGTCCCGAATTTCTTCAATAATGATCAAGTTATTTCTCCTTGGTTGTTACGTTTCTCTATTCATCTCTTTCCCACTTTTAATATTTTTACATAAATAAAGTCAACTTGATTTTTAACCCACTTCAAAAAGGAGGCAGTTATCAGTTCATACCATATGTATGTTTTTTTTCTGTTTGTTTGTCCACTCACAGCGTCTCACCTAGTGAACCAATTTCGATGATTCTTTTTTTAATGGATAGGGGATGGCTAAACTTTGGTCCCATTACTTTGTTTCACCGTATTTGTTCTGTAGGAAAAAGTTATGGGCAAAAAACAGTAAATTTCATGCAATTTCCCTATTAAATGATTAAATATAAATCCCATTGTTATAAAAGTTTGGTGCCATACAACAGTAACATAAATAGTAATTGTAATGCTAATTTTGAATGAAGGCTTCTCTGAAGCAAGCATCAAGTTTCTTCAGTGTCATTGCTCCATAGTGGTGGTAAAGCTAACCTGGAAGCGAGGTGATGCAGTGATCAGGATCTGCTTAGCCTTCACAATACTACCAGGTTATGTTTGCCTCAACTATACAGGATTGCATCACAATCAAATGGTATGCTGTGAAATGCAAATTAGTTAGGGATATTTAAATGGTTATAATTAAATTAACACACAAATGAATTTCAGAGAGGAACAAAGATAAATTTTTAGTGTCAATCGCTTAAAGTTTAAGACGTGCTTATAGTTTTTTTTTAGTATGCAGCATTTTTATGAAAAAGTAAGGTAAAGTTTCGTGATGGTAGCTTCTAACTTTTACTGAAATATCTACATTTGCACTAAAAAGAATGAAATAAAAAAATTTTGAAAAAAATAGAACCAACTTCAAAATTGCTCTAAAAAGTGAAAAATAATTTTATTCTTTAAACACCATTGATAGTACTTTTAAACATAATTTTTGAAGTTGGCGCAAAAACGATAGATAAGATCATTCACAGCCGTAACTCAACTACAACTATAAATTTAACCAGGCCTAGTTTCTTCACTACCACATACATTAAGCATTGATAACAGCATATTTAAGTAATGAAATGATATAAATGTTTCGTTTCTAACTTTGGATGATTTTCTGAAAAAAATATGAACGAAGCATGGTTACACTGGATTTTACTTTTTGTTTTTGCGCCAACTTCAAAAATTATGTTTAAAAGTACTATCGATGGTGTTTAAAGAATAAAATTATTTTTAACTTTTTAGAGCAATTTTGAAGTTGGTTCTATTTTTTTTCCCAAAATTTTTTTATGTTCTTTTGTTTATGATAAACTCAACATATTTCTTTTGAATCCTGACACATGATTTAAACAATTTTTTATAACTTCTTTCTGTTCAGTCTACTAAAATAAAAATGCATGTCAAAAGCATATTAATGTACTAAAGGCCCTACGTTTCATATCCTCTGCCTGGAAAAACACAAAATTTATGCAAAATTGCAACACTCATTGCTTCATGAACTGTGGGTTTCCATTAACAATAAAAAAGGGATTCTGATAAGGAGGTTATAACAGTGGAGAGATTTACTATTGATTTCGGATATTAATTTCTACTTTAAGAATGCATGTGATGTGATTCAAATTTTATCACCTCAGCAGCTCCAAAAACAAGTCTTAGTAGATTCATCAGACAGTGAAAGTGATATGTTACTCAAATTCAGAACAGCACTTTCGCTTGATGCTGCTATGAGAGGACTAAATGATTTTAAACACTTTTAAGCCAATATGATTCACAAGAACGACTTAATACAACACTGTAAATTATTAGTATTTGATAATTTATCAAGGACGAATACAAGGGAGGGGCGATCCCCCCTCCCTTGAGGGATCTGCCACTGATAATTTTTTGAAAATGAAGTTCAAAAAATGCAAAGTTAGACGAGTTTCATTGATGTTAGGTTTGGGACCATATCCTGGAACTGTTTTGGAATTGAGACACAGTTCCAAACCTTTGTGATCAGTATTTTTAAATCAGTATGCATAGTAAAAAGCAAGTAATAAAAATCTATCGCCCCTCCCTTGAGAAATTTCTGGATCCGCCCTTGTAATTTATAAAGTAAATTTTGAACTAAAGAAACATATCAGCGCCATGCTAAACTAACAAATGTGAAATTTGGCACTTTTCAGGAGAGCCAAAACAATTTTTTCCATCAGACACGTTTAGTTATTTTCAATGTAATTTTTATAGATAACTTTAAGCTTAAAACTATCGTTTGACGTAGTTATAATCAGTAGGCAGCCATTATTGAGTACTACATCAAACCATCAAATTTTAAAAATGTGATTCGCAATTTTTCACATTCGTTAGTTTAGCGTTGTGCCAACGATATATGCTCCACATGGTCCTTAGAGAATTAAAACCAATAATTTAAAAATTTTATACATGAATTATTAAAGATACATTACCTGATTTTAGAACATAAATTAGTCTTTGGGCTTTTACAGAACTTACATTCTCCACATTGTGGAATGTATAAAGGAATTACATGATCACCTGAGGAATTATAAAAATACATAAAAATTAGTTTCAACAAATTATTTACAACTACAGCAGACCCTCATTTTACGCGGGTTTATTTTACGTGGTTTCGACTATACGCGGTTTAAGATTTGACACCTTAATTTTATTTTATGCGGATGAGTTTCGGCTTTACGCCGATGCGGCAATGCAAACAGATGAAATTTTTCTCTCTTTCAAAATCCAAACTCCTAAAGATTGCAGTTTACACGTAATAAACTGCATTTTGGCGTGCTAATAATTGAGCTTGGGCTACCGGAGACATTTATGTAATTGGTTCCAAAGCTCTTTCCAGAAGTAAAGTTATTAAACTCACTCAGTTTAGAACTCACTTTAAGAAGAGCTTTTAGGAGTGACAAAGGCGGCTAAAACCATCGAGGATACCGACATCAGTGATACACAACCAAAAACGTTCAAATTGAAAATTTTGAGCCATTCCTAAACAATAGAAATGCTCTTTCTGATATGCTAGTGAAGGATGATTCTATCATGGAAATGACGCAAGCGGTCATGGATGCGTTAATGCTCTACAAAGAATTACAGAGAAAAATTCTTAATGACTGCCAAAAGAATATCATTGCCAGTTCCTCTTTATAAATAGAAAACGAAAGTAGTTTATGTTTTCTTCCTGCATGTTATGCATAAAAATAGATATAAGTACACATCAAACTTATTATACAATTAGTCATCACTAGAATGAAGTAGTTTTTTTTATCTTCGGAACCTAACTCCTATTTTAACACTACTATTACGTCTCAATCTACGCGGTTTTGATTTACGCAGCATTTCCATGTAACGTTACCCCCCGCGTAAAACAAGGGTCTACTGTACTACTAATTTTCAGATACATTGAATACCATATTTTGCCGAAAACTGAACAATGAATATTCGGTTAAAATTCATACCGAATATTTGTTTTAAAAATTTAACTGTAATATTTGAATTTTACCCTAATTTAAAAAAGCAAATATTTATATATTTTGGGAAATTCAACTGCATTATCATTTAACATTATAAATTTATCTACATTAAATGTAAAAATTAATTTAAAATAAACCATCCCAAAAGCAAAACAAATTATTATAGTGACTTTGGTTTACGTTTATCAGCAGTTCTGCACAAATTGATATCTAATTTCTTTCCTGATATATGATTTGATAACTGATAACCATGGTTACATGTTACGTCATAAATGAAGAATCTTCTATTTACCTTTAAAAATTCAAGTGGCTTAAAATATTTCTAATTACAATTTATTCAAGAGATTTTCTGCTATATTAATCTTTTTGGTAACTGATAAATAATGGTAGCATCATTAATATTAAGGAACAAAATTCAAACATTGCCAGATAGTTTTGTTTTTCATCTTTAAGTTCAACTTGGATTACAATGATTAATCTTAATTCGCTGTTTAACAATATTCAATATTTCATATGAAGTAAAACTTAATAAACTGCTACAAAATTTACTATCCCAAGTGCTTTCCTTTTTCTTTTAGCTGTGTATTTAATACAAAGCAATAGCAGTAAAAATTAATTAAAGGAAATTTGAGCAATGAGGAATGAAATGTTAAGAAAAGTGGAGGTTTTAAAAATGAAGTAGACTCATTCAATCTATTGACTGTGATGCAAATTTCAAGATACAAATTGAAATGAAATCTCATGAGAAACAAAGTTTGATTAATGCAAATTGGCAAGGGTGAATGCTTCAAATCTCATCAACTCACACAATAAAATACTGCAACAAATATTTGCAAAGATACAATAAAATTTTAGAAATAGCAAAACATGAAGCCAAATTTTCAAAAAATAAAAACATTATTAAGAACGATAAAAAATCAGAAGAAATATACCAAATTGGAAGATTTGGTTGAATATAGACTGGAAATTCACTGTTAGAATTTCTGGATTTTGTTTTTGGATTTTAAAAGTGTGGTACAATAAATTTTTCCTGATTTTCAATAAACAAAACTTTCTACATCACTTGAACATTTATTATGTTGTTTTTCTTTTCGGAAAATCCGAGAATTTAAATTTTTTGTACTTACAAAGAAGTTAAGTACTTTTAAAGGCTGTGAAAAAACAAGAAACCAACAGTGGCGGCTCGTGCCTTGAAAAAGTGAGAGGGCCAGAAAAGTGAGCCCTCCAAACACGGGGGGAGGTTCTGAAGCTCTCACGTGGAATTTTTTTCAAAATTGAAGTCCTGAAATCGACCTGAAGAAAAACAAATCTTCATATAATCGGCAGATAATATGATGAAAAAGAATGAAGTTTTGATTTATCATACAATTTTAGCAACTAATTTAAAAACGTGAAGAAGTAACAACTTTAAAGGTACAGTCAAAACTAATATGAAAAATAATGATTTCTCCTCTAAATTGTCATCATAGTAATTATGCTAATAACTTGAAGAAAAAGAGTCAAGAAAGGAGCAAACGGTCTAATACTGTGCAAAAGAAGGCTTCTTTCTCTACTGTATGTTGTTTATATTACATAGCCTGAACTGCAAAGGAGCCTTTAAAGTATATAAAATAAACAACATACAGGTGGGTAACTGTGAATCTCACTGTAATTATTGAGGTTCAATGCATTGGTATTGAGGGGGGAAAAACATATTTCGTGACAGCGCATATTCCGCACCTCATTGATCTTACACTTTTTTAACAGATAATATGCGGATTATACGCATGAAAATACGGTTTAATCCTTTTTTTAATTTCAAGCAAGTAGTAAACACAAAAAGAAAAAAAGGAAAATAAATAAAAGTTATAAATTATTGTCTGCAAAAAGTGAGGGGGCCTAGGCCCCCTCTGGCCCCTCCAACGAGCCGCGACTGGAACCAAAATTAATCACAATAGAATAATATTCACATACCAGCTTTGACAGAAGAAACACCTTCACCAACACTTTCAACAATTCCACCACCCTCATGGCCAAGAATACAAGGAAATAAACCTTCAGGATCTAATCCATCAAGAGTATAAGCATCTGTATGACAAATGCCAGTTGCTAGAACCTGTAAAATGTAGCACACAATGCATTCAATATATGCAACAAAATTCCAAAAAGTATTTATCAAAAATATTTCTTAAAGTCTGATTGTTTGCTTCAAGTGCTACACTGCATGGTGAAAAAACCTTTAAAATGCTTCCGATATAAATCTTGCTGATTCTTATGTAAAAGTGACCCTCTGTGAAACCAAATATACAAATACAATACAAATACAAAAAGGACGACCAGCAACAGACTCTGGGCCCAGCTAGGCTAGTCCAAGTCAATTTATTAGTTCCCAATGAAGATCAATGGCCCTCTTAAAGCTATCCACACCCGTGCTCATTACTTTCTCTTCCGGTAAGCTATTCCAAGCGCTCATGACCTACTAAAGTAGTAGTTTTTCCTGATTTCCAAGTTAGCCTGAGATTTAAATAGCTTAAAACAATGACCCCTCGTCCTGCTTTCCGTGCAAAAATTTACTACATTAACATCTTTCATTTTGACAAATTTAAATAACTGAATCATGTCTCCTCCGACTCTCCTTTGCTCCAGGCTACACAAATTAAGGCTATTAAGTCTGGTATCATAATCTAAATTTGAAGTCCCCTTAATAGTCTAGTTACCCTTTTTTGAACCTTTTCCAATGCACAAATATCTTTCCTCAGATAAGGCGACCAAAACTGCACAGTATACTCCAAAAATGGGGTCTTACTAAACTCCTATATAAAGGCAGAAGAACCTTCTTAGTTTTGTTTGAAATAGATCAATAGATAAACCCAAGCATTTCGTTGGCTTTGTTACTTGCAATGCTGCACTGTTCACTAAACTTGAAGTCCTGATTTATTGAGATACCCAGATCCATAACATTTTTTGCCTGACTAATGACTGAACTCTATAAACGATAACTCGTACGCTTATTTCCATGATCTAAGTATAGCAATGATCATTGTTTTTCTGCTACACATCCCACTGTTTGGAAATTGCGCCATGAAAATGTTCAGATGTCAGAAATACGACATGATGAATGTTTAAATGATGCAACAAGTTTTATTTATTTAAAATCAGAAATAATGTATTGTGCCACATTTTTAAAATAGAATCTTTTCAGTTTTTGACAGTTTTATAGCCATTATTTTTTATTTGGAGGGGAAGAGAGCAGTATACTAGCCATTTACACTCTTCTGAAGAGCTAGAGAGATACAAAGTTTAAAAACACGAACATTTGGAGCAAGTTGGAAGATTCAAGAAGGTAGCCCCACTCCCTCGAATATTTGAAAAAATCATCAAAACTGATCTTTTCTTTTCCTAAGGATTCCTTATACAACACTTGTTTCAATTATTTTCCAGCATAAAACCAAAGTATTGGATTCACTTCTTTGAGCCCCATGTCTGAAAAAAGTTTTAAGTTATTAAAAAAAATATATTGGAAACGTATTTTGCATTGTCAGTCGCAACGTAGATCTTTAGTTAAAACCATCCCATATTATTCTTGAATATGATTAAAAATGAACTTAAATATGCTTATAAAGTTGCATTAATATATATATATTTATACTTCTGGGGATGCACCAGCTCCATTGTTTATCACTTCTTGAATAATGAAAAGACCAAAAAAAGGGCGGGGGGGGGGGGGACAGTGCAACCCTGGTAATATAAATATTCAATAATGCTATGTTACAAGGTTCCTGATAGAGCGGGCAACCGCAAGAAACGCACTTTTAAAAGAAATCTCGAATAAAAAAATATTTCAATGCGGGACTTTCTCACGATTTCGTCACGTCTGTTAAATTGAATAATGAGATTTTAAAAAAAATCTCTCAATTCTTAAAAATCTCACTCTAATTTCAACAGAGCAGGGTTGGGTTTTGCAGGGGTTACCCCCCTTAGGAGCAAAGGCACAGCCCTCTAAATATTGCAACCCCCTAAAAAGTGTATAAAAAATGCCCCACAAAACACCCCCTTAAAATTTCAATGGCAGTCTGTGCCCATGATCCCCCCTCCCCCCCAGGTGGGAACCTTGGGTTTTTGGACTGTCCGAAACTGGTTTAGGACAGAACAGGTGGTTTTTTCCGTCCAAAACTGTCCAAAAATGTACGAAAGCTAAATGGGTGTAATCTAATCAGTTAATATTTACTGCAATATTTGTAATGCACAAATATAAATAAAAATAAGGTTTAATTAATGAATATTCAATAATATTTTTCTCTTTAAAAAAGATTTTAATAAAAAAAATTGCCAATAACTATTACATAAAACTTCCTTAACTTATGCAACAGTTGGTAGAGTTACGAAAGGAAATTCTCAGCACTACCAAGACAAGTAATTTCAATCCTTATATATTATTTCTGTAGCCTGATTTTGGTTTCTACGCGAGATTTTCCTCAATTCTAGATCGATTTCTTTGATTTACGCCTTATTTTAAAGCTTATGGTGCTGGCTACTGACGAAAAATAGACCCACGGTCTAAAAATAGCTTTTTTCAGCCGAAAAACCTGTTTTAAAGAACCAGAATGAGGTTTTCGGTTAAACTTATAACTTTAATTTGCGCTATGACCGACAGAGCTGAATAGCTTGATCGGCAGAGCGTTCTCTTCGTAACCAGGAGAATCCGTGTTCGGGCCCACGTCCGGACAATCTGCAACAAGAAATTAAGAGAAATATCGCGCATTACATGAACACTTAATTAAGTAAATAACGACTATGAAGGAATAAAATAAATGAGAAGGAAACGCTTCTTGCTGTTATGAAAACCTGATGCTTAATTGTAAGGCTTCTTTTTTTTTTTTAAGATTTGGCTCCGGTAAGAAAATTAAAGCATAATGTAAACGAAAATATAAGTAACAGGTTTAAGATTTCAGACTACAATAGAATTTTTTTTTGTTCAGAAAAAAAATAATAAATCGTATATTGAAATATATATTCTTCTAATGAGTTTTGACTCTTTGTACAAATAAAAAAATTACTACCTCAATTTGAAGGGTAAAATATATATTTTTTCTTCTTTTTGCAAAAAACAAATAGCTTATCACATTTTTACTACATTCGAAAAGCTACGCTTAAAAAAAGAGCATAGTTCAATTTATTTTGTATTTTAACCGTTCTGTTAAATGATGAACACGTGCTGCCATCTAAGTCATAACGGTTCAAGCAGCCTGCGGTAACAAATTGTAAAAAATTTCAAGAATAAAAAAATGTTTCTTCAATATCTTATCTTATATATTATTCCCTTCTCATTTTAAAACTTATCAGGCTGGCTAATGAAGAAAAATAGACTTATGGTCGAAAAATCAAGTTTTCGAAAACGCCCCTTGCTGTTTCAAAACCTTGATGCTGCCTGTAGTTCTTATGCATTTTTTAAAAGCAAAGTTCTAATGCAGTTTTCCATTTTTTACGTCGCTTTCAGCACAAAAAAATAGCCTGTGTGTGTGTTCATATTTTAATAAAGCTTAAAAGCACTGGACTTAGTTGTTCGGTTAAACTGATAAGTTTTTTTCGGTAGAGCGTTCGGCTATAAACTATTCGAACTTCGGGCAAGTTTGGGCTGTCCGAAAGAATATCAAATTTATATTAGTATTACGCATTACATGTACTCATAACATACAAACGTAATAAAATAAATGCAGTGGAATTGCTACTTGGTGTTTCGACTCCTTTATGCAGGCTACAGTTATCATTCGGATAAGTTGACTGTTAATCGAAGAGTGTTCTTCCTTTTTTTAAGCTTTGACTACATCCAGACCACTCAGCATAATGTAAGCATAAAAAAGTATTAGATTTACCAAAAGGAAATCCTTTTTGTGCAGAAATACATTTTCATTGTATGCTGAAATATAGATGTTTCTAATAGCAGTGTTCGACCTTTTGTACAAATGAAAAAATACTACGCCAAATTAAAACTACGAGTTTCACCCAGTAAACCTTTAATTTTTTATTCGCGCGAATACGATAGAAAGCATTAAAATTATTATCAACCTCATTAGCAAGAAATCATTTTCTACTCCTCTGCTTTCTGCTGAAAAAAAAAAAAACATTTTGTCTACGTTCTAAAAATTACACTTAAAAAACAGACTCAGTTCAACTGGTTTTGGTTTTGAATTTTAAGTGTTCGATTAAAAGAGAAACATGTGCGGGCATTTAAGCCGTAACTGTTAAAGCAACCTTCTATGTGAAATAGTTCAATATTCAAAGATAAAAACACTTATTTTCAATCTAATTTATTACTTCTCTAGAATTTTCGTTTCCATCGCTGCGTGAGATCTTCGTCATTCTTTAATCAAATTCAATGCTTTTCGAATAATTTTAAATCGTATCATGCTGATTAATGACAAAACATAGAAGCATGATCTTATTATTATTATTATTAATTTTTTTGGCAAAAAGTTTTTTTGCTGTTTTTTACTACGCATTCCTTTAATGAATAGCTTTCGAAAAGGAAGGCGCAATTGCTAGGTTTGTTGGGGTGTCGGTCTGTTACTCAGAATGGTGCCAGTTCGAATCCGTGCCAATAAATATCTCTTTAGTATTTCTTTTTTTCCCGTCAGATGCTCACATGGGCAGGACTGTATTTGCCACAACCTGTTTTTTTACATGCACAATTATTGCTTTTTCACGAGTCACTACTCAGCCACACTTTTAATGATATTTATGTTTGAATTGAAAATAAGTACGACCAAAAGGTGAGCGATGATCAAATTATCACAACGTTGTATTTAACGAGGTTTTGTTACTGATGTCTTTAAATTACATGCCTTCTCTTCTGCGCTTACTTTTTTTTCGGTTATTCTTCATAATGTTCTTCCTTTGAAATTCTTAAAGAGCGAAATACCTTATGAAACGATTCGAAGCACAGTGCGGAGTTCCGCACGGGTCAACTAGTTTCATTTATAACTCAAAGGAATGTTATTGAATGTGTAATATTTAGGTATAAAAAAAAGCTTAATTTTTAAAATGATTTTTGCATATAAGTTTTACATGATGTCTTAACGAATTTTTTTTTTCAAATCATAGATTAAAGAATAATAAATTGATGATTAAATATGGTCACTTATCTTTCAAAACGTGTGCAATTTTTTTAATTCATATTTTTAATATAATACATTCTGTAACTACCAATAAACAAAAACTCGAGAAGCTTGACACTTTTTTGAAACAAATAATTGGCATTTTTCTAAAGTAATTTGGTGGTAATTTGTAGTTGGTGGTAGTTTTAGATCATGAAATGGCACTCTAGTCAAGAGAAGAACATTTTCACAAAGCTGTAAAACACTTTCAAATATAATACATTTTCCCTTCAGTTCAAAAATTGTCAATTATTGCACTATATTTTCAACACTTTCATTTGTACACCTGCATAAATGTCAAAAAATTTGGTTACTATTATGTAAAAAAAAAAAAAAACTCAAGTGTACAAATTGAATTTTTTAGTAAAGAATTCAACTTCTAGATGTAACTAGATTAGAATCAGCTGTATAAATGAGTTACATATATAAATTCATACTTGAATGGTCACATTGAATAAATATTCAATATTAAACATAACTTTGACACATTGTTCTGTTTTTTATATTTTCTCACAAAATACAGTTTCTCTAAAACTGTAGTTTTGGACAGGATGGTAAAACTAGGATTTACCATGGTTTTTACTGTAGTATCCAAAACCTTGCCAACCCTGCAACAGAGGGTAACATTTTCTCCCCAACATTTTTTCTTATAATGGGAAATATAATAGGGGGTCAATTTACAAAAACATTAGCAAGAATTACATCAGAAGCATTTTGAAGGTTTTTTTTCTTTTCTTTTTGACGCACTGTGTTATTAGCACTACTTACACTAACAGCAGCTTTACAAAGTTTTGATTAAGGCAAAAAAAAAAAACTTCCAATATCTGAATGTCAAGCAAAGAAAACATATATGTTTCTCATAAGTCATATATAATTAATATCTGAGAAAGAATAAGACATAGCATACCTCATAAACATAGATTTAATTAAAACTTGCAGTGAAAAAAAAAATTTTTTTTTTTCAAATCAAGTTCTATTAGAAATTAAAGGGTCAATGAACCCTTATCCTCTTTTTTTGATTTCTTATATGATAATATAAGAAATCAAGACAGGTAAAAAGTGACTAAAATGTAAGAAAGGGACAGTTTCTAGTCTCTTACCATAGCTTTATTTTCTTTTTGCATATTGCAATATCCTGCATCAGTTAATATACTGGATAATTCATGGTTTGTTTTGAAAAGAAAACAAAAGCAACGGACAGAAAAAATGTATTTATTTACTGAAGAATACAAGTATTTTAAGTTAAGCAAGAAGCAAGATAAAAACTGATGTGTGTTAGAAATTAATAAACTTGAAAGTTTAATTCATGAAATTGCCAAAACATTTTTTAAAAAATTACTAAAAAAGAATTTGTAAAAATTAATTTAAAAAAAAAAAAAACTTAAAAAACCTTACTTTGATTCTAACTTCACCAGCTTTTGGAGGAGCAACTTCAACTGTCTCAATTGATAAAGGTTTCTTTGGTTCCCAAGCTACAGCAGCTTTGCATTGAATAGTCTGAAATTGAACATAGAAAAGATGTTTAAGATGCTACACTTGCTTTATAAAAGAAAATACATTTAAAAAGAAATCAAACTCATCAAGTTCAAATTTATTTCTGGATGAGGTGTTGTAAAAACAAAAACTTTAACTTTGTTTAAATACATTACTAGCCAAAGTGTTGTCTTTTTAAAGACAATTGCTCAATTTTCCCCAGTAAATAATGAATATTTTTCCTCTTCAATGAATTTTCCCTAATTTTTTGATATTTTTACAAAATTACCTGATTTTTCCCGATTGAAAAAATTCCTAAACTTTTCTCTGATTTTCTGGTTCTGTCACCACTTTTGTCCACGGACATTACTTAGTGTTTTCTTGCATTTATTTAGAAGAGTACTGAGTTCTGCCCCTTTTCAGGCACCGTATCATATACAGTTGAACTTGGTAAATACGAAATGCCAAAAACTCAAGAATTTGTTCGTATTGACCGTTATTCGTAACAACCATAAATAAGTAAAATGGGGAAAAATAAAAAATTCATACGTAAATTTAAAACAGAACTGCTTTGCAACTCATTGACAATGTCTATCTTTTCATGAATTGGTAGTGCTTTTCTTTTTAAGCTTTAGCTTTTAATGGGCTACCAAATAAAGCACCATTCAGTTTATAAGAAACGTCCAACTGCCAAGCAGGATAGATACTAAGGAAATTTTTCTTGCACGAACCAGAAAAAGTTAAGATTATTTACAATATGAAATATCTTACTTCACCAATATTCTAGGAGAAACTACGTAGAAGGGTCGGAAATAGTGGGACAGTAATTTTTGTTGTGTATAATTTTTTTTAGTGATAACTGAAGAACCAATTTGAAGAAAGGTGATAATGGAGGGGGGGGGGGCAGGTGGTAATGATAGTTCAATGGATGATAATACTGAAATGAAAAGATAGACGGTTTTATCCCCCAAGTAGACTGATCTGTAAAAATGTAAACAGGTGTACTGAATAACTTTTTCAGAATAGCAGAGTCTTGGATAGCAAGAATAGCTCAATATAGCAGAGAATATTTGCCATACCCTAGAGAGCAAACAAGTATGAACTTGGAGGGGGGGTTCAAGATTAAGAGGCAGGTGATATAAAGGACAATTGGGGGACAATGCCGGCATTGACAGCAGTTTCACTTCCCATGGGCGGATTTATGGGGGGTCAGAAGAGGGCAATGCCCCCCCAGTTTTGGGAGGACTTTATGTAGTAACAACACATCTTCCAAAAATTAAAAAAAAAAATCATTATTTTTTCGTTTTTGAATAGTTTAGAAGAGCATGGGTGGATTTATAGGGGGGGGGGGGGCAAAGGGGACAATGCTACCCAGTTTTGGGAAGAGTTTATATAGTAAAAACTTATCTTCCAAAATCTTACAACAAAAAAAAAATCATGATTTTTTTAATTTTTTGAATAGGAAATTAAAGTTTATTTTTTCTTTTGAACTTAAAATAGCCGTTTCTTGCAAAGATTGAACACTACTGTACAAGTGTATAATCTACTACTCAATTTCAGAGGCTGGAAAGTGCAAATTATTGATAGGTTCTAAAATCCCTGAAAAGAATTGGCGCAGTATAGCCTACATGGGCTCTTAAATGAAAAACCCAATCTAACCAACCAAACCTTGAAAATAATTAGACAAGTCTTTGAAACTCCTAAGCAAAGTGTGCTTCAATTTTATTTCTTATCATCAAGTGTATAAATTAAGAATTGTTCAAATGGGTAGTATGTTACTCTCTTGATACCTATTCTCTAAATCTGTGCACCATTTCTTTTAAAGTATTAACTTGCATCACAAAGCACTTTTAAAGCGTATAGCTTTAAAAAAAATTATTTGCCTATTATTTCCAATTAACCCTTATAAGACTTCAAAATGCAGAATTTTATATCCATTTTAGATAATTTCCTCCGGGGGAGTAACCCCCGGGCCCCCTAAAACTGGAGATATTCTATATCCCACTTAAAAGGGAGCACTGCGTTACTCTCTTAATACCAGCCCCCTCTCTTTTAAGGTCAATTTAAAAAGCATGATTACACACAGTACTGAAAACGACACATAAAAAGTAAAGAATGACCTTACGCATCGCAGAAAACAGACAAAAACATGGGGGGGGGGGGAGAATTAAAAATGTTGCTCCAAAAAAAAATCCTGCCCCCCAAGGAACACAGTCCTAAATCCGCCTATGTCACTTCCCCTTAAAATTTTCAGTACCACTCGGAAACTTAGACCATTGAGCCCAGAAAAGATAGAATAGCTGTCACTACTTTATGACTAAAAGAAAAGGTTTGAAAGTTACTCTCAGGATTAAGAAATACATGGAGAGCTTTCTATAGTGGCACAAAATTACTGAAACAGAAAACTGAAGCACTCAATTTGGATTTTTTTCTAAGAAGACGTCAGAAGTTTTATTCGTCTTGACCAAAACTTTTATTTTGATCTACGAAATATCCATGACATGTTTAATGTAATTAAATAGTAAATCAAACTTAATTTACAAAGTCTTGTTTTAGCTGTGATTTTGTATTAATCGTGGTCGCATTAACAAAGTTCAACTGTACTTTGCCTCCTTTTTGGTATCTTTCAATGCACCTTCTGTTCTCCTTTAAGTTTATGAACACTTGATTATTAAAGTTATATACAGGACCTGATTACCCAAAAGCCTTAGGGAAGCTTGAGCTTCCCCTCAGAATTTTTAGGGGCCCAAATATCACTGAAAAACTGTGCTTAAAAATTCCAGTTTCTGCTTTTAACTGCGTTTTTTAAAAGGGATTGCAAACATTTGAGCTTGCTAAACAATAATGTTTGAAAGAATTAAATTATTGAAAGTGAGGTCACATTTGATAAAATGTAGCTACATACAAACTAGATTTTCAAAGGTAGGATTTGATTCAACTCTGTTACAATGTACTTTAATGACATTTTATTTCCTTTATGAAGTGTCAAATATGATTCAAAATGTTACTACACAAATTTGCTGAGAATTCAAGTGCAATACATGTAATAAATAAAATTTCTGTGGGGTCCCAAATATCACTGAAAAATTGTGCTTAACAATTCCAGTTTCTGCTTTAACTGTGTTTTTTAAAAGAGATTGCAATCATTTGAACTTGCTAAACAATAATGTTTGAAAGAATTGAATTATTGAAAGTGAGGACACATTTGTAAAAATGTAGCTACATACAAGCTAGATCTTCAAAGGTGGGATTTGATTCAACTCTTACAATGTACTTTAATGACATTTTATTTCCTTTATGAAATGAGAAATATGATTCAAAATGTTACTACATAAATTTGCTGAGAATTCAAGTGTAATATATGTAATAAATAAAATTTCTGTCAGTCGATAAGGTGGAATAAACTTAACTCTGAATTCTGCTGACCACTTAGCATTAATCAGTGTTCTATCAATGTACAGAGAATGTTTGGGAAAATTTTCGGAAACAAAAAGTGGGGGCCCCAAAATGAAGCTGAGCTTCCTCTAATTTCAGAGGTTAATTAGGCCATGGTTATATATATTTTTTTCTTGAAACGTTAAAATTGACTCATGCCCGGCTATGAATATTAGATCTCTTTTTTCTTGCCCACTAGAATGTGCGAGACGATTGTCTACAATACCTTTACTGGGGACGATGGAGACGATGTCCATACCCTACAAGAACTGAAAAGGAGAATCATCAGAGAGGTGAACGCCATTCCGATTCAGATGTGCCAAAACGTAACCAGAAGCTTCCAAAATCGGCTACATCAGTGCATTGCTACTGGAGGCCGCCATCTTGCAGATATCCTTTTTAAACGTTAATGTAAAAAAGCTGTTTGAAGTACCAAAGGTAATAAAAAAATTCCAATCCTCTATATTTAATAGTATTTTATTTATTGCTCTCCAAAATGAGGGCATACTTTTCGCCGCACCCTGTATTATTATGACCTTGGGGCAGCACTTGTCAACATCGCATGGGGTTTCAAAACTGTACGGTCGGCTAAGCCCAGCACCTGGGGTAGGCTACCAGTTCCACCGCCTAGGGCGTATAGATTAATGTGAAGGCACTAAAGAAAAAAAATGAGAAACTTAAATTTGCTCCTTAGTTTTTATTTTGCAGCTTTATGCGAGTATGATCGATAATTTTTTTAAATGGAGAAAATATTAAGACGAGGGCAGCACTTGTCAACATTACCTGGGGCGGCAAATGTACTACAGCCGGCCCTGATAATAACGCTATATATATATAGCATCAATTATGGGTCCCGAAAAACGTACGTCACACTACTACCACAATTAGCAGTAATCTTTCGCCCAGTAAAAGAATCCTGAACATGCATGAAACAAGAACAAGTTCTGAAATAGCCAAGGAGGACCACAATTTTTTGCTGACCAGATGTCTTTAATTAGACCTCTCATCTAATTATACTTCCAGTTTTAATTTACATTTTCTTCAAAATAGAATAATTAAAAAATATTATTAATTCAATCAAAAATACTGATATGCATTTTATGGTTTCACCCGTTAGTTTGTTGGGATAATGTGGTCTGAAACTGAAAAATGTGATGTCTACATTCATAAAACTGTATATTTTCAATCTCAAAAAAAAAAAAAAAATCCTTTCTCAAAAGTCTGAACAGACATCAGGATTTACACATATTATTTATGTACAGTGGCTCCAAAAGTGTTTGTACATCTACGACTTTCACTGAAATGGGACCCTATCCATTGATTAGAATTAATATTTTGGAATAAGTATTTAATTATAAGATCTATGATCAATTTTCAACAAAACTATGTGAAAATTTTTTAAAAAATATTAAAACTTATTTTTTTAAAAATCAAAAACCAAAAAGTGACAGAAATATTATGTCACAAAAGTCTTTAAAAAATATCACACTTTATAAAAATGTCTAAATGTTAAAGAATAATCTAACTTTTTATTAAGTTATTATTTAGTAGAATATCAGATAGTACCAACAACACTTTTTAAACGTCTGGAAATAAATTTCATTCTTTTTTTGTGTAATTTCTGAGTAAGTGTTCAGCCACCCTTCAAGTCTCATTGTTTCTAGCTCTATTTTTGTTTCAAATTCGTATTTTCGTAATCCATCCTCCAGATATTTCTAAATATGTTACATTAGATTCAAATCTGCATTTGAGGGGGAATTTTATAAACTTCAAGACAAATTTCGACGCACTAGACGCAAAAGCTTACAACCGTGTACTTATCGTTATCTTAATAAAAAACAAAGTTGTTTCGGATAACAAAATTTTTGGCTAAGAGTTTAAAATTGGTTTTTAAAATATTTATATGAACAGCATAATTCCTTATTTCATCAAAAAATTCCAAACTACCAAGTCCTGATGCTCATATGCACCCTCAAGCAAGAACACCTTCACCATCCTGATTAACTGGTCCAACTAAGTTCTTAAGATTAAGTTCCTAATTTTTTCTTCTATTTACAATTATACAACAATTTAACTAAAAATGTCGACTTGTTTTTTATCTGTAAGTAAAACATAATTCCAAAATGTTGAGCTTATTTATCATTCATTTTGAGACGAAAAGAGCAAGCGTTCTGTCTGTTTTTCGCACAGCCAAGAAAATTTCTGCGGGTATAGGTCCCATTTAATCCAGCTAATCAGAGCACTTGGCAAACGATTTTAAGTGAAAATTAAAGATAAAAATTTTCATTGAACTCTGCAGAAACTTTTACAGCACTAAATGTGCATTTTTCATAAATTTTTAAACTGTAAATCTCCTATCACGCTTTGTCAACTTTGCCAGTTGACCTTTTCTTACCTTGTTTACGGTCCGATTATTTTCTTTAAAGCATTTTACAAAAGAATGGAATAAATTAACCAATTTAGAGACATTTCAAACCAATTTACCGCTATTGTGATCGAAAAATTCAAATTTGGAAGGGTGTTTGTGGTTTTTTACGAATACCAGCCATTTTAAAGTAATAAGCACAATATTAAGAAATAAATTAACTTGAAGTTGAAGCCAATTGACTTTTAAGGGTCAACACAATGCAAAAATAATAAAAAAACGACATATGATAACTTTAATCATGAATTTATTCGCAAATATTTGAGTGTACGATGATTTTGGAGGCGTATTTCTCTGTCTCTTTGACCCATGTCTGTTTTTTGGCCCATTTCAAAAAGAAGATTTGTTAATATTTTGAAAAAATATTGGACTTCATATTAGAATTCAGTTGAGTGTTATTTTGGTTTTACTAAGAAATTTCAAAGTGTGCGAACACTTTTGGGAGCCACGGTTGCGTTTCTACGACAAGGTTACCTCAGCTTTAGATAACAAAAAATGTGTGGATGTTGTTTATATTGATTTTCAAAAAGTTTTTGACAAGGTACCGCATGTTGCTCTTCTCAGCAAGTTAGCTGACATAGGAATAGGAGGAAAAACTTTACTTTTGGTGAGAAATTGGCTTACTGGTAGGAAGCAAAGAGTAGTTGTGAGAGGAAATCATTCATATTGGAGTGATGTTTTAAGTGGGGTTCCTCAGGGATCAGTTTTAGGGCCTCTTTTGTTTATTATATTTATGAATGACATCAATGAAAATATTTCTGGAAGCATGAATTGTTTTGCTGACGATGTAAAAGTTATGGGGATTGTCGAAAATGAAGAACAAGTAAAACAGCTGCAAGAGGATTTAGATCATATTACTAAGTGGGCAGATAAATAGGGTATGGCAGTTAATGTAGGGAAATGTCAAGTGCTACACTTAGGTCATGGAAATAAACGTATGAGATATCATTTACAGGGTTCAGTCATAAATCAGGCAGAAAATGTTATGGATCTGGGTATCTTTATAAATCAGGACTTCAAGTTTAGTCAACAGTGCAGTATTGCTAGTAACAAAGCCAACAAAATGCTTGGGTTTATCAATAGATCTATTTCAAACAAATCTAAGAAAGTTCTTCTGCCTTTATATAGGAGTTTAGTAAGACCTCATTTGGAGTATGCTGTTCAGTTTTGGTCGCCTTATCTGAAGAAAGATATTTTTGTATTGGAAAGGGTTCAAAGAAGGGTAACTAAATTAGTAAGGGGACTCTCAGATTTAGATTATGATACCAGACTTAATAGGCTTAACATGTATAGCCTGGAGCAAAGGAGAGTCAGAGGGGACATGATTCAGTTATTTAAATTTATCAAAATGAAAGATGTAAATGGATTAAATTTTTGCGGGGAAAGCAGGACAAGGGGTCATTGTTTTAAGCTATTTAAATCTCAGGCTAACTTGGAAATCAGGAAAAACTACTACTTTAGCAGGGTCGTGGGCACTTGGAATAGCTTACCGGAAGAGACGGTAATGAGCAAGGGAGTGGATAGCTTTAAGAGGGCCATTGATCTTCATTGGGGACTAATTAATTGACTTGGACTAGCCTAGCTGGGCCCAGAGCCTGTTGCTGGTCGTCACATTTGTATTCGTATTTGTATATGTTCAAAAATCGACAATGGCACGGCAAAAACATGTGACTGACTAAACTGTCGTACTACGTCAAGCACCGGCATTACGAATGTAATTGAATAGCAAAGAATAAAATACTAAAACCTATCAACAGTCAAGATTTAGAGAGACTTTTCTTGCTGATATTTACCTTTCCTACAGTGGATGACATTTTTAAACTGCAGAGAGTTTAATAAAAATCACTACCCAAATTACGAAACTTGTTTAAAATGATAACAAAACAAGTGGAGTAGTAACATTACTGCTTTCCGAGCTTTTCATACGCCGATGAGGGTAGGAATTTCCTTCCGGGTTTTGCTTGAATGATACTTTAAGAATATTAAACATTTTCTGTTCATATTTTGTGTTGTAAAAATGAACTTAAGGTAATATATTGAGATTTTGGTAAAACTTCGCACAGTTGTCAACTGGCGAGATTTTTCGTCTGCTACACGTGTTTCAATTTTACGTTACCCAAATCTGGCAGTTCCGCTAAACGTAGTAGTGAGAAGAATCTCATTTTTTCAAAAATCTTTAAAACCTTATGAGATAACTTAATTTGCGTGCTTTTTTACTTTTTGAAAATTTTATTCAATAGGCGAACTTTTCATATTGTTTCTGTTTTGCAAAAAATTGCTGAATTCGCATAAATATCTGTTATCAAATTAAGCAACTCCAGCAACCTATTTTCCAAGTACACGTTACCTTATGCCGTACGCATTTAAACATAAGGGTTTTATTATATTCGCTATGTGAAAGTGCTGTACCCAATTCTTATTTTGACTTTTCTGTAGAAGAAAAAAAAACA
This sequence comes from Uloborus diversus, assembly GCF_026930045.1. Lineage (NCBI taxonomy): Eukaryota > Metazoa > Arthropoda > Arachnida > Araneae > Uloboridae > Uloborus > Uloborus diversus. The sequence goes on from NC_072738.1 coordinate 159,154,126, forward strand.
TTAAAATGCCTTCTTACAGACAAAACCAGCTTTTAGCTCGTGTGAATTTTCCATTATATACTGTTCATTCTTTATCTGAAAGACACATCCTTGTAGCTGGAGGTGGCGGAGGAGCTAAAACTGGAATACACAATGTTATAGTAAGCTTTTGTTTCTTTCATTATTTCCATTAATAGTTCACGTTGTGCAAAAGAATGAATCAATTCAAATAGTTCTTTTGTTTTTGAAGTTATATTTTCCCATTTTTGCACTTGTGATGCAAAGTGATGTGTTGAATTTCTTGTTTAATGTTAATTTTACTGGAAAGAGCATTTTTCGTGAAAGTTATTTCTGGTTTTATAAAAATCTGCATAATGCAATTTTAACATGGTGATTGATCTGTAAAAGATCACTGAAGTCAGCATCTAATTTTATAAATATAAGATGTATTTGCTCCAACTACTGTAAAAGTTTAACGTATAATAGGTTATAATAATGTTTGAGATTTAACATTTAATTTAGTTGAGATCTTTCATGTAATTGGATAGCAAATCTGTCCTGCTGCATTATATTGAACAATGGGATATTTTAGCAAGCAATCTGAAGGATTTTCTATCACTTTCCAGTTTTCTGGTGGTCGACTTTTTTACAAAATCTTGAGGCAATATTTGATCAGAAATCAAACTCCTAATTTAAAACTGATAACTTTAAGGACAATGCAATACTCCATGAAGCAATAATTTTGACATACAAATGAATAGAGATTATTGGGAGCGAGTGGTTTTTCATTAAGTGATTGGTAACATAAATCTTAATTGCATTACGCAGAGACAAGATAATGTTGATAACTGTTAAAGTAGTGTTAAATTAACAACATTGTGCATCAAAAAAAAAAAAAAACTTTGAAATGTTTTTGACCTAATTCTTGCCAATTCTTATGTGAAAAGGACAACCTAGATCAGGGTTCTCCAACCTTTTTCACTCGCGGGCCACATTGTTAATTTTTGGAGGAGAGGCGGGCCAGCCCAATAATATTTTAGCTCAGATAGTATATTTTGCGCTAAGCCCCCCCCCCCCCCCTTCCATGAAAACATCATGAACATTTTTTTAAAATTAAGCGCTTCCTTATATATATTTGCTGTTAGTTAAATTAAACTATATTTTAAGTACCCTTAAATCTCTAATATTATAACAATAGGGAGTCTTGTAAAATTAGAATAGTTCAGGAAATGGTAATAAAAAGCATTCTTTGTCACAAAATGAAGTGAAATTAAAAAAAAAAAAAAATCTAATGAGTGAGTGATACAAGACAAAATTATTGCAATGTGCTATAAACTTATTTTACTTCATTACTGACGATTAAAAACTTGGAAATAAATGAGAGCACAACATGTGTGTGTGCGTATGTAAAGCTTTTATTTATTTTTTTTTTAAGTTAAAAAAATAATGCAAGGAAGGCATTTGTTTACAACTTAAAATTTCAGTCCATTCAGGAACAAACTTTGTAATTCCGATCATCAAGAGCGATTTTAAATATTTGTCTGATAAAGAAGATCTATACTTAGGTATACTTCAATGCACTTCAATTTTGAAAACATCTGTTCACACTTGTAAAAGGATGCAAAAGAGAAAACATAGCTATAGCATGAATTTTTAAGTTCTTAAAGTCTTTTTCTGGTAGAGAACTGTAAAATGGAGTACATGTTTTCCTGGGGCCAGGAAATGCCCAATGCCTTGGTACTAATTGAGAATGTGGCGCTGAGAAGAGATTTGTTCTTGAAAGGAGTAAAAAGAGAGATGGGTGCTGCATTCGTAGTGAACCGTAAAAATTGAATAAAAAATGATTTAAATTAACAGTAAAAAGATTTTAATAATTATTTGTAGTTAAAATAATATTGCAATCTTATTTCCAACAAGACTGTCTGTGCTCCAAAAAAAAAAAAAGTTAATAAATTTCCCGCGGGTTGGATCCGGCACGTGGACTGTAAGTTGGAGAGCCCTGCCCTTGATCTAAGTATAATCACAGCTTTCCCCTGTCTTATCCCACTTTTTGGGAATACCCCTCCATTTTTTCTTCAGTTGGGTAATTTTATGTAAATGTCAACCTAGACATGATTTTTTCATCTTCCAATATATATATTGTATAATACATCATTTTAAAGATAATTTCTCAAATTGCTTTAATTTAACTTCAGTTTTCATAAAATATTACTCCAAACCTATAAAAAGTGGCTGTAAAAATATAACATATGCAGTTTTCCAAAATGTCGCATATTTTTCTAATTCTTTACATTCATATATATTTTAAAAAACTGCAAATAATTATGAAATTTGTTTTTATTATTGAAGCCGGGTTCTTTTTCTTTACAATAAAATACAATTTTTTTGTTATAGGCATAAAATTAATATTTCAAAGGCAATAAGTGTCCAATCTGTTTTAGGAGAGATGAAATTTCAAGACAGCTGCCAGGAAAGCGTGATTACAAAAATATAAGAAATAAAGCTGGTGTAAAGGAACGAGTGCAGAAATGGCTGTTAATGTACACTTTAAAAGAAGTCTATGATATATATAAGAAGGAGAATCATGGGAACCCAGTAGGAATATCAAAATTTTGTGAACTGCGCCCAGAAGAAGTGCAATTGTCTTCAACCAAAGATCACCGAGTTTGTTGTTGTGTATATTGTGAGAATTTAAGTATTCTATTAACAGCTTGCAAATTCAACCCTGGGCCAAAGAAAATTGGTGAGTTGATTGATCTGATTGTTTTCAGTAGGAAATCTGCAAATTGTATGATGTAGAAATGCAACCTTTGCAACATGACCAATTTCAAGGAATTTCTGCTGTCAGCAACATCCTCATGGAATGCTGACGAAACCACCTCTTTTCATCAGTGGAAAAACGGGAAACTTGAACTGTTATGTGTTAGCTATTGTGAACTGAAAGAAATGCTGATGGAGCAGACAAAAAATATCTTAAAGCATTCTTACAATATTTGGCGGCAGGCTGAAGAGCTGCAAAAACAAAAAGAAAACTTGGGCATCAGAGAAATTATTCTGCAGACTGATTTTGCTGAAAATTATAGTAAAAAGCACCAAGATGAAGTGATGCAGGCACACTGGAATGCAGGAATCAGTGTGACTATATATACTGCAGTCATCTATTTTCTAAACGTTGATAAACTGGAGTCGAAATGTTACGCCGTAATTTCCGACGCAAGTAGGCACTCGGCATATGAAGTAAACATCTTCAACGAAAGAATTTTAAATGACTTTGCAGAAATTTGCGGAATTACTGTGAAATCAGTGTTCCTATGGACAGATGGCTTTAAAAACAGATATTCCATGATGACTTTAACTTCTTCCAATATCTACAGGTCTTGGAATTTTACAGAATCCTATCACGGAAAGGGCCCACATGATGGAGTAGGTGCCGTTATAAAACACAATGTGTGGAGCAGAGTTTTACGTGGACAAGCTGTGGTAAGTAATGCAAAGGAGTTCTTTCTGGAATTAAAAAAACAAGAATTGAAGATAAATTGCTTGTTCGTTAGTGAAAGTGACGTGGCTGAAGAGAAGAAAGAGTTAGAAGTGTTGTTTGAAAATGTGAATCCTGTAGAGGACATTCAGTCATCCCGCTGTGTCGTGAATATGGGAAAGTTCAAAATTTGTTTATTGCAAAATACAGGGGATGATATTCCCAGAAAAGAGGTTGTTTTGAAAGAAATTGTGGAAGATGAAGTTGTCAATGATTTTGAAGTAGATTCTCCTGTACTGCTCAGAGATACAGAAACTGTGACAGTGGGTGATTTTATTGTGGTGGAATTCACCTCTTGCAAGTCCAAAAAGAAATACGTCGGGCAGATTTTAAACATTAATGATAATGATTATGAAGTTCTCTTCATGAAAGAAAGCACCGAAGCAACCTTTGTGTTTCCCACAAATGAGGACAAATGTTGGATTGAAAGAGCTCAAATTTCGAAAGTCTTGTCCCAACCAACTGTAAATTCTCGGGGGCATTATCGTTTCAATTACAAAATTGAACTGTAAATTTTATTTACAAGAGAACCTGTGTGTTAACTTTCAATAAAATCTTATTTACATTCTAACATTTGTATTAATATTACCTATAATACTTTTTAAGTAAAATGTGTTCTCGCATGTTATGTTAGTCACGTTATGTTAGTCACAGGTAAACTTTATTAAAATATTATATTTTGCAATATTATTTAAAATATATGTCAAATTTGAAATTAATAATATTACAATAACCTTTCACATAGATACTATCAGGAGAAGAAAAAAACTAGTTTTTTGTTTTATTTTAGAGAATTATGTTAATGAATTCAATATGAAATTTTGAGGGTTGCAAATCTGTTATGTTAGTCACATCGATCAAAATGTTCTCTAACTTTCCAAAATTAAAGTAAATTTTTTTTTTCTTTGTATTTACTTGAACAACTCATCTGTGCAGAGAAGAATAACACCCTGGTTTTGGTATCATCACAAAAATGAATGTAGAACACAGATAATGATATTAAAAAACTGCTCTAAATGTTATGTTAATCACAATGGAATTACCCAGTTATCTAGTTTCATATATATTACTTTTATTTGGAGAGGACAGCAGCATTATATAAACCATTAACCTTCTTCTGAAAAGCTAGAAAGGTGAAAAAGTTCTAAAGCATGAACATTTGTGGCAAGTTCGGAGACTCATGGGGTTTTCCCTTTCCCCCTAAAATACTTTAATAGCCATCAAGAACAATTTTTTTTCAAAACGTTTTTTGTTTTACAATTTTTTTACTTATTTGAAACCAGATATCGGATGCACTCCTATGAGCCTCATGACCGAAAAAAGTTTCACATTAAATAAGTTTGTAGAAAAAATATTGCATTTGTTGCATAACGAGTCGCGCCTCAGATCTCCGGTACAGAAGCTTCCCATTAATATTTTTTAAAGTTGTATTCATGTATATAGTTATGGTTTAAAATAAAATTAAGTATGCTTATAATATAACATCAAAATATATTACTGGGGATGGATCTCATCTATTCTTCATTGCTATATTAAGAAGCAATGCTGTTGATATATTTATTCTTCTAAAATTTCAATGTCTTTTTCAGGAAATCTATGAACTTATCAACAATGGACGTACATGCAGAGCACAGTCTGTGACTCATTTTAAAACTGGAAATGAAGCAATAATGAACTGTACAATTTTTAACAATCAAAAGTATTTCATTTTATTTGCGGGAAAAGAAGGAAATTGTCAAGTGTATAAAATGAAGCATGAAATCGTTGAAGATGAAATCTGCACAAGTAACAGTGTCAAAGGTAGGATATTTGTTTTAAAAGCATTTAAAAAATCTGTTCAAATAATTTTACATTTTTTATATCTATTCATTAATTTTTTGTAGGCAGTAACTGAATAAACGTTATTTCCACACTTTCTCGTGATTCTTAAGCTGCTCTTCAAAGCGTAATTACTCCACATTTATTTTTAACTTGTACTCTAACATTTGTTTAAGAGACAGTTAAAAGACCTGTTTTTATTATTTCATATTTATATTATACTCAACTGTCTTTAATGTGATACATGCTGGTTTTTCTCATATAACCTATGTCTATTGACTTAGTCGATTTTATGTTCTGTTCTTTAGTCAAAATATGCTGGTAGCATAAAGTTTCTAGTTTTAGTCCTGACCTATTTTCCATTTTTCTAAAAGTTTATTAACAGGTTGATTGCTACGGCATTTTTCAGAAGTCTGGTCTAAAATAAGAATTTGATTTAATCAAATCGTATTATTTAAAACTCTAATTCTAGTGGGAACTGATGTGATATATCCCACCCTTGGCGACTCTTTCCTGTTGGCGCCAAGAAAACAATGTATGACGACATATGTCATACATCGTTCTTAGCGATGCTTTTTTAGCGCCAACAGGAAAAAATCAGATAAAAAATATGATCAAAGCACTTCAGAACACAATATATATAAAAACAACATAAAACCACAACAAAAAAACACCATGAATATACGCTTCACAAATATCAGAAACTAGAAAGTTTTTGTACACAAAGAACAATGAAAAGAAAGTATTTAAAATGCTTAAATTGACAAATTAATATAACAGTTCACCAACGAAATATGTACCAATAGAAATAAAAGCTGTTTTCCATCATGCATCTCATTGAACAAAAACTTTTCTCATACTCGGCTAAAAAAGAGCAAACCGATTCAAATTGCGATGTTTAAAGCGGAAAATACCCCCAAAATCAGTAACTATTTAAGCCAAAAAAGTGCTTAGTTACTCAAATTTCGATGTATGAAAAGTAGAAATGTTTTAACAAAACATCCTAAGCATAAACAGTACAAAAATACCATACATTTATTTGCTATCCAGACATGCTTTCAAAATACCTATTATAATTTACATAAAATAACATCTTCATATTTTTATAAAATGCTGAAGTCAACTTATTTTCAGAAATTCAGTACCTAAATGAAGCACGTTAATAGAATGTCTAAATAATTCGTGGCATCGATAAGAATTAACTTTTAGAACAAAATAACCGTACTATTTTTGAAAAATTAATTTATAAACAGTAAAAATAAAGTTAAAAACTTCAAGAACCCCTCAAGGATTTGTAAAAACAAAGAATTTCGGAAGTGAGTTTTTTTTTAATTCTAAAATGAAGAACTTACCTTTTTATGGTATTAATCCTCACACTCAGTCTAAAACAATACATCATATGACAATGGCATGTTACAGATACACACCACGTTGGAGTTAACTTTTAATTAATGTTCAAGTTTGAAGAAACTGGAATTTTCTAATGTTTTTACTTCAAAACACAACTACTGATTTTAAACTAACACAAAATAAGCTTTCCTGTAAGGTATATTGCACGAAACAACACGTATCTCTCCTGCGTGAAACCAAGTAAACAAGTTTGAACACATCTGACTAGCTTGCCTTCGGGTTACCAAACACAGGTTAATTTCACCAGGGATGCCATGCTTAAAAAATTATCGCCTCATTGGCGAGAAAAAATATTTCAATTTTCTACAAAAAATCGGATGTCGCCAAATGGGGGAGGGGGGAGTATATCACATCTGTACCTTCTAGTGCATAGTTATCATCAAAAAATGTAAAAACCTACCAAAAAAAAACCGTCCGACAAAGTCGTTTCTTATATGAACCCAAGCAAGAAAACTGCGATCAACTCAATATTTCTGTCCAGGCTGTAAAGAGAAGATAAGTGTTGTAAAAGATTTGATCAAGAGAAGTGTGGAATATTGTTTTTAGAAGTTCCACAAACAATAAAATATTATTTGTTGTTTTAAATTTAAATTAATTTTTATAATTGTGTTTTGCTTTTTAATAAATTTTCTGGTTTTGCAAGTCAGCATTGAATTTATGTTCTTTTCCCAGAAGCTATCTATTGATATTAACACTGATATATTCAGAATTTAATCAAAGCTGTACAAAAATGCAAGTAAACAAGTGCGAGATAACTCGTAGTTTGACATCTAAGAGAGAACGCAATCTTAAGAGTTATCCAGTTATCTCGTTGTTAACAGTCAATGTATTAAATTTGAGCTCAAGTAATGCATAGTTAGTAATTGTATGCTAATTTTCATTGAACTCATTTTATCATTCTTAATTTTTCTTTTTTTCACGTGTTCATTTATTGTCAAATAAGTGTTTTGTCTGTTTATTTTGAAAGAATCTTAAAGGAGAACTTTTACACAAAAAAAAAGGATGGAAAGTTAAATTTATTGATTAAAATTTATTCAAAATTTATGTTCTACAACTTTTTTCTCTATTATGAATATTATTTAGTTAATTTATGTTACATAATGAGCAATTATAGAAATTAATTCATTTGTTTTCTTTTGTTTGCTTTTTAACTAGCACAAATATATGAAAAGATAGGCAACTACTTGGCTATTGTAGTTTTGAATTTTCATGTCAAAAATGTTTGTAGAAAACTTAAATTCATGCTTTGTTATTTGTTATTAGTTTGAGCTCTTGCCTTAAAAAAAAGTAAGACTCCCAATGTTTTTTTTCTTTTGATTCAGAGACTGATGTTCAGTCAACTGTGAGAAAACGTGTTCCAAGCACTGGTAGTGGAGTTGAAGATGTTCCGCTGAGAAACGATACTAGTGTAGCAAAAGAATCAGACTCAAATGCTAATGACATTCATAAATTATTACGTTTCAACATCCAGCCGTTGGAGTCGTTTCAAACTGATTTTAGTGATGATCCTTTTCAGAAGCAAGTGAAATTTTCTAGCTTATCAAAAGTTTTAGCAAGTGCTGGCTCTGATGGGCATATTAGACTTTGGAAAGTAAGACTTTGTTTTTGCCGCATTAGATTAATAAATCAAATTGGGTGTGTATTTCGGGGATACAAGAATCCCCTTTTAAATGCAAAATAGGTCCTTTTGTCAGATGTCTTTTCATCCTTAAGCTCATTTATTTTGCATTGAAAAGGGGGTTCCTCTAACCCCGAAACATGTGTCTGCAGTAATCTACAATTTGTTCAATTTAACATTATTTCGTTTTTGCTTTTCAAACACTAAGGTTTATTAGTGTTATATGAATAGAGAATATTTATATTACCGTATATACTCGCGTACAAGTCGATCTCACGTATAAGTCCCCCCCCCCCTTCAGAGAAAAAAATCTGAAAAAATTTGAAACCCGAGTATAAGTCAACCCCCAACTTCCGAAAGAAAATCACAAAATATTTTCAAATAAATTCAAACATAAAAAACATTCATTTATAAAAGAAAAAACAGCAAAATATAAAAATCTATCATAATCCTTCAAACTAGGATTCCGAGTCAGATGCGCAGTAAAGTTATCAGAAGCCCTTCTCCGTCATCGTATGTATCATCATAAACATCGTCCACGGCAGCGTGGAAATGTCGGAATCTAACTCTGTGTCGCAAAGTGTTACCACTAACAAAGCAAAAAAGTATTGTTCACTTATTTGAAATTACAGAGAGCATGATTGTTCACAAAATATTTTTTGATACGTTGATTGAAAATAAATATTTAAAAAATAATAAAAGAAATGTAAAATTTTCATACCTCTGTATGGAAAGTTTTCCACGTCAACAAACGTGTTTTCGTATTTTCAATTACAATTTCTCTTAATTGTTGATTTTATTCTTAATGAATATAAAAAAAAATTTCTTGTTTGTGAACTTTTTTAAGCTTGTTTTATTATTATTTTTTATAAAATCTGTTTAATTTGTCACACGATCAACTTTGCGACTCATACCTGTAACCGAATGTCGCCGTTTCGCACTGGTGTTTTGATCGGAAAATTTTTCAGAAATTTTTACTCGTGCATAAGTCGATCCCCCCATCTCGAGCCTTATTTTTTGAACAAAATTTCTCGACTTATGCGCGAGTATATACGGTAGTTCACTTAGTTACAACAAATACAAAAAAAAGCATCATCCAACCTAAAATCTTAAGATATTTTATAATTAAACATTGATTGCTGATCAACTTAGTTTTACTTTTACTCAGTGCCAGTTCGATTTGTCCAAGCAGAGATAGGAACTTGAAACAACCCCCTTACCCATCTTCATTCAAGTTTTTATATCGAGTTTAAATGAAAAAACATGAAATCAACTTCAAAATGAGTACTTTTCCATTAAGTTTTGTCCCTTGCTTTCACAACTTGTTTACTTTCTACCATGGTGAAAAAGAAAAGTTGCTTAAAGCAAATGGCGATATCAATAAGTATATGGCACCCTTAAATTTAGATGTTGAATGTCGCCAACTACGTAGTTCTTAGTTTGCAATAGAGGGGAAAACTTAAAACCAACGAAAATTAAAAATTCGCAAAGTTGTACCTTTAACCCCTTCACACCTGGTGTCCGGTATACCGGACATACACTTTAAACAGCTACTAATAATTTAGTAATTGATTTAATTAGTTGATTTTTTTGTAGTTGACTCTTTGCATTCTACTTATTATAATCTGTGAAATAATTTTTCGTTTTGGGATTGACAACACTGACATATAAGGATTGAGAGATAGAGGGGCTCTCATTTTTCTAACCATGGATTTTCATCTGAAAAGCGAGGTTTTCTTCCTGTTTTTTAAAAAAATATAATTTTTAATTAATCGTTTCAAACGCTTATATTATGTTTTATAATTGCTTGTAGAACATTTTATAATGAAGTTTGTTCGGTATTTTATCATTTTTGTATATGAAATATTGATTTCAAAAATATAAGTCCGGAATATTGGATGTGCCATAACTCTTTTAATTTTTCTCCTACAAACTCAGTTTCTTCTATAAGATACCCTTTACCATAGTACACTATGTACCAAATATCAACATTTTTGGTCCAATATTTAATAATTCCGACTGAAGGGGTTAAAGGAAAAGTAGGGAAGAGCGGGACTGGGAGTTCCGATTTTCAAGCAAGCTCAAAATTTGTTATGAAAACGTAGTTCTAGAATTATTATTCTAAGATTAAAATATAGTAATATGTGCTCCTATGATGTAACAACTGTTTTTTGTGCAGTACTTTTTTGGTTTTTTTATAATTAATTTTATCGTACCAAAAGTAGAGAAGGAACAACTTGCTCCTTCTTGGGGCTAGTTCTGCGGGTGAGGCAAGTTGTTCCGATATTAACACAACAAAGTTTAACAATGATGATTTCGAGATGAACATCGTTTCGAGACAAGTAATCTGTTAAATGTTTAATTTGCAATAAAAAAAAAATTTGATAAAAAAGAAGTGTTTATTTCAAGGCAAATAAGCAATATTGTCCAAATAATCCGATTTTTTTTTTAAACTTAAAACAAACTAAACTTAATTCACATTTTGGCATTGATAATTTGTATTTAAAGACTCAATGATTGCCATTTAAGTTCAAATACATAATAAGTATAGTAACATAATATTTTAACATAGTAAAATACAGTAAGAATAGAATAATTTAGAAAAAAAGAAATATTTAACAGCTTTTGTTGCTAATAAGCTATGATAACTAGCTATTATAAACAGAATCATAACAGAAAACTAATTTTGACTATAACTGATACAATACTTTGCAGACGATCCATAAACTAGGTTAGCTCAAATGATAACAATAAACTCCCAATTACTCGCATGTAGTTATTGCGGATGTGTTTATTTATTGTTTATTTATTTATTCATTCATTTATTTTTATGTTTATAAATTACTGAATATAGAAAATACTTATTTTAACTTAACATGTGCAAGATCTATTTTTAGACATTCTGATTTCTTTCTTCCCATTTTTTCCCCAAAAACATCAAACTCTCCTCGGTCACCAAAATCTGACTAGTTGAAACCCAATTTTTTCATCTACACTTCATATGCCTGTAAATGAGTGACCGAACCAGTTTAGCTAGAAAAATTTCTCCTGCTTTACACTTACTTGTGTTTTTAATTGCACCTCCGGTAATGAGTCCTACACAAATTTGGTGAGGCTGAATTCACAAAAAAGCAGCTAGTCTCTGGCTATCATGACGGCTAAACAGGTTGAACCTAGACAGATCCACTTGCATAGAATATGATCTGTTTAATGAGCCATCTGCCTTGTCTGAGCAACTTCAATTGTTTTACCTATTTGGCTGCTTTCTTAAATCATCGCAAGGTGGTGTGATCAAGCTCTAGAACAACAAATTTTGCAATTTTCATACTTTTATATGAAAGTATGAAAGATATTTTGATTCATCTTTTTATCTTCAAAAATTTCATATTCTTCTATTTGTCTATAATAGAACGACCAAATATTTTCAATGAATCACAGTTGAGAGCTGACATTCTCCAATTTCTATATTTCATGGTAATGAATATATACTTATAATATTTATATGTGTTTTTGTTTACTACATAGCTGCTATAGATAAAAAGGGGTAAGGAGTTCCTTGGAGCTAGTTGTTCCTCAGAACAACTTGCCCTACAAAGAAGGAACAACTAGCCCCACAAGCACAAGTTCTTGAAAAAATAAATTATAGGTTATATAACGAAACTTAAATCGTTTCAGTGCAGTATTTTAGAATGCACAATAGATATTTGCATAAAAACACCAAAGAACTAAACTCTGTCATTTAAATTTCGTGAAAAAGACCAAAAAGTTCAAAAACAAAAATATTTACAAAAGTGGATTAGTGATGCACGTGCTCAGCTTTAATATACCGGACGCCACTGGCCTAGCTAATATGGCTGCCATCGGTGCGCTACAACATTCCATTTTACCAGGGGCGTAGCTAAGGGGGGTTTTGGGGACAACCCCCCCCCCCCCCCCCGAAATGTTTGTCTCAAAAAAGGGAGAGAGAGAGAAAGAAAGAGAAGAGAAAAAAGATACGAGAAAAAAAAAGAAAAGAAAAGAAAAAGAAAAAAAATCAAAACAGCTTTTTTTCTGAATAACTATGGTCAAAAATTCACTTCGCTCCCCCCCCCCCCCCAGTGCCACTGAAAATCAGCTCCATGAGTGACCCTCAAGCGTAAATACACCTCACTCCTCACTCTGCTGCGACATTTATTTGATAATTGAGTGAAGTTTCACACTCCGCTTTAGAAATGAGATTGATCTGTTAAATCCACGCATATGTAGCCTTTTTTGTCATAGATTCTGCAAATTGTTAAACATGTTTAATTTTATGAGTGGTGCAGTGGGAATATTACATACAGTTGAATCTGTATTTTTCGAATTTCACAAGAAGGAAAAAAATCGAGATAAAGAGGTTTTAAGATACGGGAGCTTTAAGAAACTTTTTAGAAATTTGCAATATGATGGTGAAAATTCGGAATCGATACTAAAGAAAATATGGACTTTTGATCAAAATTCCTCTTTATTAGTTTTGTTAGGTCTTTATTCTATTATTACATTAAGTGTTTCATTGCAAGTTTAAGGAATCATTTTGACAGTAAAAGAAACTCTAAGCACATCTCTTTCAAGAAAAAGTCATTTATTGCTTTTTTGGCACCTGATTTTTTTTTTATTATTATTATTAATTATTTATCCTCTTGAGGTTAGCAATTGCTGCAAATCTAACCTGGCCAATATTCTAGGATTTTCCTTTTTTCTTTGCTCGAAAAAATCTTAAACTTTCTTTTCACTCCTATCATCTCTGTTTTCTATAAGGAATTATAATTTTAAGAAAGAGAGCAACCAAAGAACAGTACTTAATCAGATAACAGAGCAAAATGGCTTTTAATTTGAATGACCTTTAACCATTAACTTGAAATACTCATCTATAATGCAACTAATACTCAACCTGTGAATTTCACCCCTTTACTCTTGTTCCAAGAAAGTGCTCGAAACGTCTGTCCTTTTGTTAATCTTCCTAGAAAACCTATTTGTGGAACGCATTTCTCCCTTTTTTGCCCCCTCAGCCCTTTCTGTTTCGAGTTGAAGAAAATGCTTTTGCTTGCTGCTTTAAAGATCATTGGGCTTCGAATCCGAAAATGATAGCATAGCCGGAATTCGAGACATAAGGTTTTTCAGTAAATTACCGCCCATTAGCCAGGGCTAAAGCAGAAATACATGAAATACCCCGCCAGCTCAGTCGTTTCCAGCCGAGGACTGCAGTTTCGTGCTTATTAGCACTCATCAGCCCGGCATAGGAAAGTGACTGAGCTGGAGATGGAAAACCTCTTAAGGAAGCCAAGAGTACAGTCTGCTGAAGCAGCCTTAATCCCATCGAACCCATCAGAAGGAAATTTTATTTTAATTTAGAAAGAAAACTGCATAGCATTTCAGGAATAAAATGTTTAAAAGCGAAATGAATCTAGACTGTTCTGTACTATTTCTGTTAGCTTGGTTCGCATTAAAAATTAGAAAATGAACAAGGCTTCTGTTTATAACACTCGAAAATTGTTGTTGCTCTCTCAAATAAATATTTATGTAAATTCTAAAGCAGCTAATAAAATTAAAAATAAAAACTTGAGAGGAGAACAGATGGTATGCAGCTTTGTGCAAATAGCTTTCTACCGCCTATATTTCTTCCCTTTTTTGTTATTCAAATTTTATTATTAACTGCTTTAGAATTAGCATAAATGTAAATACATATAAAAAGCAACATATAACTATAACGATATATGAAAGCCATTTCATTTTTTGCAGGTTATAGTCAAGAAGTCTTTTTTTTTATTTTATTTTATTTCATGCTTTTAGTGCTAAGCAAGTTAGTAAAAATAGTCTGACCACAGATGAGATTGAAAGTCAAACATCCAGGTTACAGGCGGAAATGGATGCATCTATTAGCTTTCAGGGAGGCCAGCTTTTGTAAATGTGTGTTAGCCTCTAAATTAAGCAGTCACACTAAAATGAACGGAACACGCTCATCAGATATTTAATTTTCCCCTGATTTGGATAGACTGGTTTTGACTAGACCCGTTGCTAGAAAGTTTCACTTTAAATTAAATGGAGGAAGAAAAAAAAAGTTAAATTTTCCAAAACATTTAAAAAAATAATAATAAATAAATAAATTCTTTGCTTTTGTTTTGTTTTGTTTGACACAAGTATCGAACTTGGGGCACCCCATTCCAAAGTATGTAAGATTCACCTCCATCTTATTATTATTTTTTTAATACTAAAAAAGTTTACATCATATATATGTAGGGGAAAGTGGGGCTGAAAGGGACAGGGGCTGAAAGGGACATTATATATTTCTTAAAACCTGATGTAAATAAAAGTTTTCATTTACTGCCAACAGAGGGAGCCAGATGTTTATAGTTGGTAGACCAAGTCAATTTGTCAACATAACAATTATTTTTATCTGCAAATACTGAAGTTAATTTTCCTCATCAAAAAGTAAGTTATACTTCTATTTATATTTTGTTTCAGAACTAAAGTGTATTTAGTTATAGAAATAATCTTTGTGTGTTAATTAAAAGTACATTAAATACCTAAAAATCTGTGATAAGCGATTTTCACAGGACAGAAAGTTAGGCTTAGCAGCCATGTGGTGTATGTAATGTATGAATCTGGGGCTTAAAGGGACACTATCATTGGGGCTGAAAGGGACATGTCCCTTTCAGCCCCAGAAAAATTATGCTTATATTTAAAATTTTCTTTTTTTTTTAATTATTTCAATAATTAATATATTGCATTAAAATTTTAATAATAAATTATGAAAAAATGCTTTGTTAATGTATAATTTAAATAACTTTAAACTGCAGGTATATTTTATTAATTTAATAAAATCAAATTAAGACATACAAATTTTACAACTTTTTTTTTCAGTTGCAAATATGGTACGTAACTACAAAAGGAAGACAGATAGAGTCAGAAAGACTGGATCTGAGATGGAAGCAGCTGTAAATGAAGTTCTAGTTCATGGACAATCAGTTAGATCAGTTTCTAAACAATATGGGATTGCTAAATCATATTTAGCACGAAAAATCAAAATGTATAAAGAGATGGGAGAAGTTAAAGAATTTACTCACAAGCCAAACATTGGCAATAGAAGAGTGTTTACTTCTGAACAAGAAACTGAATTAGCTTCTTATTTAGTTAAAGCTGCAAAAATTAGTCATGGATTAACTGCTGTGCAAACCAGAACACTTGCTTATGAATATGCTTTGCTTATAGAATCGCCACTGATTCCGGATGTTTGGAAAAGCACAAAGCAAGCTGGCTATGACTGGCTGAAGGGATTTATGAAACAAAGTGGGATCTCTCTCTCCGTACTCCTGAGCCAACTAGTCTGTCCCGAGCAACAAGTTTCAATGCTTTAAATGTCAGAATATTCTATGAGAAACTTGCAGAAGTAATGAATCGCTACAAATTTACAGCAGACAGGATTTATAATGCTGACGAAACCGGGATTACAACTGTACATAAACCACCCAAAATTATTGCAAAACGTGGTCAAAAGCAGGTTTCACAAATAACATCAGGCGAAAGGGGTCAACTCGTTACTATGTTATGTATTGTAAATGCCATAGGAAATACTTTGCCACCTGTATTTATTTTTCCAAGAACCAATTACAAGGAATTTATGCTTCATGGTGCACCTCCACAGAGCCTTGGATTGGCGTATAAGACTGGATGGATGACATGTGATTAACTTTCTTGCAGCTCTTAAACACCTAGCCAAATATTCTTTCTGTACCCTAGATAATCCAATATTGTTACTAATAGACAATAGTGAAACACATATAAGTGTCGAAATCATAAAGTTTTCCAAGGAAAATGGCATAGTAATTTTGACATTTACTCCTCATTGTAGCCACAGAATGCAGCCACTCGATGTTTCTGTCTTTGACCCATTTAAAGGTAGATACAATGCTGCTGCCAGTAACGTGATGATAACAAACCCTGGCAAAACCATAACCATTTATAATGTGGCCGAACTTGCAGGCATTGCATTTTCTTTGGCCTTCACAAGATCGAACATTCAGTCCGGTTTTCATTAAAGTGGCATTTATCCTTTTAATAAAGAAATCTTTACTGAGGAGGATTTTTTGAGTGCCTACGTTACAGACAGACCAAACCCAATAATAGCCCCAGAAACTTCTCCCAGCCAAAATGATGTATCGCAACCTGGTACATCAAAAGAAGTCGAGAAACCATTATTGGATTTAGCAGTGCCAGTCCCGTCTTCTAATGATACAAAGCATCTCTCTATAGAAGTGATCCGACCTTATCCTAAGGCTGCACCAAGAAAGGCATGTAGAGGTCGAAAAAAGGGTTCGTCCCGAATTTTGACAGACACACCTGAAAAAAAAAGAGTGGAACAAGAACGTTTAGCAAAAGTTGCTAGTAAAGGCAAAAGTAAATGTGCTTCTTACAATATTCAGAAAGACCGTCCGAAACGAATAAAACGGAAGCTTCTCACAATCTCATCTAGTGACAGTGATGATGACGACAGCTTTCAAGCATTGGATTCAACAAGTGATTATGATGAATTTATTGTGAACAAAACAAATATCCAGACAAATGACTTTGTATAAGTGAAATTTTTAGGAAAATCCTGTGTGCATCATTATGTAGGAAAGGTTGTTGATAATCCCGACACAGACGAACTGAAAGTAACTTTCCTTAGGAAAAGTCATACATGTTGGAAATTCGGTTTTCCTGACAATGAAGACACTAGCATCGTAGATATGAATGATGTTGTTTCAAAGTTGCCGCCGCCTTTGAAATTGGGTGGCACAGCAAGGATGAATGCACAATTTCAATTTCCAATCGATATTAGTTCATTTAGTGTTAAATAATTTTCATATTTGTTCATTAGAAATTAGAAATTTGTTCATTAAATAATTTTCATATTTGTTCTTTTATATGACATTGAATATGCTATTGTTTGGGAAAGTATTTTCACACAAATAAAATTGTGCTGCAACATTAAGTACTGTTATTTGTTGTGTCCCTTTCATCCCCATCATATGTCCCTTTCAACCCCGATGATGGGGCAGAAAGGGACAGCGGATTACCCTACCGCAATTCATTGTACTGAACAAATTATTGGCGTTACATCTTTGTTACTATATTCTTATAATAGACAATGAAATGCTTTATAAACTGTTTTAGAAACAATAATTTCAATTGTGAAAGTTTTATAGAAAATAAAAGAAAACCTGAATTTGTCCCCTCCAGCCCCAGCCTCCCCTATATAAAATACAAGAAGTAACCCCCCCCCCCCCCCCCGAAAGTCGGGTCTAGCTACGCCTCTGCATTTTACCTGGTATTTACAAAATACATTTATCTTTTTTCTTCATTGAGTTGTTTCAAAGGGAACAACTTACCCCGCTGAACTTTTAGCCCCTCTCTCCCCTATCTCAAATTGATATTATTTAAAGAATACATGGATTTTGGGAGCAGCCTTTAAGCTTAGCACAATTCAGTACATTTTTATTAATTACTTGTTTTCAGGATATGTTCAGATTTTGCCATTTAACAGTTATTTTTGTTCGCAATAAAAATTTGGAATTCTGTATAAACAAATTAAGTTTCCTTTATGAAAATTAGGTAATTGCATTATTTGATAAAAATTTAGAAAAATATTTTCTTGCTCCCTTTTGTTACATTTGCCATCTTAAGTCAAGCTTTTTTTTTTCTTTTCTGAATAAGCTGTAGCATGTCAGTTTGGAAAAAAAAAAAAAAATTCTGCATTGCAATGAATGAATACTTATAATGTTTTGCATTATACCTGGTGTTATTTTTGAACCAATTAGGATGAAAGTATATGCAACATTAGTGTATCAGTAGCATTTGCTTCATTAAAAAAATGTAATTAAATTATATATTTATGTTAACTGTTGGTATATGCCAGTAAATACAACACATGTTCTTCTAATGTGAAAAAATTGTTTCTCGTATTTATTTTAAAGATTCCCATATTTATTTTGTTAGATTTCAAGAAAGTTGATGAATCAAGTAATTTTGTTTCATTTATTTTGCAGTTTCCAAAATTAAATCAAATACATGATATAGAAGCACACAATGATGATGTTGATGACCTAGATATTTGTCCTCGTGGCGAAATGGTAATTTTTTTTTTATTTCTTTGCATTTGTATTCATATTTGTTTGATGTTAGCATGTAATGAATAAGCAGTATTTGTCATTCTGTTACTAATTCATGTTAGAAAAGTATTGCATCAAAAATGTATTTGTACTGTTATGTTTTGTATTAAATGTTATTTCAAGCATCATATTTGATAAGAACAGAGTTTATTATGTTATAGATTATTTAAGATATATATATACAGTATGTTCTTGAAGTATGTACCTGAAATAATCTATTCAATAATGTAGACTGCAAATATGTGTATTACTAATACTATTGTTTATTTAAATTAGCTTAGAGAAATATATAGAGAGGTACTTAGAGAAATATTGGAATTATTTGCTTAGAGAAATTCTTACAAAATGTGTTTTCAGCAGAAAGAAAGGGCTTGAGACCTTGAGTTTTTATATAAAAATCTGTTGTAAATATCGGGCAATACAACAGTTTAGCATACTTTTGTGAAACCTGTATTTCTTTCTCATTTTCAGATAGTCAGTGTTTCAAGAGACGGCCATGGCAAAATCTGGAGTATAAAAGATGGATCGCTGATAACGGAACTAAAGTACAGCTTACCTTCGAACTGTGATTCTAAATATATTTTCAGAAGCTGTAGGTGAGAATTCAAAACTAAATTATCATTCTACTGTATAGCTTATATCAAAAATTCTTCTGAAATATCTTTGCATCTTCATACTTTAATTCTTTTTGGTGCCCGTGATCAACTCTTGTAATTGTTGTGTAATAATGTTTAGAAAACTTTTATTTCTTCCATTCTGAAGACTTTATTTTCTCAAGACTTAAAAATGAACTGAATGTAGAGAAAATAGGTTTATTTGAGGTAGATTTTTTTTCTTATTGTAGGAACTTTTATTAAACATCTGGTCAGGGCCGCACTGTCCTTATGTGCAAGGTCGTGCAGCGCACGAGGGTGCCAAAGTCAAAAAGGCGCCAAGCTCTACCAATCAAAAATGCTGCAAATGGGGAGAATCTCTCTTACCAAAAACAAAATAAAATAAATAAAACTGACTTTTTTATTTAATCCAGAGCCTGATCAAGCCAAAGTGATGCCCAGGTTTGGGTGCCCCTCTCACAAAAAAAGGGAAGAAGAAATTTATCCTATTTTGGTACCCCTGAATTTGTGGTGCCCAGATCCATGGACCTGCGGACTGTGAGTTTACCAGGCCCTGATTATATCCAATAGTGGCGGTGAAATTACACTGCTCATTAAAACAAGCAATCCTCTCGCTCCCTATCCAAAAGTAAAAATTAATGCCTTGTTGTGTCTAAATATGCTATTCAAAAGAGCAATATTTTACAGTAAAAACACACGATGCTAATTATTGCATACGTTCGCGATTGTCTTCCTAATGTGGAGCCATTAATGCTATTTTGGTATGTCTACTTAAGGCTGTGTGAGCATATGAGGCACAAGAAATTTTCTACTCCCCATTTTGATTCTTGAAGTAATTATGTTTTATTGTAATTTGTGAAATATACCCTTTTTTGATTTCAAGCTGTCGTTCATGGTAATTTGAACAAATATCATACATGGAAAAATACTGTAAGCCCATTTGCAAACATTTTACTTGTGCGTAATATTTGTGTATTGTAGACATAAATTTTGGTTAACTTTTTAGTTCCAAAAACTAGCGACTTGACCATAAGCACTCAATTACCTCCATCCCCCTCTTTTTTTTCTTTAATTATTTGAGTATTTAAAGAGCTATGGACAGTGAATTTGTTTTAGATATCATATTCAATGCCTTTTTAATGATTCCTTATTTTAGAAATATTGGTTTAACCGGAAACGTTTTCAGTTTCAGATTTTAAGATGCTATACTTCAATTTAGAAATATAATAAGTACCCTGTTGTCATGTTTTAACAGGGTAAAATTATTTAATTATTCATCAATTAGAGATTAGAGAGATATTTAGAGTGTCATTAACTTTGAGGTATTTAAAATATTAGCTTATCGAAGGAGCTACCAAACTCAGTGGCGGATCATGGGATTGTGAGGCCCCAGGCGCAACCTAATCCGGAGGCCCTCTATTGACACAACAAAAATAATATAGTTTACTAATATAAACAATGCAGAAAATCATAACTTTGTTTTATTCTTTGAATCAACAAGATTTGGGGGAAAGGAGGTTGTTACATTCTTTTTTAAAAGGGAAAAAACGACATTTCTGACCAAAAAAAAAAAAAAAGCAAAACATTAGTGAAAAATTTTGCCTTCTATATTTTTACGTAATTTAGCCAGTATAGAGGGTGGGATCAAAGCTCCAATCTCCGGCATCTAGTAAAATTCCAGCTTTTTTACTCTGTTTTTCAATGCAAGTGAAATTCAGTGGCGCAACTAGAAAACAAATTTCAGGGAGGGGAGGCACTAGGCCAAAAAAAAAAAAAAGGAAAGAAAAAACCTTTGATTTGATAGGGAAGGTAAGGGTCCGGGGGATATCCCCCTGAAAATTTTTGAAACATGTAGTTTTCAAAGCGCAAGTTTAGACTTTCTTTGCTGATGTTAGGGGGCAAAAAGGTGCAGGGCAGGCGTCTTCAAAAATAATAGTTTCAAGTATAAATTTGTATTACTGTAAAAGCATTACTTTTCGCGAGTCGTAATTTTCACGAAAATGAATATGTTAGTGACTTCGTCTTGTTTTAAAGAAGAACATTTAGCAACTTTAAATAAGTTTACCATTCATTTTGTTTTATTTCATCTTATTTTACTTTTACATTTAAAAAACAGTTTGAAAAAAAAAGATTATAAGTTGTGATGCGACGGGGAGGAGTTCTTACTAATCTACAGGTTCATGCCAGCTCATTCAAGCATACTCATGTTTAATTACTGAGTACTAGACCAACGGTTCCCAACCTTTTCCCGTTTTCCCACTTGCGAACCCCTTCCAAACACCAGAATAACTTAGTGAACCCTTTGGGTACTAGGAAATAAGTAACAAGCAAAAAAAAAAAGAAAAAAAAAAGCGTGCACACACACACACACTCATAGGAAATAAAATTTGGGAGATATTTTTTTAGTTTGATGCTGCTGCTATACAAATTCACCAAAAAATGAACAGTGATTACTCTGTGTTGAGCTTCTATTAACTTAGTAAAACAGATTTAAATGGAATTTTTTTGGAACAAAAAGGCTCAATTTTTGGTTGCAATTTTTCTGACACAAAGTTGTATTTATCTTTATCACTAAATCAGAAGTCAATCAAAAGATTATCTTTAAAATACCTTTCAAGAGCTGCATTTAATAAACTAAATGAACTTTTTTTCTTTCACTAAAATGAGAAAGATCTCTAGGTTTAATCCTTCTTGAAAAAGTCTACGAGCACGAGCCTAGCTGTTTGAAAAATTTTCTTGTAACTATGATATAAGAGCGGAGTAAAATGCGTGCATTGAAAAATAATAGAAACGTCTATTTTTCAATAAACGCATTCACTCTAATTTTTACACAAAAGGTAATTTTTAACAAACAAATTTTTAAGATCACTAACTACAAGAGAAATTTTTTACACAAATTTTATAAATTCCTTATTTACATATAGCACAAATTAAGTTGCATGGTTAAAATCCGTTGATTTTTTTTTTATTTATTTATTTATTTATTTTTTTTTTATTTCTTATTTTTTATTATTTTTTTTTTACTGCTTAAACCTCACACTGCCAGACTTTCACCCACGAAAATTATTTCTAACGTAATTAATTTTCCATACTTCCTGTGGTATTTTTGAGTTGCTAGCCATTCTTTCTCTTTTTCGAGAATAAAGCTCGAAATAAATTGCAGTCTATACAGTGTGAAAATTATAGCAACAAACAACAGCGTAATCTCACTTCCATGCATTTTTGACTCAACGCGCGAGAAGCGCGATAGCTCTTCGTAGGACTCAAATGGTAAAGAAACAAAACATCAAAATATTTGAGACGTGCGCACATTCTCCATGTAATATTTTCATGAAGTTTGATCAACAATTCCAATCAAAAGCTTCTGAGGAAACAGATGTTTTCAAATTCTTTCATGTGAGGACATTGTATTCAAAAGTAGATCTTTTTCAGCATGGCTTCAGGACTATCATTCTCAATGAAAGCTCTAAAACCGGCGCTTTACAATGACAGACTAAATTCTTAAAATGTAAAATGTGTCAGCAAGTATACAAATATTTTCATTCAAAGAGTATCGAATGTGCGAGAGACAAATGAATAAAAAGAGCAAAATTTGCTTGAAACCGCTTGCACAAACAGGCATGTTAAAACTCCACCATTACAATATTTATTTTCGCTAACCCCTGAAAACCTCTCGCAAACCCCTGGGGGTTCACCGAACCACCGGTTGGGAACCGCTGGACTACACCATCACCCCCCCCCCAGTAAAAGAACCCCATATTTAACTAAATAGAAAATGAAAAATCATTATTTCTTAAGTCAAATATTATTCAAAAATTCATAAAAATATGATTCCATTGAGATCCCAACTTAAAACTTTGCACAAACGAAGATAAATTACACAAAAAATTTTGAGATTAAAAAAAAACATTGTTTTCTAAGAAATTTAAATTTAAATTTCACTTTTTAAAAATGATTTTCTTTATAAAATTAGGCATGTTGCATATCATATTAAACAGCAACTCATTTTCTTTAAAATCCTTTTTACCAAATCTTTCTATCTATATGTGGTGCTGAATTATCGTCCATTTTATGTTCAAGCACTCATGAAAAAAAAAAAGGATTTTTCTAAAAATCAGTCTTATTAATAAAAAAATAAAAGAGATAAAAATATAAAAATGTGTACTTTTGATTACCTCGAAGAATACAATCGATGAGCTAAATTTCAAAGAAATACAAAAATGTGAAGGAAAAAATTTCTCAAAATTTGGATCTCTTCTCAGAAATACGCTTTTTAAATATTTCCAGAGTAATTTCCTTCATTTGAGTTTTTTGAGCAATCACATTGCTTATTGCTCTCACTTGCTGGTTTTGATGTTCCTATGTTTTATTCCCCCCCCCCCCCGCCTCCCTCTGCAGCCCCACCGTCCCGGCCCCTCCTAATGCTGCTCCTCTAGCGAAAACCGTCTCCAGATTGCGTCCATATCCTACAAGCATACATACACACACCTACACACACACACACACTCGCGTACATACACACACCCACACACACACTCATACTCATGCATGCACACAGACACAAACCCACGCTCATACGTACACACACCTACACACACACACACTAATGCATGCACACCTACACACACACTCATGCCTGCACACAGACACACTCGTGATTGCGAATAACACAATTTGAATTTAAGAAATCAAAATTCAAATTATTATTGTTTTTATTTATTTATTTTTTTAGTTATTTATTTATTTATTTTTTTATTTAATTTATTTATTTATTTATTTTTTTGCCCATTCCTAAGCATTTCTGGAAAAAGAAGAAACACTTAAAATTGGTGAATCTAAGTTTAATTCGGTATCAGCTTGACGAAAGCAACACCATGCATTACGTCAACTCAAAAACGGGAAAAAAAAGTTTCGAATGTAAGCAACTTGTTACGTTTAATCAAGGAACACTATCTTGGTTAATATGATATACAAACACCCTACGCTACAGTTGAAAGCAAATTATAAAAATTTACTTCACTATTTTTTATGGATAACTCTCTAAGGGGAAAAAAACGGGTTTCCCTGTTTACGCTTACATAGGGCGAATAGTTTATATCGAAAATAGGAAAAATCTAGCATCGTAAAAAATGATGCGTAGGAGCAGTGCATCAAAAAGAAATACGCTTCGGCTGTTTCAAAACGATTCTGTTTTTTAATTTATAACTAAACTGCTAAGTAAGGCACAACAGAAAAAAAAAAGTTTGATTGCTCACCTAAATTCCAGTGTTCTTTTATTAGAAAACTAGAAAGAAGCTAAACATTGTGACAAGACAACAAGATAACTCTAAACTGAATTGGATAGAAATGTACGAGTATAAAGAGAGGAAAATGGCTGTCGCGGTCATTTTCCCAAGGTCAAAACCCCCTGGTTTTGTCATACATTATAGAATACTGACGTGAAACTGGAGCAATTGTAATGCTTCTGCTTCCCCATTAGTTTACAGCCTTGAGCCCTTTGTTACATCTTATCTTAACACCCCACTTTCCTGGAGACTTGCTTGAACAAAGAAGTGGGAGTTTTCGGATCTACCCCTCCCGCAATGATGAAACCGTGCAAGTGTCCCAGAAGAAGCCGCGAGGTCAAAGATTCGTGTGTGTGTTGCCCGCTGATTTTTCTTTCTCGATTTACAGAAACTTTTCTTTTATCCTGACAACTGAGAACTAAATTCATCAAAGAAGTTCAAATTAGAATATATAGTTTGAAAAGTAAAATGACTAAATTTTTCTGAATATTTTCCAAACAAAAAATATTAAGGGAACGCCTTGCCCACCTATTTCGCTGACCCTGCATTTGACACCAGTAGCAGCAGTTACGGTACAATAAGTTAAAGAAAAGACTCTTCTCACTTGCCGATTATAGAGCACGAAACAGGCCCGGATCTGCGTACCCGCAGTGCAGGGGGCCCCACGTCCTTAAGGGACCCAACGGCTCAAGAAATTGAAAAAAAAAAATCTAGCATTAAGACTTAGTAACGATGCAATTATACACTGCTGGCCTTTGGGGACAGGCCCTACAGATTTTGTTGCAGGGGGCCCAAAATTTACAGATCCGGGCCTGGGACGAAATATGCTGCTTGTTTTGATGAAGCATTCCGGAGGAAAGAAAGAAATATATTTTGAAACTTTGAACCTCGTACACACAAAAAAACACTTTTTTTTAAATATCCCAATTTTTTTCTCCTGGAAAAATCCAAACAAAGGCACCTTAAGTCTGGGGCCACCTTAAACGCAGGGGCCCTATTGGGAGCAATCATCCCGCGCCTAAAATCCATGACTATTTGTCAATTTCCATGAGTTTTGAGCATTTTCCACTCAAAATTATGACTCTCTATGGCATATCCTCAAAATAAATAAATAAATAAATTTGGTTTCGGGGATGTGACACTTCGCGGCTCCGAGGCCCCCTGCTTTGCTGGAGGCCCCAGCACGCGCCTCATGCGCCTATGCGGTGATCCGCCACTGACCAAACTCAAAATAACTTTGAGATATGAAGTAAAAACATGTACTGAAATCCAAAATTTAATACACATTTAAAAAAAAAATAAATTAATTAAATGCTAAAGGGTTTTTTTCCGCGTCACATTTGTCTGAAAAATCTCTTTCCAGATATGAACTATTTTTCTCCGGACGCCAATGCATAAAGACACTCAAAAGACATTTGCACAACGGCGCGGATCAGGCTTTGCGTGGGCCTGCATCTGGTGTCTTTTCACCTATGAGTTCATTTCTTTGCATTAAAAAATGTGTTCCTTGTGACACCAAAGCACTGAGCTGTTTTATGTTTTTGAGATTGTAATTTTATTTCCTTATAAGTAATCTTGCATAGAAATATCTTTAGTTTCTGTGAAATCAAAGGTTTTTTAAAAACATTTATGAACTTTTCTCCATTTTTAGTTCATCAATAAATTAATTTTTGTGTACATTCTTTAACAAAGGTTATCGTAAGCACCCATATGGGGGGGGGGGGTCAAGTGGGGGCTCAATGCTACCCCTCTTACAAAATAGAGCTTCCTTTGTTTTAGTACTTTTTTCTTTGAAAAAGTATAAAAACATTTCTTCTCCAGCCATTAATGAATAAGTTGTTATAAGTATCAAGTTTTATAACTGGGATCTGTACTGAAATCAGTTTCCATGAGGAAAATATCTGAACCCCTTCTTAAAATTTTGCATATTGGCACATATGAAATATAATGTATTATTTATCTCATGTTTAAAGAGGTTTTTTTAAAGTGAAGTTTAAATTGGCAAGATTTAAGTGCTAAAGCTTTCAAAGAACATTTTGAAAAAATAATTGTAGGTGTTCGTTCCAAAAGAATTAATATCAAGAAGTATAATGTTACATTTTTTCATACATGCCTTTTTTAAATTGAACCAAAACAAGCTTATTAATGATATTATTATTTGAAGTATATTTTCTACTCACATTTTTTTACCATGTTTTCTAAATTTTATTTCAGATTTGGACTGACTGAAAATACAAATGAATTCACATTATTTACAACTTTAAATCCTGCTGTTCGAAAACGACCACCAGCGAAATCTTACATTTGTAAATGGGACACAAAGCAATTTTCTTTGCAGAAAATGGTATCAGCTGGTTCTGATATGCTATCAGTTATGGCAATAAGGTACTTATTAAAGCATTTTATTCAATGTATTTATGTAGTATTAGGCCAATGTTTTTCTGAAAGCAAAGGATGGGCATAACGTTTTAAATGAATCAAATTACATAATATCTTTGTGTTCATTTCTTTTCCAATATTCTTAAGTTGCTTCCTTTTAAATAACCCTTTTCACTTTCAATGCTGCAAAACTAAACTCTGGAGCAACAACCTATGGGGACCACAGCTGATCTTGGTTTTCGTAATCAGCAGCTCTGAAGTGCAAGGCACATGTTCTGGTCAGGTGATCAGTCAACACAGAACCACCAAAGTTTAACTCCCAAGTACACTTGTTACTCAATCTATCTACACGTTGAAGGGTGAATTAACCATGCTCGACATTGGAATCGAACCTGTATCTGCGATATGGAAATGCTACCATGGAATCCCTGTGCTTCTGAAGGTGGGGGGGGGGGGATCTTCAAGAACTAACTTCAAGTGTATTTGTTTTTATAGTATCAGAGCTAAATGTACTACAAAACAAAACAAAAACCCATTACTTCACAAGTATGAAGAAAGAAACCTTTTTTAACTTACTAAGCACCTTTTTCTGTGTCTTTAATGGATCATATATATATTTCCATTTAATTCAACATCATTCTCAAGGGTACGATGATACTTGCATTTTTCTTTTAATTCAAGTCAATCCCTTTAAAGAATCATTAAAAAATGTGGTTTTCATGAACCTTTTCTGTTTGCAGTTTTTCGAATGGACCCAGCAGAGGAAGTATCAATGTTGTAGGTTAAAAAGTTCTTGTATGAACTTAAGACTATGTCGGTGCTAGAATACAATACTTTAATTTGGCAACTAAAGTTGGAAGTTTAAAAGATAGTCTTTTCAGTAAAAAACTAAAAGGTCTCTTTGTTCATCAGTATACAGTCAAATCTCGATAACTCGAAGTCCCAAGGGACTTGTTAAATCCTTTGGGTTATTAATAGTTTGAGTTATTGGAAGTTCCCACGACTTTTTCAAGAGTTGGGACCTAATAAAAACTTTGAGATGAAGGAATTTTCGATTATAGGGCTTCGATTATCAAGACTGGACTGTATTTATAATGTTACACGTTCATAGCAACTTCAAACTTTCTTTGAATGACGACACAGTTCTTGAGAAAAGCACATGAGATTTATTTACTGCTGTGTGCAGGAAACGTAGTTACAACTGCTAAATCAATCATTAGCAATTAAGCAAATATCAATTAACACCGTAAACTCAAGGACAACTTTCTCAATTTCTTTATATTCCATTCACAAATCTTATCATTCGGGAATGGGGGGACGATATACTTCAGTCGAATGTTAGGGGGTTGTATGTACATTACAAGAAACTATTTATGGGTTACGTCACTAAGACAATTTTAGTTGAAAGATAATGGAATCAACGCCAAATTTAGCCAGATTACAACAAATTAATCACAAAAATAATTGCTATTTACAGAATTTGTAACAATAAATTACTTCTGTTATGCATACAGTAATATTGCTTCTCAAGATCTCTACATTTTTTGGCAGATTTAAAATTCGCCACCTAGGACTACCAATTTATTAGTCGATAACGTCAACAATTATACTTTGTGCCAGAAAAATGCAAAAAAAAAAAAAAAAAAAACATGGTTGCCTGTATTCACCTACATTTGTCAGGGCCGGATTTAAGGGAGGGCAGGCGGGGCTACTGCCCCGGGGCCTCCACAACAAAGGGGCTCCACAATAAAATTTTTACAAAATATCCTAACTTTCACGGGTCGAAAATATTGTATATATACGTATATATCAAAATATTCGGATATATATCAAAACATCGGATATTTTCAAAAATATGATGATCTTTTCAAACCCTGATTAGGGGCCTCCACTCTTTCGTTGCCCCAGGGCCTCAACTTTTCCAAATCCGTCCCTGACATTTGTTGCTGAATTTGGCATTTCATATTTGGGTTCACATTTTTCAAGATCTCCACAAATGCACGTCGATTCATGATGCTACTTTGATCCAATTTCTTCCATCATTTTACTACCAATGTAAGTAGAAATTATACCTTCATCAGGCTAAAAGTAGTGTAACTTTAAGATTCATAGTTTTGTTTGTTTTGTGTTGCATTAAAATTTGTTAGAACAGTTTATAAGGAAATCTAATTTGATACTAATTCATTCCATTGATAACAATTGAACCAACTGTAAATTGTAGAATTCCAACCTGTGAATTGTAGAAACTCTAAAGTAGTTATTTCTTCCGGAGATTATCTTAAATTCAAAATTATTCATTATTTGAAAAGAAATATTAACCGTATAAATTGAAATCAGTAGTAAGAAAGCAATACTGCACAACAAAGAATTTTCAATCCTAGGTATAATTCAATTATATTTCATTAAACATATAAAAGTAAGGCAAAAGCCATTTTTTGTAAAATCAGAATCATGTTCACAAAAAAAAAATAAAAAAAATCAGATTTTGGAAAAAAAACCTTAGACATGCACACCACCATTTTTCAAATGAATTTTGCACCAAATTTCATAAAAGTTGTCCAAATGGTCTTGGTCCCAGGAGAGTAACACAGACACACATCCACTTTACGCTTTCTTATTAGTTAAAGCTACTAATTTGACCTATGCCACCAAATAGTTTTAAATTATTAAAAACAATTCTGCTTCTGGGATAGAGATATGTCTTCGTAAAATGCAATCAACTTTAAATTTATTTTGTATAATGCTTTTAACGTACGTTACCAATCCTGAAGTTCATTTTTTATGGGCAAGAAATGTAAAATTACTTTTTTTATTCCTTGTTTTTTTATTTTTTTAATTTAAGTTATATAAATCTGTCTGTTGTTAAGTAATAATAACAAATAGTTCATATGTTTCTGAGTATGAAAATTTTGTTGTGTTTTTTGTAATATTGATTCTAATATTTTTTTTTAACAGTGATAATGGACATTTTATTGGACTTGGTACACAAGATGGAAGTGTAAAAATGTATATAGCTTTTAGCTTACAAGTATGTTATTTTCAAAATATATTGTAATAGTTAACAAAAATACAAGGGGTCCCTAAAAATAACTGGAATAGCATTGCTGTAAGCTGAGCTTGTGTAGTAGGCATTTCTGCCTCTACGTGTGCAAATGGTAATTGAATGCTGCCTATGTTGTAGAACTGGCTTGTTCTGTTCATCTGCAGTGATTGTTTTTAAGCCCCGACACACAAAGGAAGGGGGTTATAAGTTTGATGTGTGTATGTGTCTGTGGCACTCGAGGGCCGGATTTAGCATTTCAACTGCTCCGTGCAAAAGTGAAAAATTGCGCCCCTTTTGAACTGCATGTATAAAGACCCTTTAACTGTAACAACACTTGTTTTCGTGAGGTTTTAATTTTCGCTACTCCGTCATAATAAAAAAAATTTAAACCTCACAAAATATCTTTTTACGTCGGATTTTTCAACTTTTGGATCTGTTCCACCGGTGTTCCCATGGGGTTGTACTCCATATACGCCATATACTCTCAAACATTTTTTAGACACAAGTGTGTATCCATAAGCTTCAAAAATTTTCATATTATGATATTATGTATATGATCAATGATTGCAACGCATATTGTTCGTAATGGATTACTGGAAGTATACCCACAGGAAAATTGATGGGAACATCACTGATCTGTTCATATAAAATTCGCGAAATTTTCAGCTCGCAAAATTGCCGTTGTCAGTAGCTTTTTTTTTTCTGTTTAAAAATGTCTGAAACGTTCATCTCAGCCGTTATTACTTGGTTTATCTTAATGGTACAGATGTCCTCTGATATATTACTAAAGATTTTTCTTTAATTTTCGTTTTCTTCTCCAATTTGACGGAAAAAAATTTGTCATCTTTTTTTTTTAATTTTCAAAGCCACGAAGAATGTCCTTTTGTTACATTACTAAAATTAAATTGGCAGCCTGTTTTCTGAAAAAATGGGATGTTTACCCCGCTCCCCTCCCAGCTCCTGGTGACTGAGCATGCCTCGTTCAGCGAGTTAAGAATTTCTTCCCTCCCAAAAATTAAGTCAGGGCACCCCTACTGCTGGTAATGATCCTACTGATGATTCTCCATCGCTTAAAATGAGTTTAAAGTACAGTCAACTCTCAATAACTCCAAGTCCCAAGGAACCGGCTAAAACGTTCTAATTATCGGTAGTTCGATTAGTGGAAGTTTCCACAACGCTCTCAATAGTTTGGGACCCGATGAAAACTTCGAGAAAAAGGAATATTCGATTTATAAGCTTCGAGTTATCGAGATTCGACTGTATCTGTAATTAAAGTTAGACGACAACTAACACCTTTTACTTTAAACTTGTGCAGACTACAATTATAGAATAGATGAAGCAGGTATATCGCGGTGCACCCTCTCCATTTGTTGTAGATGGCGTCAGAATTTTTTCCAGAGATCTTTTTTTTTTCTCAGCCGCTCGGTCGCAAATATTTTTCTCATTTTGATTTGGTAATTTTGCACCCCTCAAATATTTCACTCCGTACCGGGGCACGGACTGATGGAGTATTAGTCCGGCCCTGGACACTAGTGCCTAAATGGATGGACCGGTTTCGAAAAAAAGAAATTTGTTTGAAAGAAGAGTTGATCGAGAGTTTTCTTAGCTAGTTAGCATCTTTGGATGACATTAATTGATGAAGATATTAATTAAAAACCTCAGTGCCTTAAAAACCTGTTGCCAGAAATGTTTTGTTTTTTCTTTTGAAATTTTTTTAATATTCTGTAAAAATGCTGCTGAAACCATTTTAAGGCTGAAAACTGCTTACAGTGCTGACTCTATAGAAAAAAATGCAAGTGTAGGAGTCAGGGTTCCACCCTCTCCCCTGAGCACGAGAACCCTTCCTCCAAATCAGGAGCCCCCTCCAACTCACGGAAGAGAAAAATACCCCTTAAACCCCCTTTAAAAAATTCAATGGCGGAATGTGCACCATAGCCCCCACCTTGGCAGGCTCGTCGTTTAGGGGGTCTTTAGGAGGCAATTGACCCCTAGCTTTGACAATTTAATTGTGCAGTCGACTCTCGATAACTCAGTCCCATACTACCAGCTAAAACCTTTGAGTTATAGGAAGTTCCCACAACCTTTTAAAGAGTTTGAGAAACAGTGAAAACTTCGAGATAAAGGAACATTCTAATTATGAGGCTTCGAGCTATCAAGACTCGACTATATATAAGTGAATGTGGTTTTGATTGTTTTTCAGAACTAGATTGATCAGTCTCTGACAATGTCTTCATCTCAAAATCCTTAAATATAAATTTCTAATTTTCCAAAAGATTAATATAATCACACACACCCTCATTCTACTTTACTAATTTACTCAATTGCAAGTATATTTTTTCTCTGATATTTTTTTCTCATCATAGTTAACTGCAGCCAAGGCTTTACAAGCTACAACAGGGAGCACATTGTAATCTAAAATAAAAAATTACATCAAATGGCACAAATTGCAGATTACTGTTGACACATGTTTCGGCATTACAAGGAACAATTTCTTCAATGCAAAAGAAATGAGCTTATAGATGAAAAGACATCCAACAAACTTTTGTCGGATCCGGCAAAGTTATACGGCCTTTGATTTGATATATGACCACTTTCAACTACCAGACCCTACCAGCTTAAAATGCATATATCCATCAGCTTTTCGCTAATCATATTCTGTATTGTATGGATGACATTCCCTCCTGTGAGATAAATTCATAGGAAAAGCAGAAATGACATGCCCATTCAGGATTGTGTAACTATTTGGCCTCTAAAATATGCTTGAGAAAAAAGTGCCGAGAATGGAATTTTTTCTCTTTTTTATTTGCTTCTATCATCAAAAGGTTAGAAATAGATAATATTTTTGAAATCTGTTGTGTGACATAACATTCATTGCAAACGAATGGAGTTTCAAAACTTGTCTTTTTTGAACCAAAACATTAAGACATCGGACTTCTGAGTACCCTGTAAAACATGGACGCTCATCATTGGCAGATTTGAAAACCTGCAAATATAATGTGGTTTGAATAAAATTTGGGAAGAACAAAGAACTGAAAACTACTTAAATCCAACAAATGGGGTCAAACTGACGAACGTTGCATGGTAGAATTAAAAAACAAGTGTATACATCCATTGAGAAAATAGTAAATTACGTATTATGATTTGGAAAAACTGAATTCTGGTTTCACGTAGTTTTTTCTTGTCCAAACTCGGATCGCTTTTGGACGACATTTGCATTACCCAAACTGAGTTTGCATCGCAAGCAAGAGGTTAATTTTTGACAATGTTCAACTTTCAGACTACAAATATTAACATTTTCAAAACCTGTTAAGGGGTCTAAGGACCCTTAACCTTCAAAATATTTGATTTTCTGGAAAAAAATATACGTTATGCATAATTTAATTCTGAACAATTTGATACCTCATATATTACCATACGCAAAAACTTTTCAAGTTATCATGAAAATGTGTAAACTTTCCCCATAGAGATTTATGTTTACAGCAGCTGTTTAAGCCTCTTTTTCTCAGGTGCCGGTTTCTCGTTTTGCGTGCATGATATGTTAGAAAGTTTGTTGTGTATTTCCAGAAACCTTTTCATGCATGTTTGTCTTTATTTTCATGATCTGAACCTGAATTTTAACTAAAAATGAAAGTTACTGTTAAAAAAATAATAATAATAAATTTTCACCCAAGATTTTGGAAAATTTTGATATTAACTTATAAAATTTCAAAAAAAAGTTAAATAATTTTTAAAAAATGAACAAATATAGGTTTAGATCATAGAAGTAAATCAAACAAACATGCACAAAAAGTTTTATGGAAATATATAAACTTTCTGAAATATCATGCACATAAAATGCAGCCTGAGAAAAAGAGGATTAAACAGCTGCTGTTAACATAAATCTCTATGGGGGAAGTACACACATTTTTTCGATAACTTGAAAAGTTTTTTGCGTATGGTAATAAATAAGGTATTAAATTTTTCAGGCTTAAAATAGGCATAATATATTTTTTCCAGAAAGTCGAATATTTTGAAGGTTAAGGGTCCTTAGACCCCTTAACATATAACACTACAAAATGGTTATATTTTTATAGATGTGTTGTAATTTTCTCTAAAGTGTTTTGCTTTTCCTTTTTTCAGCTAGTCTATAATATTGATCGTGTGCACAGCATTTTCGTGACAGGCTTAGAATTTTTGCCATCGAGTGACGAGTCAAGACGGATTACCGGGGGTCATGAAGCATCACTAATAAGCATATCAGTGGATAACCATATCATAATTCATCACATTCCAATGAGAGGTAGATGTTTTCAATTAATATATGACAGTATTTTGAGTTTTTTTTATTTTTTATAAAATGTGCAACTTATGATGCTCCTTAAAAGGATATTTTGTTTTTAATACATGTTAAAGCTTGAAGGTTTATGGATAAGTTGTGTGGTTCTTTAAAACTTATTTTCATAAATGGGCAGGATACCTTGTACTTTTGCATGACTTTTCCATTTCTAATTTTTTGCTATTGGCACACATTAAGGGGGGAGGATCATTTTTACATTTAAAAAAGCTGGCTTTGTGTTATTACTCAACATGGTTTATATTGTGTTCTATTACATAGTTTGTACTCTTTTGGGAAACTGCTTGAAATAAAAGGTAACATTTACAAGTGCTTGAAAAATGTTAACATGTATCCGTAGTCTT
Organism: Uloborus diversus; assembly: GCF_026930045.1. NCBI lineage: Eukaryota > Metazoa > Arthropoda > Arachnida > Araneae > Uloboridae > Uloborus > Uloborus diversus. The sequence continues at coordinate 159,188,650 of NC_072738.1, forward strand.
TGACTTTTGAGATTTATTCTAAAAAGGTTCATTAAAAAAATTTTTTTTAAATACCTTTTTGCTGCCGTTTATCTTGGAATTTCTCTAAATTTATTCTTTGAAATTCTACTTCCCAAAATACTAACTAAAACAACCAACTTAGTTTTACATGAGATCTCGCAACTTTTTACTGTGGAAGTAAGACTTGCAAAGCAACCTTTTAAACTCCAGAGAGGAAAAGAAGACCAAGAACAAGGTGGTTAGATGGAAAAGAAAAGTGGTTAAAAGACTTGCAGACCCCAAAGAGTTCCTATTTTGCTTACTTTTTAGAGCTCTCTCCTTATTTTCCTACTTCTTCCTTTTTTCGCCTACTTTTTCTTTCTTTAGTATAGCACTTCTAATTGCGCATTTTTTCTTATTTTTACAATGCTGCACCAATAATTTTCTGCATGTTTCAATTTTAAAAAGCGGAAAAAACAAGCGAATCCTAAGTTTTTAATTCACTGACTACAGTAATTTCTGGAAGGAACACTGCAGCATCTGCGTGTTTAAAAGTTAAATATTCGTAAGTGACTTTTATGCCGTTGCAGCGTTTATGATCGACCTTTCTTTTCATCGCCCCGACTTCAGTACTACTGTTTTAACAAAACAATAAAGAAACCGATACTGGCCCATTCTGATGCAATTATATATTATTTACTCCTCAATTAGAAGCTTTAATTAAAGTAAACGGTGGACTGTCCAAAAAGGTGCGGGAAAAGCCAAATTTCCTATTTGCCAATTTTTTGTATAGTTGATTACAATTGAAATAGAGCTCTATTTAAACAGAAAAACAATAACAACTATAAAAGGAACATAAGGAAGCAAAAAATGAAAAAACTGTACACTGTACATATTTTATTGATGTTAGTATAAAATAAAAGGCACAGATAACAGAATTTCGCAAAAACGGATCACTTCAAAAATAATCACGGAAACACTTTTTTCATACATAAATATTATTATTGTTCATTCTAAATGATACATGATTATAAAATTTATAAAAATTCATTTTCTTACTTTGCAAAGAGTGTATTTGCAAAAAAAAAAACACAGCAAAACCTAGATGGGCAAGACGTTCCCGATTTTTGAGAAAAAACGGAAATCAATTTAAATGCAAGATTCTGTTTTTATTTCTTTACATTTTTAAAAATTTTGATAAAGGGATATTCAAATCTTTGGGATTTTGGCATAGATAAGTAAATTTAAACAAACAAAAAAAGGAGCTTCAAATTTTATACATTGCAAAAACATCTAATATATCAGTTTTTTTCATGAAAAATTCTTTAACCATTTTCAAAATAATAATAACCTTATGTCTAAAAATATAGTATCCATATGTTTGCTACCAGAAAACTCAAGTAGTAATTGGATTCACTTGAAATTTTTACACAACATTCCTTTTGTACAGAATAGCGCCCCCAAAATTCTAAGCATTTCATAAAAATTAATTCAAAGCATTTATCTGACTGAATGATTTATATGTATTTTCGCCCATTGTTAACCAAGAACAGAAGTAAACCTGCTGCCCAAGAACCATACGAAGTGCAGCCCTTTCACTCATGTAATATCTAAAAATCCTGCATCTGATTTTAAGTTAAATGAAAAGGATGATGTTTGATTAGAGTTCCCGATTAAGGCCGACTTGGGAACACTACTGAGTCTCCAGATTCTGTGAAATTTAGATCTTATAGCTGTTAATATTATTGGGTTATGTCAAAATTTAAGAGAATTGTTTTTCACCTAAAGTTATTTTTCCTCTTTCAGGATCTATGGGGATGTTAAGCCTAATCACCTTATTTGTTCTGACTCTCTTCTTTGTATTTGTAGTAATGGACTACTTCAATCTGTGAAGTTATTAAATTAGTTCCAAATAGCTATGTACATAATGTATGAAGATTCAAATCTTTTAAGATAAGAAATTTTAATGTGATCATTTTATTTAGTGTTTTATCTGTAAATATTTTAATTTTGAAAATTTATTTTATTATAAATGAGACTACATTTGTGTGTGATATGTATTTAAATAAAACTATTGTCATTGTATCTTTAGTTTATATTCCAAGTTCTAGCCTACAAATTTTAAATGCCTTAAAATTAGAATAAATCTTTAACTTGTAAAAATCAGTACTGCAAAACCCAATCCTTTACAAAAATTGTGATAACAAAAACAATATTTTTAATTCTTCTATGAAAAGTGTGTATTTTAACCTAAAGTTAATTTTTGCATTTAAATTTCATTTTTTTTAAAAACCTTCTCTTCTACAACAAACATGAATTTCAGTTAAATTGTCTCCCATCTATAGCTTACTTTTTTGTAAAAGTACAAACCATAAAAGAAGGCCTAATGCAGTGGTTCCTAACCTGTTGGCTATAACCCCCAAAGATGCAATTTGGCATCTCAGGGAGACATTTAATTCTTGAGGTGTGAAAAGTGGGATGAATAAAGATAAAATGATAAAAAGCCAGCGAATAGTTAAGTTAAAGCATGTATGAAACCTATTGTTCAGTGCTCAAACAAAGAATCACTAAGATAAATAAATACCTTTGTGCTGAATAGTAAAGTCAGTAAACAACGTAAGTAGAAGCACAAATTTGTGCTTCTACTTACGTTGTTTACTGACTTTACTAAAGAATCACTATTTTAAAAAAAGAAACAAATTCAATTGTAGGAGCGGGCTCCTCACACCTTTGTTGAACCATAAAGAATTATTTCACCATTCATGGCTAAGTTTTTTGAGTTTTCAATTTTAATTTCAACGGTCAGTGTTTTTAAATCTCCTAGATTTTAATTTAAGAAAGAAAATCCTCAAATATTTAGTAGCAAATAATCGAGTAACGTTGACAAGTTGATTACTATTACTTTGTTATCAGCTGAAAACATATAATTTGAACTAGTGCTGTATTCCAAATTGATGTGTTCAAAGATATCCAGCTGCATAAATGCATGTGATGTTGAAGTCTAATGCACCTTTTTATGCCATGAACCCATCTGATGAATGCTGGGGTCTGTCCGGGATTTTTCACAAGGTCCGTTTTTTTGTAAAAAATCAAATTTTTGTAAAAAAATAATAAATAAAATAAATAAATAAATTTTGCAAAAAAAAAAAAAAAATGTAAAAATTTCGAGATGGTGCAAACTGCATCATTGAAATTTTTAGTTGGGTGTTTTGCTCTTTTCTGTTGAGTATATCAATCTTGAGGATTTTCCTAGTATTTAGGGGGAGGGGGAATGGCATTGCTCTATGAGAGATGGTTCCTCTCAAGTATCAATCTACATACAGTTCTACATTGTGCTAAATAAAAAGAGATTTTATTTACCTCTTAACAAAGCATGCTAATAATAAAAAAATTCCTATTCCCATAGCGGATGCAAAAAGATTTGAATCCTCAAAGTGAAGGCATCAAAAGTATAAACATGGCTTGTAAAATCAATATTTTTTTGTAAAATTATTTTAGAATTGCATTTTATAGGCCTATGATAAACATCATTTATATTTATCAATGCAGAGGAAGCAAAAATAAAACTAAACCATCCATTCACCATTTTCATATTTGACTCATAAAAGAAAATATAATTTTGCTTAAAAAACTTGAAATAAGCCTTGTAACAAAAATACTTTTCATTTATTTGCATCCTAAACAGGAAGTAAACTTGAAAAAAAGAATATGATTCTGATATTGAATGTAAACAAATTGCATTTTTCAAAATGAAGGCAAAAGGTTATTAAGTTAATCATCCTTGTTAGCATCGAAAATTCAAGCCCATGCAATTTTCTCCCACTAAAATAACGTTTGACACCGTAAAAATGCAAATATTATCAAGGTGGTAACTACAAAGGTTTAACGCCAGATGCTAAGTGGGGATAATTTAAAAACTGGTGACCCTATCTGAAGCAATCACCTTTCCTCCCCACCCCTACTATCCTTTTACAGTTCTAAGTTCATTTCACTGACATATATTACTATTTTTTTATTATTGTGCTTTTAATCATGAGTGGGGAGAAAAGTGCTTACTCTGCCTTTTCAAAGAAATATTTATCGACATGACATCACTGCAAAACAGCTATGATAAAACAAACATGCAGAATTATTTGAAACACAACTGACTTTCAAATGTTAATTTCTTCAGCTGAAACGGACAGCAAGCATTAAATTTATTTGGTAGTATTAGTTATTTATCGCTTGCAGGAGCATAACAAGAGTCCAATTTTTCTTTTTGAAAAATTAGCACATAATGTATAAGCTGATCCCTCTAATTTAACTTTCCAAAAATTATCAGTTTATACTCGGAAATATGCATTATTTTGATTTCAACAAACAATTTGTGAAAGATTCGATTTGGTTAATCAGGCTTTTGTGAAAGGTCCTTTTTGGTTGATCAGAATTTTGTGGTTCGTAAACGGATAAATTTCCTCTGACCAGACATCTGGAATGCTTAAGCTTTTTAAATGTAGACAGCTTCGATTTGTACATGCTTACATTCCCTACTGTTCCTGAGGTAGGGGAGCTATGCCACCACCTAGAGCAGCAAATTTCATGATAGCAAAATGTAAGAAGGCTAAAAATGAAAAACTCAGTTTTGTTCCTTAGTTTTTTTTCTTTGTGGCACTACAAGAGAGTATGCTTGATGATTTAAATACATGCATGTATTCTGCTGTGTGCACTTAAAGGACAGTTACTGCAAATTTATTATTATTTTTTGCATTTTTGGCATCTATTGTACGTTAGCTTTATTGTACAAGCTTGCTTATTTGGTTTCCGCTGAAAAAAAGGTGCAACAAAACAACTAATTCTAAGACTTCCCGATGGTTAATATTGAATCCAACACACATTTTTTTGAAATATCTCGAAAACTCATTTCTGCAGATACTGCTGTTTACCTGCACATGACAGTATTAAGGTGAGGGAGTGTCGCATGTGAATATCGTCTGGGGTGACAAAACTACTAGAGAGCCGGACTTGCTAATACTATACATAAAGTCGGCGCATATCCTGGAAGATAAATACCTTCATGATATTTTTGTTTGCATTTTATATTAACAAAAGGTTTTTAAATAGTTCTATTTTAACTTTTTAAATTCTGTAATTTTTTAAATCATGGGAAAATATTTTAAAAAGTTGATATAAAATTTACTCGTACTTTTTTGCAAAATAAGGTTTATGATAGCATAACTTTTTTGAAGAATGCTCCTTTAAACAGATATTGCAAAGAAAAAAAAAAAAAAAGACTACAACTCATTTGTGCAAATTAATATTTAATCTAAGAAGGAATTGCATTTTTTTTTTTTATTTTAATTTCTTACTGTGGAAACTGGTGCATATTATGCAAATATTTTAATTAGTTTTCTTGAATCTGGAACTGTTTAAATACTTAAATGTTTGCTGGCATTCATGCTGAGATTATTTTTGTAAAATTGAATACCTCTATTGATTTATCAGCATGATATATAAATTTGCACTAAAATACAAAATGACATTAAATAATTTAAAATAACATTCATTGCAAAAAAAAGGGAAATCCTTTAATTCAACTTAAATAAGTAGTACAATATTATTTTATAGCAATAATTTTGAAGTAGCAAATTTGAATGAGAAATAAAAAAATACATGAAAGTTGTTAGGCATTGCACCCAAACCTGTTTTTATGCGGTGGATAGGAACTGCATATAAAAATGGTATTTAAAAAAAAAATGTTCAAAGCTTCACGAGTAGCTTTAAAAAGTTGTTTTCGCTACACAGTTAAAAAATATTTTTGTTATATGGTGGATAGGGACTGCAGAAAAAAAGTCTTGCATAGAAAATAACCCAAAAACTTACAAAGTTGTAAATTTTAAGGAAATCAAAACTAACCAAGTGATAATAATTTTTGCCAAGTAGTCGGACAAAATTTCCAAAATAAGGAAATTTTTGGAAGGTCACAGTGACTTCCCATCGGGGTGCCTATGTCGCCACTTGAAGATACTGCCTCACACTTGTTTTAAAAATAATTTCGTCAATTAAATCCCAATCTGATTGAAATTTCAATGAACCACCCAAAGTAAATTTGCACAGAAAAAATCGCCAAAAAAAAAAAAAAAAAAAGCATAAAAACAGGTTTGTGTGTAATAGAAGGATCCTCCTATTACGATATGTTTTCTAGATGCAAACTATACATATACATAAAACAAAGGTTTTTAATATTCTAAACAAACTCTGTGCTATCATAGATTAAATGTTTTGCACATGGTTTGACAATTCTTATGCCATTCCTCTAATCACCAGTTACGTAAAAGAATAATTTTTTATGTGTAATCAGTTCATGTCTTTATACTAATTTAATGTCTACCATTTCTATCATCCGGAATGGTACTAGGATGTGGTGTTTGAAAATATCTTTGAATAATGCAGTCTAAACAAAGAATTAGAAGATTTTGTGAGCATTATAAATGGTAGAAATTCTTAACTGTTTATCTTTTCATAGTTTGAGCTATAATATAAGTTTTGTCCTTTCAATTAACCCACCAGCAGCTTATTTTTTCATGCATTTCTCATTTGTCTCGGAATGCTTTGGTGAAGTACACCTTAAAACTTTGCAGTTTCATATAACAGGAATATAACTTGATACGTTGAAAAATGCCTTTGAGAAACTAATCAAAGTAGAAGATTAATTGTATTTTTAATTCTTTTAGAAGTTCTGGAAGTTCATAATCATAGTTTGGGTTATGATGTGTGAGTCATTCCTTAATTTGTCCACACAGCAATCTGATGTTGCACACATTTTCCATTTTTCATAGAAAACCCTGGTAGCGCACATCCTAAAACTCTGCAGTTTCATCCAACCTGAGGCAGGTATAAGTTGGAAAATGCCGTTGAGCGACTAATCGAAGTAGAAGATTATTTGTGTATTTTATGATTCTTTCAAAAGTTCTGAAAGTTAGTAATCATGGTGTGGGTTATGACAGCAGTCGGCAACCTTAATTGATTGAAGATCTACTTTCCAAGTTTGATGAATATGAAGATCGATTTGGGGGGGACGGACGTTCTTGTTGCATTTGTGATTAAATTGAGATTATGCCGACTTCAAATTATAGGCAAAATCTTATCGAAATAGACTTTACTACTCATTAAATAGTTACTTTAATTTGGTAAAATAATGTTATGTGAACACTGTTAACTCACATTGAAATATTTTCACCCCATGTTTTAAAATTGATAAAATAGTGACCATAAAAAATTCTGTCAAACATAAATTTGGAAAATTTTCAAATAATTTGGACGCTAGAACTAATTTTGTTTTAGAAAATAGTGCTTCGATAGAAACAAAGGGAAAAACATTGTCGCGATCAACTGAAAATAGGCTCGGGATCGACCGGTAGATCGTGATTGACAGGTTGCCAATCGCTGGGTTATGATGTTGTGTAAGTAATTCCTTAATACGTCCACACAGCAATCTATTGTTTCACACATTTTCCATTTTTCATAGAAAACCCTGGTAGCGCACATCTTAAAACTCTGCATTTTTTTGCGAAAGGATCATAAACAGAAGTAGTATCACATTTATGCACTTTTCCAACATCTTCACCATTTTTGAAGTTAATATCTATGAGCAAAGCAAAGTGCAATCTAAGACGCAAATGGTGGCTTGGAAATCCTGCTCTGCGCAGTTCATTCTGCTCGTCAAAACACATTTTGTTGTGAGCTTTTTCAAAATTGCAAACGGCACAATGTATGTTTCGGTATCTGATGATCATTCTATTCTTTGAATAGCTTACTAAACCCATGTAAGCTGAGCATTTTTCTCGCATGATTTCATCCTTCCATTCCATCGAGCAATCTGAAATAACTTTTCCTCTGCAACTTCTAACGAAACGCTCAATTACTGGTGGTACTTCTACTTTCAAAGTCACAGAAACGAAACTATTTTTTTCATCTTTTACCATCCATGTGTTGAGAATGGAATGATATTTCAATGATGGAATGGATGAATTTGAAAAGGACTTTGAACTGCTTAGTCTAACTAGCCAAAAAATTGGCAGATTATCTTCATCTTCCTCATTGCATCTGTAGCAGAAGTAATTCTTATACGTCATTCCAGATTGCGTACTTGTTACAGGAATGAGCTGGAAAGGATCGCTGTTCATTTCTCCATTTCCACTGCACAACTCTTTTGCCGAAGTATCACTCGACCAATCAGGACTGCACTGGTCAATCATGAACACTTGATGACGGGGATTTCCATACGTGCTGATACAATTTGGCGCATTGTTGGAATTATTTCTCTTTGACCGATATGGTGCGTCGATGCAGCATGTGCCAAACTGCATGCAGGATTCATCACAGTTGCAGTTGTAGAAATTTAGCTTGTCATGATGTCGATGGTATTTGCATCTATCTAAGCTAAAGCAGTGTCCACCTAAGCTTTGTATTTCTTGGTAAGTCACGTCTGGAACTGGAATGCTGTTGATGCTTGTTAGAATGAGTGGTAACAGTAGAATGCACAAAATTGTATGCTCCATCACTCCTTTTTTTAAATCTAAATAAAGAAAAAAGTATTAAAATATTTATACATTTTATGAATAAATATTTGGTACAAGAATATGAATGAGAATTAAACTTGTATTATTGGAAACTTATTCCCATCATCTTAAGATGATGGCTAAATTTATCAAAACTTTCTACTGGGTGACGGATGACATGATGAATGCAATCCATAGGCATGTGTGTAGAACTTCAGAATGTGGGATACCTCTGTACCAAAAGTTTTAAATAAGCCTTGGAAAGATTCTACCCCCATGGGAACTTTGTGTAAGTTAAAAGTAAAAGAACATTTTTAAAGCATATGAGGCACGAGTTTCCAAAGTGGGTGCCACATGGAGAAGGAAGGGGTGTGGTGAAGGGTTCATGGTTTCAACATATTCATATATCATAGAGATATGCTAGGGTGCCCTGAGAAAATTCTAATTCTACAAAGGGTGCCACAAATTCAAAGAGTTTGTTGATGTAAGTATCCCTGATAACCCTTTTGTGTATAACAATGATGCCATCTTCTAATCACCCTCATATTAAGTCATTCTTTTTAGTGTTCAAAACTGGTAGCCTTGTCTACATAAAAGTTTTAAATATATATATATATATATATATATATATATATATATATATATATATATATATATATAGGGTGGTCCTTATTTATATGGGAATTTTTTTTTTTCGGAATTCAACAAGTGACGCCCCCTAGTTTTGTGACACTATAATAAAAAGTAATCGGTGCCAAATTTGAACTCGATCGGTCAATAATAACACGTGCCCCTAGGATGTTGAACTTTAACACTTTTGATAATTTTCCCACAAATCTTCGAGTTTTTGCTTCAGATCCCGTACATCGTTTCTCCTATGTTTGCAAAATATTTTTACAGCGAGGTAGCACTAAAATTAATCTTTTTAATTACTTTATATCGTCTAAAGATTTTACATTGAATAAAAATGAAATAGTGCTTTAGAAACTTTACCTTAATCGTGCGCTTTTCTCAATGTATCTCAATCGTGTACAATTTTTTCCCGATAGTCTTGGACTGTCTGTAAAATACTAAATTGCTTTTGTGACTCATATTTGGTAAATTGATTGTGAAATTCTTCGATTAATTGTGCTCCTCTTTCAGTAGTATCATTCACATCTTTCAGCATTTTAACAATATCTCTTCCCTTTAGATAGCTTCCTTCATTTTGCCATGAATCAGGATCAAATAGGAAAACATCTTTTGATGTTTGTAACTTATCAAACAGTTTTATTGACTTGTAATTCATTCTATAAAGAGGAAGATCTTTACTAAGAAAGTATTCCAAATCATCTACTGTTATCTGAAATTTTTTATACAGTCATCAGACACGTCTTTCTATTCAGCAAGCATTTTTTTGAAGTATTCTTTTCCTATCTCCAAAATGATTCCTTCATCCAATACGGACAAAGCTACAGTAGCCCTAAGTACCATAAGTGATTTATGAATTTTTCAATCACTGCTTCTGGTGCATGTTTGTCATCATTTTGTACGCTGCAGGTTTTTAGACACTAGACTTTATATTAATTTAAAAGGCCTAGAATGGGTTGCTGCGAAAAACTATATTTTCATACAACATTTAACTGTAAAACAGCATTTACGGGCATTCTCTTCATGTAAGGTGAATTTAAATTGTTTCCTAAATATATAAATATTCAAACAATAAATTCCTTTTGCCACCCATCTGGCTCACAGATAAGCTCCAGGTTGCAAAAAACATATCCCTGTAGGAGGGAGGACTTCACCAAGGAATATTATTACACGTTATGAGAATTCTCTGTAATATTTCTTAATTCCGCTTTCTACGAACAATAATGTGTCATCAAATTCTTCTTTTAGAATTTAAGTGGTATGTGTACTTTTTGAATTTTGAAGCGCTTAAATAATGGAATATCGAGTCTTGAACTAAGAAAGGCAAGAACTTCTTTAAAGACACCCTGCAGTACAATTTCAAGTGCATGATGATAGCAATACAAATGCAATATATCACCGTTCAGCTTTTGCTCTAAAAAATTACATGCACAATTTATACTGCCGGTATTGTGAGCCGCTGTATAAAACACTACAGCTTGAACAGTTAGCAATAAAGAGCAATCATCTAAGATATCATATACAACTGAAGAAATATCTCAGAAATTCCGAGTAGCTGTTCAACATTGGGACCTGAAGCCCATCGGCGTTTTTTTCCAGTTACATCTAGATGTAGCTTTGTATCCCAGGGAATAACTAAAAAATTTAAATTTAAATTCATGAAATCTGATTTTACCTCTCGAAGATTTTCTCTTGCTCTCTTAAGGGATGTACGATTGATCATAAGGTTATTTGGATTTAAATTTACTGCATCTACATAGGCTGTTAATAAATGAGCAGCATCTTTGTCCCTAATATGGCATTTGTCTAACATTGATGAAATGCGAACAGATATCAATAGTTGTGAAGCTTTTTTGCGTTGTGGTAGACCAGATATAGAAAAAAAGTTCAACAGGTTAGGATAGATACCCATTTCGGTTTCTAAATCTTGTGAATTGCAAGAGGAATTTGATGATAATAAAGGACTATGTACTGAAATAGAAGACAGTTTAAAGTATAGATTTTTACATTATTCCGATCTGGAATTTTTTAAAATTTATATTTTAGATATGGAAAATAGAGTTTATTTTTATGGTAGGATAATCGAGGATTTTTCAGAATTTAAATTATAAGAATGCATAAACATTTAAGCATATAACTAAAGAACAGCGAATTAAAATATAATTGTCATTACTTATATTTATAGCATGGAAACCTAGTGACCCTTTTTGCAACACCTATTACATACATAGAAAATTTTCTAAATCAACACCCCCAAAGCCTGGAGGAGGCAATTTATTGTCAAAAATCACTCATTAATGGCCTATTCCATTCATTAATGGCTTTTAGAATCCCTTGTGTCCATCTTGGTGGAAAGAAATGTTCCCCTGCCGTTTGGTTTAAAACGAGCTCGAATAGCGGTATGGCTGTCCCAAGGCCATTGGTGTACATGTACCCTATGTAATATGTAAAATTTTACAGAATGAAAGTGAGAGAATGGTTAGTCGGGAAGTAGCAACATCTATTGAGGTTCAAAAATACTTTAAATGTGAAACCTAGGAATATTTTTACATAAAAATGAGAAAATCCGCAATTTTTTTCTTCGAAACTCAAAAAAGGGGGCCCTAGGGGCGCGTGTTAATATTGATGGATTGACTTAAAGTTTTGCATGGATCATTTATTTGTATAATGGAACAAATTGAGGGGGCGTCGCATAAAATATCTACAACTTCAAAAATAAGGACCACCCTAATATATATATATATATATATATATATATATATATATATATATATATATATATATATATATATATATATATATATATATATATATATAATTTTAAAGCATTAATATTTATGAATAATGAAAAAGAATGCATTTGGAAGAGCTTTCATACTATTTTGACCTGTACAACATTGCATTTGCAAGCTTAAATTTTTACCTTCTTCCTTCTTGTTAGACTAAACCAAAAATGTATGTGTCCAGAGCCCAATCATTCTAATATTGAACATGGGGCACATTTCTATTTCAGGCCCCTTCTCCCCAGGGCCTGACTAAGATTCTTGAAGACACTGGTCATGAATCTCATTTTGTCCTCCCCCCCCCCCCCTATTCCCGCTTTTGCTTTATAATGAGGCTATAAAATTTTCAATACTTCCGTATTAACACAACCATACTAAATTTTGTGGTACCTAATATCACAATACAGTACATACATTTAAAAAGTAGAAGAGATATAGTATACGATAAATATATAAGATGTGGCTTAACTCTGCCCGTTGCAATACACCCTAAATATCAAAATTATCTGTGCTATAACTTTTAATAGAGAAAACAGACTAAACTTGGAGTGGTTTCCTGATTTGCAAAGGGATTAACTTTTTAAAGGGAATTTTTATCAACAAATAGATTTTTTCCTTGTCTTGGCATTTGCAAAAATATCGATATCATTGTACTCTACATTCCGAGTGAAATCATTATTTATTTTTAATTAGCATGATAAATTTAAGGGATTTTGGGCTCCCCTGAAACTTAAGAGAAGGGGTCTGTGCCCAGCATGCGTCTGCGGTGATCAGGCTCTGTATGTGTCAACCTGAAGGGGAATTGCAGATGTTTGGGTTCTCATATAACATGCTAAACTATAATACTTTTTTATGTTTGTGTGTGTTTATATATTTAATAGAACTCTGCTCATCTGAACAAGGTCAACAAAAAGGCATACCAGCCTTGTCAGAGACTAGGAACTATGCTCGGAATCGGAGTGGTATAAGTTTTATGTGAGAGGGGGGGGGGCTGCAGCAGCCTTGTATTCAAAAATCTAGTTAACGCAATATATATTTTTTAATTCATTGAGAAGGTTGCCTAAAAAGTTTTAAACATGTACTAAAAAAAAAAAACTCTAAAATCAGCACATATTACTTTGTCATTGAAGAAACAATTGCAATGATCAAAGATCCCATTTCTGTTCAATAGTTTCTTTTTTTTAAGTTCAATTGACATTGACAATCTTTCACAGTAAAAAAGTTAGATATGTGTGAGAATGTGAAGTTACTGTTGGCAAAAAAGCAATATTACCACAACGCTGCACTAACATGTTCCATTTTCACTCTGCTCTGCATATCGCGTGCTTTATTTCTTTCACGTTTGCAGCTTCAGAGTGGGGTAAGAGAACATTTTCTGAATTACCAGCTTCTTCTGCATCAATCAGCTTGTGTCTTATTCTCAACTCTTGAGATAATTTTTTTGTCCCTTTGTAATTGATTGGCTTCCGTATCATCAGAAAACCACCCAATTACAATAATACAATGTGTTTGGTTGTGTCTTCTGTGTCAGGAATACGTTTGCTTAATTCTCATAAAAACAGGAGAAAATTTCCTTGTTGTTGCTTCTTTCTCTCTATTTTTATAGATTCAGGCAATCCAAATTTTTAGTAATCCAGGCATTGCGCCCAGGGCAGATTTGGAAGTGTGGAGTCCCCGTGGCAACGAAGGAGTGGAGGCCCCTAATCAGGGTTCGAAAAGATCATCATATTTTCGAAAATATCCGATACATTGATATATATATATGTATTTATCCGATATTTTCGATTAAAAAAAATTCCATTCAAGTCATTTCGTCAAATAATTTTTAAATTTTTGAGCTCATAACGCGAGAAGTTGTAAGGATGACCTGCAAAGTTAACCATTTTTCGGATTTTTTTTTTACTTACTTTACTTCTCTTTAACTTATAGGTACAAATTACAAATTGAATGAATAAAAAAAATATATTGCCACTGAAATGCTCGATCAAATAAAAAATTGATAGTAAATGGATATTTGCAATCAGGGCTTTCTGATATATCGATGATATTATTTTTGTGCAAGCATTCTTTGTAGAAATACAAGAAAAGAAAAAAAAAGTCTGGGAGAAAAAAACATAAAATTTGCTGACCCGTGAAAGTTAGGATATTTTGTAAAAATTTTACTGTGGAGGCCCCTTTGTTGTGGAGGCCCCGGGGCAGTAGCCCTGCCTGCCTTCCCCTAAATCCAGCCCTGATTGCGCCCAGTCAGTTTGGAATCTGCATTTGATTCTGCTGTAAGTTCTATGCTCTTACAGTAGGTGCCGCCATACCCTGAAATATTTGGTTTTTAATTTTAGAAGTAAGGTGTGTCGAAACCAATTCACTATTTCTTTTGGTGAGCCCCCTGAAACCCCAAAGTGAGTTCCACTGGAAAAATATTATCCACAGCACATTTGAGACAGTGAGAAGCAAAGGGATGTAAGTGGACATTTTCAAGTTTTGAGTAAAAGGTGTTTCAAGTTTCTGAAATCTAATCTTTTCATAAATCTGAATTGCCAATTCCCGTACAGTTGAAACAAAAGTCCACATTTTGCAAGTTGTAAGGTTTAAAGCTTTATAAAACTATTCTTGTGACTTTTTTTTTTTTTAAGTTTAGGATACTTCACTGCAAAAACCTTTGATAATACCATTAGGAAAAATTAGTGAAATCAATTGGTTAAAAAAATCAATTAGCAAAATGTAAATCGGTTTATGTTTGGTGCATACGGCATCATGTGACAGACCTTAAGAGATATCTTGTGTCGCTCATATTTTTTTAGTGTTTTTATTTTTTAATTTAATTTACAGACACTTAAAAGACTTCCTTTAAAAATTATTCTCCTGATTTTTGTTGGTTCCATATAAAAAAAGATAAATGAAATTGTTGCATGCACTGAATTTCTTGTAAAAAATGCTCTTTTTTGAAACATCATTAACATTTTTAGTATCAGTGACGACAGTTGTACACAGTATGATCATGCTATGCTGTAAAATTTTAATTTGGAAACTTTTCCATAAAAACTGTATTTTCTACAACAAAACGATAGAGTTGTAAATTCAGCTTTAAAATATATACTTGGAATTCTCTTTCTTTGTTTTATTATTTCCAATTAAAAGGAAAAATTATGTAAAAAAAAAATATCTCATAAGATTGCTTTTAATTCTACTTCTTTGAAAGCTAATTTTTTTTATACAAATTAATTTTTAAATTTTTTTTCAAAATGGACACGTGAGGAATTTATATATTTTTAGTTGGATATGAACAAAAATTTCCTTTCTGTGTTTATTTTATACTTTAAATTTTAAAATAGTTATGTATGCATTTCACTAGCTTTATTTTTAATTGAAAATACCTAGATCAAATAGAAATATATATTTCCCTTCTTCATGAGCAAATATATTTGAAAAAAAAATACCCTTATTATAAAGATAAATAAAAATTAGTAATTAATGAACAACTAATATTGAAAAGCTGGTGTTACTTGGTTTGAATGAAGAATAATATGCCATCATCCTATAATGATATTCTTTTTTTCTTCCTGCCCCTCTTAATATAGGTGCAGGGGCTCTCTAAAAAATTCTTATTTGAAACTATTTTATACAAATAGTAGAAATTTTCTATGTGTAGAGTCAAGCAGATATTTTTGCGGGTACAAGCTAAAAATTCAAAATGTTGCATCAAAACCATTTAAATTTTTCAAAATTGTCCCAAAATAAACGTTCAAAAAAATCTTTCCCATAATTATATCTAGATTGCAGAGTAACGTGCAAAAAAGTAATGACTAAATATATGTAAGTTTTAGTAAGATCTTTTTATTTACTTACACTTTTATTTTCAACACCATCTAAAATTATTTTTCATATCATAATTATATTATTTTATTATTATTATTTAAACAATAACTAACAATATTTTCCGATATTATAAGGGAGCTTACATTTTTTTTAACTAAGTAAATGAGTTTAGAAGTACTTAATTGAAAAAAAAATGTTTGTTATGAAAATGTTTTTTGGATTCACATAAATTATTGAAGTTTTCAACTTTTACAAAAAGAAATAGAAAGGGGGAAACGACAAACCAGAAAATGGGGGCTATAATGACTAATCAACTAAAATAAAAGATTCACATTAGTTGCTCAAATTGTAGGTAATTAGAAGATTAGAAGTTTATTGAATAGATTTTTGAAAACTTAGTAATTTTTGACCATGGATGGAAAAAGAGTGACAAATATATAGATTAAGTAAACAAATAATTTTACCATTTAAAAAAAATGTGTGTTTTAAACTATTTTGGTTATACAATGAGATTTACTTCAGAAAAGATAAAAAATAAATCTTTTGACAAATTAGTGTGATATTTTATTTTCTAGTGTTAACTACATAATAAAGATAAAAGACAAATAAATAAATTACTTAATTAATTTTATAAGTTCATTACATTAAAAATAATTGCTGTTCAACTTTTGCGAGACGAGAGATAAAACCACCATGCTTTGGTCAACTCCCCCTTTAGGATTGTTTCCAAAACGAAGTGGCTCTAAGAAGAGAAAAAAAAATGGCTATTTTTTTTTCTTTTTTTTAGCGATATTAATACATAGCACGTAATTTTGCATTTAAATATATTTCAGGTGCATTAGTTGATATGAAAATGATCAAGTACAAGGACAGGGTACATTGTATTTGAATTTGATAAGTTTTTTAAGAAAAGTGTTTACTTACCCATGTTTTCTTTCAAATCAAATACAGGTTAAAAACCAGTCTTCAGAAACTCAAAAGCGGCAGGAGATAAATCTATCTATTTGAATGACTAAATAATGAAATATGTAGCTAAAATTAGGAGATAACACAAGCTAGTAAATTTCAATTTTTATAACTCTTCAATTGCACACAGAAATTGCCCCAACAAACTTCGTCAAAACGCTTTTTATAACTGAATCCAAAGAATTGCAAGGATGAAACGCTTCTCTCTCAGCCAACGATTGAAAAAAAATGTCTTGTCATGTTTTGGTCACATACCTGTTAGAACTTGATTGAGACTGCAGGTTTCCCCGAGCTGCCCTCAAGCAATTGGGAACAAAAGAGAAAGGGGGAGAAAACGTCTTATCAGTTGGCGCTTGTGTTTGTTTGGGAGAAAGCGATGCAGCTTTCACGACCCCCCCCCCCTCAAAGCATGGCATAATTTGTTGATGACCCCTTAAGTAAAACACACTACTGAAAACTGAATCAAAATAAAACACTAAAACCAGGGACGGATCCAACGCAGACGTCTGTTTTGGGGGTCATGGGTTATTATCGGAAAGGGAGGGGGTTCAAAATGCAATTTTGCGCTCATACAGACCCTCTAGAGCGTTTATTTATTTTCATTTTGAAAAAAAAGGTCCTCAAAATACAGTTATCAAAATACAGCTGGATCCGCGCCTGATTAAAGAAGTACCGTTTATACGTTTCTCTTTTGTACGTTTTTATCAATTATACGTTTTTTAAAATTGATCCCTGCAGAGTTTAATACACAATAACCTATACCTATCGGACGTTTCTTCATTTGTACACTTTTTCATACAGTCCCTTCCCTTCAAAAACGTATAAACGGTGCTTCACTGTAATTTGTAAAAGTATTGCTAATGAATAGCTTTTATCAGAAAGAGTCATTTCGTGTGAAATCAGCACGGCACTCACCTACCACCTCAGAGTTTCGTGAAACTTTCAGAAATCTTACTATTTGACATTATTAATTATTTTTTGCATGTATACATATATTACTTAATACAGAGCCGTGTCCAAGGGGAGGGTTTTAGGGGTTAAACCCCTCCCATTGGAGAAACATAATAAAAAACCAAAGAAAAGTGTAAATTTGATTTAAAACTAACTTAATGTTGAAAAGTCTGTTTATAGTATTTAATAAAACAAAACATTATCTTTGAAGTTTCCCAGCAATCTTTTTCCTTTTTTCTAGTTCGTCTGAAAAAAAGTCTTCTTCAAAGTGCCTCTCCTCCAACCCCCCCCCCCCCCCCCCCCCCCGCCCCATGCCAATAGCATTACGGAGCATTTCAAATTTTGTTTCCAGATCTTCAGTTTTTCAAAATTTCCAGAAAAAGCCCCCGAATATATAACAACATCGCTTAAAATTGTAAAAAAGCACCTTAACTCGGGTTTGGCTTTGTTTCCGTGTGGAAAGGACCCTAATGTTTCCATATATGGTCGTACAACTGCGTTTTTAAAACTCCAGTTTCAGAAAAAATTCGAGCAAGGGTCCTCGAACCGCCTTTTTTTAATATCATCAAAAATTAGGTTTTTAAAACAAAACTTACTAAAAATGTAAGTGGAATAACCTCTGAACCTCCCCCGTTTCTAATATATTAGGATACTGCTTAAGTTTCTTAGGACTTTTTAGAAAAATCTAGGGGACAGATTTAAAATCCCCTCCCCGTAAAAATCTTCAAAGTTTGTCTGCAAATGCGTTTTTGGAACTTCAATTTTGAAAATTTAAAAAAGGAAAGGAGAAATAAATTTCTATCAATTTTTCAAGAAAAAAAAAAGATCAAGAAGAGTCCCTGAGCCCTAATCCTTACCCTAACGTCAATAAATATGGCCTATAATCACGTTTTACGCCTTTAATTTGTACAAATTTCCGCGGAGCCAACCGTCTAAAATTCCGTTTTCAATACTAAAAACTTCAAAATTTTCCGAGGGAGAACCCCCGGCTCCCCTTATCAGGTTAGATTCTTTTTCAACATGTCTCCCTCAAAACTTATTTTCCTAGTTGCACCACTGTTTTACACTCACAATTTTAAATTATTATTTAAGTAAATATATATTTTTGACTGTACAAATTTGATCCGGATAAACATGAGCCGAATAAAAACTAGGCTTTACTGTATATAAAATATACAATAATAGAATTGGTAATATATCACTTAAAAACACA
This sequence comes from Uloborus diversus, assembly GCF_026930045.1. Taxonomy (NCBI): domain Eukaryota; kingdom Metazoa; phylum Arthropoda; class Arachnida; order Araneae; family Uloboridae; genus Uloborus; species Uloborus diversus. The sequence goes on from NC_072738.1 coordinate 159,207,522, forward strand.
TCTTCTGCGAATTTGAACCCCCCCCCTCCCCCACCCACCGCTATGCCCCCTCATTGTAGCCGTTAAACAGAAATGAATTATTTGACCCACTGTTGTATTTTTCTGATAGTGCAGGTAAGAACGATAAAACATTGAAACCAGAACCCCTCTCTTTTTGAAATTCTGGACACGGGCCTGACTTAATATTCATAATTGATGAGTAAATAGTTTTTGGACTTCTTTGAAAAGCATCTTTTTTAAAAAAAAGAAAATCTGCCAGCAGTGTTTTAAAATGGTGTCGTGCCCGATGCGGACAGTGCCTGGAGCGGACCAAGAAGAATCGTAGCTCAGGCGGACAAGGAAATGTCCAAATGGTAGTTGAAGAGGCAGATCAGTAGGGGTTCCCTTGTTATGACAGTGATTGACACGGCACCTGTCTTCTTGCTCCTTAATCCTTCTTTTATTAGTCCTCCTAGTTATGTTTGCTTATTACTCACACATCAATGAGCAGGTACGAGAAACCATTTCCACACTGTGCAAGATAAATCCTCCCACGTGGGCTCTATATTGTCACGCGAAGATAATTTTTCCAGCTATTTCTCATTTCTTTCTTTTTTTTTAAATCTAGAATTAAAACTAACTTTGAATGATTTTGCTCCATTGAAGTACCATTCCTGAGCGGGCACATCCCAAAAGAATAAAATTAATTAACAATCCCATTAAATATTTTAAATTCTTTTCTCCGTAACATAAGTAACTACGAGTATTTCCAGAAAAAAAAGGAAGAAAAAATAATAAATCCAGCGCACACGTGCAAGCACAAGGCATATTTCAATAAAATCAATTTGGTTTGATATAGGAATAATACTGGAGTCGGAGATCAGTGTTAAAGAATGCATAAAACTCACTTCATTCACTGATTTTGAAATCAAGCGTAGATTACATCGTGATTCGTAATTTCTTCTTTATTAAATAAGTGAATATCGTCACCTCAGGAGCAACAGTAAGATTCCTTACTGCTATTTCTGGGATTAGATATGTAACTGTTGCTCTGAGACGACGATATGTACGAGGTAATGTTTTTAAAGTAAGTTCCGTTTTTATATAAAAAAAGGAACGAGTACAGATAGAGCTAAGTAATTTAGTGCACAAAAATCTACCACCCTTACGCTATTTTTCGACATTGCTCCCGTGATTTTCCAAGCATTTGTCATAGCGTGGTACAGGTTTTTGCATACCTATTCGTACAAAGTTACCGCCCGTTTAGTCAACCATGAGGACTCTTACAGGGCTTTGGCTGGGCGTTTTTGAACATCCTCTGGTCTGCAATCACCTCGCTCGCAGCATCTTTCATTTGTTTCGGCATCTAAAGTCTTTCCAAGGTGGTCTGTGGCACAACAGCAATAATGAGCTCAGAGAACATGTTATCCCATGGCTGACTACAAAGGCGGCAATTTTCTATTAATAGGTATACAAAAACCTGTACCACGCTATGACAAATGTTTGGAAAATCACGGGAGCAATGTCAAAAAATAGCGTAAGGATGGTAGATTTTTGTGCAATAAATTTCTTTGCCCTATCTGTACTCGTTCTTTTTTTTTATATCAAAACGGAACTTACTTTAAAATACGCCTCGTACCTAGAAGAATCATTTCAATAAAGCAAGTTGAAATTATGGATTTTTTTTTTTTTTTTGAGCAATCCCGATTGCTTATTGTTCTCATTTGACTGTTTTGAATTCCTATGATTTTATTTTCCCCCTGCCTCCCTCTGCAGCACCACCGTCGACCGGCCCCTCCTGATGCTGGTCCTCTTGCGAAAATCGCCTCCAGGTTGCGTCTGTATCCTACACACACACATGCACACACCTACATACACACACACACACACTCATGCCTGCACACAGACACACACACACACTCGTGATTGCGAAAAACATAATTTGAATTCCCAGATGTCAAAATTAAAATTTGTTTTTATTTTTATTATTATTTTTTTAAGCAGTTTACAAGAGATATAATTAAGCATACCACATGGCAAAACCATAATATTAATGGAAGCGGCACGTAGTACTAAAATGTAATCATATTTGCATCATGGTCTCACGAGGAAAAACAGTAACAGCTACGAAATTCGCGAAAAAGTAGTTTCTAATATTCCAAAGAAAAAAAAAACTTAAACAGCGAAGTTATATTTTTTAAAATTAATTTTCTACAGTTAAATAAAACCCAACGTCTTTTGAATGCGGAACGCTGATGTGGGGGGAATGGGGGTGGAGAGGGTTGGGGTATTACATTCTCTCGTAGGGCCTCAACATGAAGCTATAGATCTGTGATCTGTTTCAATAAATTCTTGTTTTAATCATTATGCTGCCTTGCTGAGCACAAAAGTCGTATCTGCACTTTTTATTAAAACTGAGTTACGTTCACCAGGTGGTTCTTTGTCACATATTTCACCTAAATACAATGTTTCATGGTCATTTGTCAATGGGAAATATTTTTCAAAGAATTCTAAAAAAGTTGCATTGAATCAAATACACGGAGGCGTAAGACTCAAAAAGGCAAATGTTTCTAATACCGCTCGTTATTGTAACATTTTGATGAAATTATATACGGCGAAGTAAGCAACTGAATTAAAAAGCTGAAACAGATAATTTACTTCCACTTTCGAAGTAAATTAGTATGTAACATTTCAGTACTTCAAGATCAACTAGCTTTATGGGTTCTTCTAAAAATAAATCAATAAATAAATAAAACAAATTAAAAAAAAAAAAACATTTTAACAGAATTTCATGTAAGCGATTTTCTTTTTCGTTCAAAGAAATAAATTGCGTAGGTGGAAGGGGGCACTTTTTACTCTTCTAGTCCCTTGCAGGAACTATTTCTGTTCCGCCCCGACTAGAATTCAAGAATCAATTTAACGACAAATAGTTCATGCAGTGGCGTAGCTAGACCCGACTTTCGGGGGGGGGGGGGGGGTACTTCTTATATATATATATATATATATATATATATATATATATGTATAATCGCTTGGAATTTTCCCCTTTTCTTTTTTTTTCTTTCTCTTCTCTCTTCTTTTTCACTTCTTTTTTTTGAGACTAACTTTTCGGGGGGGGGGGGGGGGTTGTCTCCCAACCCCCCCCCCCTTAGCTACGCCCCTGAGTTCATGTGATGGTTTATTTGCGATCACACAACTTGCGCTCCCTCTCAAACAGAACCTTGGCTACGACACTGCAAACTATTGACCAAAAACTAAGGATTCCACGAAAAAAGTTAGCGGGAAAAAGTTAAAAGGATTCCACTGACTGATCAAAGAAATTAAGAAACACATTGTTCTATAGGATCGCTACCAACAAGTTAAGAAACTAAATAAGATTTATTACATAACGTAAATATTCAATCGCACCCCTAATGCAACAGAGTCGTAATTCGAAGAAAATGAAAATATCAGTGAATTCGGAATTTAATATATTTTAGCTTGTTCGGTGAGTTTTTCATGATATCTTTATCTGCATTTTTTCTTCATCTGTTAACCAATTTATTTCTTAACCTTCTCCAGCCAATATCACGTAACGTAAGATATTGAAGGAGAGAGCAGTAACAGGTCACTTTTTATAAGAAACGCGATACAGCTCCTATAATAACTCAATGTGAAACTCAACTGTTATTACAAGGACGTTGCGTTTTTTTTTTCTTTTTCATTTTTTTTCCAATAAAAAACAAATATTTGGATTCTTATTAAAATCTAAATTACATTTCAGAAAGTATATGTATTTTAAGTGGGACAGCTGTCGTGCATAAAAAAATTATTATACATAGATAAAATTATACTTTATTAAAATGAAATTGCAATTGATCTCGTAGAGGTTATTTGGTAAAAAGGCAAAATTTTCAAAACGTAATTTTTAGAACTTTTTTGTGATTCCTGAAATATTGTAAAATCTGAAGCTGCCCCTTTCTGGAACGGAGGCCATGAATTATAATGCAACAATACTTTCCCTTACTTGTAATGATTCAAAAAATTGCAGGAACTTTTTATTCTGATTTAAATTAGGTACTTTTCAAAACAGATTTTTTTTATATTTTTATTGAAATGCATAATGCTTCATTCTTCTAAATACTTCCATTGAAACTACATTAGAAGATACTAATTGATAACTTTAAACATTTTCTAAATTTTAACAAGAAAATAGGGTGTGCGACATACTAATTCCAAATACGCATCAGCATTATTTTGTTTTACTGATGCAAATAAGATTTTTCTTTCCTGGTAACTTTTTATTTTTTATTTTTAGAAACTAAATCTCTCTCTACGATATAAAATAGAGTTTTTGAGTTAAAGTACCTCATTAATATAACTCTGAAACATCATTAATTAAAATGTAGGCCTGAATTTTCGGGGGAGAAATTAATAAGAGCTTCTACTTCCATTTTTTCCCTCCTTAAACTGCATTAAAAGACAATTAGAAACATTTTAGCAATATACACGTACATGGTATAGTTTCTGCTCAAGTGTATATTGTTTTAACACTTTTCATAGCAATTATTCAGCGAGTACTAAGCAGTAAGTTACGGTCGTGAAGCTCTCGCTGAACATAACTATACTAACGAAGCTAAAAAGACTAAAATTGCTTAGTAATTTCCGTCTTTTCAACTTCAATTCGTATTTTCATTTGAATATTTGAGCGTTGGAGGAGTGTGTGGGGGGGGGGGGCAATAGGCTTAAAATGGTACTTGAAATGATTTACCCTCAATTTATGGCTTAATCCCTATTCTGCTCTTTCAATATTAATATTAAAATTTCAGATGTATACTATTTCGATGTGTTAAATAACTGCATTATATATTAGGGCTCGACCGATGGCATTTTTTGGCCGATGGGCCGATGCCGATTGTTGGCCGATTGCCGATTGTTTTCCTCCAAATGGCCGATTGCCGATGGCCGATGGCCGATGCCGTTGGCCGATGGCAAAAAAAAAAAAAATAAATAAATAAATAAAAAATCAAACAGAAATAAATTGATAAGATTGTCAGGGATTTAAAGGATCATTGATTCATTTCACTTTACTTCCTTTCTACGAATAAGAAATTGTAATCACAAAAAAAAAAAAAAAAAAAATCAGATTTCGACCTACATTTCTATTTTACGATTACCCAATTTATACTTCACAAGTTTTTTCGCCACATCTGTACATGCATATGTACCTAAGAACATATAGATGACCGAAATATCCATTTTGAACGCCTCCTTAGTTAATTATCGCAAATTCTTTTGTGATGTCTTCATGCGCGTAAACTTGCGTCACTCAAAAACGTTATGAAATAGTAAGTTGAAAACTCATACGTGCGTAGTATGATCTAAAAGTTCGAGACAAGTTTTATAAAACCTTACCTTGAATAGTTCACATTACCGAAGCACATCTATCTGCATAACAGTCAGCTTGAACGATTATGCACTTCTGCCAACGTTCGTGCAGCTTTTAGAAGCACTCCTGGAAGACATTTTTCGCAACTTCCTGTAAGGCCTCTTGCACTGCTGCTTTAACTTCATCGTGGGAAAGAAAGCGATTTTTATGTTGAGAATGCACGGTTTGATTGGTCAATGCTCTGATATGACAAACAAATAAACTAACTTTTCGTCGGAGTTAGCTCCATGTGACTTTTACCTGTTCCCAGCAAAAAAACATTTGCATAGATGCCGCTTTCTTCCGCCAGGAGAAGATAAAGCTGCATCATAGAAGGTAGCAAAAAATGGCTTCCAGGAGTGTTCCCAAAATTTATATGAACACTGGCAGAAGTACATAGTCCCTCAAGGTGACCTTTTGAAGGTGGATGTGCTTTGGTAATGTAAACTAATCTGGGTAAAGTTTTATACATCTTGTCCCCGAACTTTTGGATCGTACTACGTCTGTTTAGGGTGTGGTTATGCTTCTCCTTTTTTTGACTGCTGTATAATGAAAGAGAAAGAACAACAGCCAAAAAAAAAAAAAAAAAAAGAAAGAAAGAAAGAAAGAAAAAGGAAGAGACTGTTTAATAACCAATTGATTTGTTTTTTTTTTTTTTTAAATTGAACATACAACTAAGATTTCAGTAATATTGTAATAATGTATGGATTTAAATACATTAAACATAGTTAAAAAACATTAAATTATGTTGTTTAAACATTAAAAAAATAAGAATAAAACTATGGAACCGTCAAAAAATTACGCAATTAAAGTGGAAAGATTGCACGTGACATTTTTTAGTCATCAAATTAAACAAAAAAAGGTAACAGATAAATTACAATATTAAATCGAAATAGGTATATTTTTATACTTATTTAAAATTTATGAATAGAAAAGTTTACATTTTTCATAAAAGCTATAACAGTGACATAAATTTTGCTGAAAAAAGAAATAGCCATGAAAAGAGCGAGGTTCTTAAAAAGCAGCTACAATAAAAAATCTCAATATTTAAGCCAAGTTAATAACTGAATACATATACTACTTGATCTAATGTTTGCACATATAATATTGAACAATTTGATTGTTTAATCTTTTATGAAGCTTTACAAACAAGTTCAAATTAAATTTTTCAATTTAACAATAATTTTATGAAACGTAGAAAAATGCATAATAGAAAATCCTTGAAACTTTTCTATAAAAAACGAAAATATCTTATTCATTGATTTTATATAACTACATAAAAATAGCTACTTACAAGAGAAAAAAAATCGATCGCTATTAATGATGCAAAAAAGATAACGCATTACGAAATATAGGTGAAACAAGTATGAGAAATACGCAAAATGACATTTCTAGACTAAAATAAATAATCGCTAAATATTTAAGAAATGCTTGAAACAACGAGGGTGGGTTAGGGGGGTCACCCTCTGATTTTGGAGTAACTCACACTTCGGCCTCATTTTTACTTCCTTTTACAAAAAAGGAAGTATTGTATTCGCGAAAAAAATTTCACTCAAAAATCAGCCTTAATTTCCATTTTGCTCACTCCTGAATGAATGTTGAGTTTTTTTTTTTTTTTTTTTTTGACCCGACCACACGCGGGTAAGTGCCTAAGAACGTATAGACCCCCGAAATATCAATTTTGACACTCCCCGAGTTAATTACAACGAATTTTCTCGTGACGTTCGTATGTACGTATGTATGTATGTATGTATGTGCGTATGTATGTCGCATAACTCAAGAACGATATGTCCTAGAAAGTTGAAATGTGGTACGTAGACTCCTAGTGGAGTCTAGTTGTGCACCTCCCCTTTTGGTTGCAATCGGGTGCTTTAAAAGGGGGCTTTTGCCCCTTTTTTGGGGGGCCCATTTTGGGAAATCATTGTTAATTTCGATGCAAACTCAAGTGGTGTTATAATTTGGCGGACACTTGACGATAATATGCCAGTCTTTTGGTCGCCAAGTTCTGTTACCAACTTGGCGACAAATTTGGCGATTTAAAAAAAAATATTTATTTTTTTAAAATCTGGTTTCAATTTGGCCACTGTTGGTGATATTTAGAGAGTAAACTATTGAATCACACTAAAATTGCCAATAATGGTTAAATAACATTAAGTTGGCGTAAAAAGAAGTCCTGTGATGCGTACATCAGCTCGTTTTAGTACAGAACCGCTACCACCAACGCCTCGGAAGAGTTTCTGAATCTACTTCAGCACTTCCGAAGAAAAAATTCAAAAGTCCCTTTGATTTCCAAATTATGTCACCATCCAAAACGTCTTTAATCAATTCCTTGCATTAATGCTCTAAATTTTTTCTAAACAATAGATAAAGTTTGAAAAAAAAAATCTCTAATTTTATGAATGGTATTAGTTTTAAACAACTCAGAAGTACAACTACAGTTTAATTTTAGAAATTGAAGGAGTGGGAGGCAGGGGCGGCAATTCGGCATTTCATTTGGGGGGTCGAGTTTCTTAAATATGAATTACCACAGTATGGAACCAAAACACATATTGGCTAACAGCAAGTAATCATGATATGGTTTTAGAATTAATAAAGATAAGTGTTCAAAAAAATTTAAATTTGTATGTCAAAATTCGTAGTTTGATTTAGAATATGTTATCATACCAAGTGTTTTGGTACTACAGTTTTCACCTTGTAATAAAGTTTTGATGCTTGATTTTTAAAATACGGAAGAACAGGAAATCTTGTTACTAATCCAGCAATGCCCTTGCCCAGTGTCATGCTCTTTTTTCAGCTAAGTTTTTTTCCCCCCATTGTGCTTTGAAAATAATTCTCTAAACTCCTGAAACACGAAAATTATTATTTCTCTACAAGCTGAACTGATTGGAATATTTGAAAAATAATTAAAGGAACAAAGTTACGTATATGAAAACACACCTTTCACATCTTGCCCTTCAAAATCACCCAGGTAACTTTAAAAATTGTGATGATCTTCATTTTTCATCATTGAATAGTCTATTCTAGGCTAGTCTCTAAACAATTCTTCTCGCCTCATGCTATAAATTTTACTCATAATTGAAACTATTTTTTGTTTTCAATCCAGCTAATATAGAGGAAAATATTTATCATCAAATCTTGTGTTAATTTCATTAGAAACTGAATCTATTATTTTATACAATATGTTAATTCAAGGTTTGATTTTACATCATCATGTGCATTTTAGTCACTTCTTCTAAATTCATTTGAATATTCTTTGCGCCTTTTTAAAATTTTCTGGAGTAAGATTTTTTTTTTTGAAAAGGTCCACGCTTTGTTGAAATATACAATACATCTACCTGAAATTTATTAATAGCCTCAATTGTAGCTTAAACTGAAACTTAAACAGTCCAAAAATTAAGGTTATGATCGGAAATGTTTCGATAAAGTAAAGCATTGTTCCAAAACTCTCCGCAATACAAATAAAACGAATAAAAATTCATATGAAGAGATTTTAAAGGACATTAGCTTCTTCATTATTGAAATAATTTTTTTTCCAAAATCACTGCTTTGAAATTATCGAGAACGGTTTTTATGGTTTAAAAGATCATCTCGTGTTGCCTCTTGAAGGCCCTATTGTGTTACCCTGAGATTGCATTGTTAAAGAACCCACAGAAAAGATATTTGTTGATGGTGAGATATTTTTTTCAAAAATAGTATGCATTTTTTAAGGCGTATCTATGTAAGTATACTATGCATTGAGCAGTTGAAATGTGTTTCTAGAAGAAGAAAGTGATGAACACTCATTTAATAGACACACTTAAAATGTGAGCGTAACAATGAATGTAAAATACCAAGGGATTTTGTGAAAATCATGCGGCCACACCACTGCACGGACCTCTCATCCGTCGCTACACAGAGCACACAAGAGTGAAATATTTAGCCGATATGAGGTTTACGTCTTTAGTTAAAATTAACCATGACTCTTCATCAGTTTTTTCTGTTCTGAAAAGGTCGGTAAAAGCTTGATGAATTTCTAATTATTTTAAAAAATGGAAAACACTTGCTCATGTCTGAACATATGTCGAGTTTCTTCAACCATTACGTAGAAACAGCAAGATTCTTTTTTCCTGAATATTGGTTTGCGATTTATGTAAATTGAATTTGCTCGTTTTTCTCAAAAAATTTGGGGGTGCGACCGCCCCCTCTCGACCCCCCTATTTGCCGCCCCTGGTGGGAGGAGAGAGGCACGCAAGTGTTCTCGGAAATTAAAAAAAAAAGTAGTCGTAAAAAATAGAGTTCAAAATAATCATAAGCATTGAGCAGAAAAATCCTTTCAAAACTTGCACCCGAGTTTGTTTTGACGTGCAATGGCGGATTTAAAACAAAGCAAATGTTACAATTGCGCGAGAGGCCTCATAACCATAGGGGCACCGTAGGAGTTACAAAAATGATTCTGATAAATGTGTTACAACTTCTATGATAGAGAAATAGCACCCCAAAATGTATTTCGATGGCCCCCAAACTTGTAACTCCGCCAAAGCGATAGAGAAAAGACTGAATTACTGTGATTCATATTACAAATATCGAAAAATTAAAAATTACTGTCGGTTCAACGGGAATCTAATAAAATGACACAAAAACCGATTTCGCTATCTCATATTTGTTTCCATAGTCTCCAATTCGGCAATATATCACCAAATAATCGTCAGTCTGAGACGCTATGTTAGTTTTCCGCTGAAGTAAGTAATTAATTGCCACAAAAAATGAGTAAACTGGCTTTTCAGAACACGCGATCGAAAACAAAAAGTTAAGTGCACAACTGGAACGTACGCACACCCCAAATGCGCAAATTTATTCTTCTACAGCTTGCCATTTTTCAGTTATAACTTATGAGAGATACATACGTACATCCAGCTGCTAGAAAAAACGCAATAATTAACTTATTTGGTACCTGAGAATGCAGTATTAAAAACTCTTTCAGGGGTGACTGATAGGGGTGTCATACTGAAATTTAAGTAAAGAATTTTATATGAAAGCACACACTCCCTTTACTTTATTTAAAAGGTAAAACAGCAAAGGTCCTTTTTTTTTTTCAAGAACATCGGCCAATTCCATCGGCTTTTTGATGTTTTTTAAGGCCGATGGGCCGATGTTTCCTGCAAGTTAGCATCGGCTGCCGATGCCGATGCCGATGGCTAAATTGTTGAACCATCGGCGCCGATGCATCGGCCAAGCCGATGCATCGGTCGAGTCCTATTATATATATGGCATATTTTAGTCCCTTAATTTCGATACTAAATCCCTACACTTAGAAATAGATCAGAGGCTGTTCTTAAAAGACAAGCAAATATTTGCCTATCCCTTAATCAACCTTCTGAAAACATTTCATGCGTGTGTGTGTGAATCGAGTTAGTAAACCAAGAAAAAATCCTACATTTTACGTTGTTTTGATTCTTTAATTCCCTTAAATGAAACAAATCTATTTTTGCATCCAGTAAGGGCAAATCCAATTTTGTCCCATTTATGCAGTCTTTGATGCACATTTGTAAAACATTGAAACAAATTGCATTCAAATGAGAATATAATCTTTCACAAATTAATGAATTGTGACAATTTTAAAATAACGAAAAACGTGTCAGAAATAAAATCACACGCAAAATAACGAAAAATAGCTTGGTAATTTTCTATGGTACAAGTACACTGCCAGCATGGAAGAATTTCGTTTGAGATAGAGAGGAGATTTTAATAAGATAAGAAAACCCATTATATGTGCAGCAGAGAGGACATAAGAATGTATTCTCTCAAGGGGGGGGGGTTAAAATTTTATCTATTCGTTTTCAATTGTGAGCAGTCAACAAAAGAGGGAATGCTGAGCAAAAAGACAGGTGCCGTGTCAATCAGTCATGACGAGGGATCTCCTACTGATGGGCCGCCTCATGGACATTTCCTTGTCCGCCTGAGCTACGATTCTTCTTGGTCCGCTTCAGACACTGTCCGCATCGGGCACGTAACCTTTTAAAATATTATAACTCAAGTTCTATGTGAGCTCTACAAAGTCGTGTTTAATAAATAATCCAAAAAAAATTTCAGAGTGGGACCATGACTGGATCAGCAGTAACAGCAAATATTGTGGTAAAACTTTTACTGAAATTTACTTTAAACTGAAGTTTTATGGAGAAGCTACAGAGTTGTTTAATAACTCATTTTTAAAGAGAATTGCATGCCCTGTAATTTGAGGTGTAACTTGAATTATTTTCTAAAAAAAATGTGTCCTTTCAAAATTTTCTAAAATAAATTGTTTTTAATGCGCTTAAATATCCAAAAATTTTCAGGGTGGGAGACCAAGAAGGGATTAGCATTTACAGCAAATAATGTAGGACACTTCATTGCAATTTTTGCTAAAACGTTTTAGTAACTGCTGTAATTTCTGATTAAAGATGCGATATGGATGCCTTCGAAACTTCGGCTTTTGTTAAAATATCGATGTATTAGGGCCGATATTTTGAGTTAGATATTTTATAATTAAACCAAGAATATCATTAAAAAAAAAAAAAAGAAAAAAATGTTGGTTTTGCCTATCAAATTCATTTATGATGAAAGCATATATATGATTATCATTTGTTAGTAGTCTCCAGTGGCGTACCAACAGGGGGGGGACAGTCCGGCCTATAGGCCCCAAAATTTAATTTTTCTCCTCTTTACTAGATCTGTCCCAAGGGCGGACACAGAAATAATTTTTTTTGGGGGGGGGGAGCTAAGGAATTGAAAAGCTCTCTCCCCCCATTTTAATTTTTCCTGGCGAAGTGTTCATTACTTTATTTTCAAATGTGTGCTCCCTCCCCCCCCCCTTTTTTTTCAGGATCCCTTAAGGCAATTAATATACTTATAACTACATAAATACTATGCACTTTTCTACTTTGAAAGTGGAAGTAAAATATCATTAACATTTCAAGCCAAAGAAAACACTAAACACTACATAATTTCACCGAGATGCAGTTAAATGAGCGGTTTTAATTTGCGGTTTTATTCAACATTTTCATTATGATTAAGACACGTGGACAAGGTTATTAAATAATCCCATACTTCATTTGAGTTTTTTTTAATGAATTTATATTTTAACTATAAAATATTATGTAAATAAGAAAATTATAGCTTTTTAATATAGTATAGGTTTTATTGAAGAATTCAGAAGCTACTTCTTTGCGAATTTCAAAGCAGTTGCTGATTTGTTTTTAAAAATTTAAGTACTACATGCGGTTTCAATTAATATTATGGTTTTGCAAGAAGCTATTATGTGATTTAATACATTTTTAATTTTTTCTAAACTGAAAAAGAAAAAAAAAATATTTCGCAACATGGGCGCACCCAGGATTGTTTCCTGGGAGGGGCTAGAAGTTTCGCGAGGAGCTCCGATAAGTGAAGTGAGAGGCAAAATCAATGAAGCTTTAAAAGGCCTTCCCGGGAAATAAAAGTTACAAGTCTACAAAAACATTAAAAGTCCCGAAAATGCCTAATTTTAGATTTAGAGAGTTCTTAGTGACTTCAGAGAATAGACGAAGGTGAGCGTTTCGTGAGAAATGCCCCGAAAAATTTCTGAAGTGAAGCCTTAAGAATGAAATTTTAGGGACGTTAAGGGAAGATGAGAAGGCGATCCTCGAGATCCTCTCGAGAACATTGCTAAATTGAAGTTTCTAAATTCCGAAATGTATTTAAATCTCCCTTGGAAAATCTCCCTCCGAAATTTTTCGAATTTAAAGTCTTTGGAAAAAATTAAAGTTATCTTTGGTGAAATTATGATGGGAATTGGGGAATGAGTGCTCTGTCCCGGGAAATTTCTAAAACTCAAGGCTAAAAATCGCAATTTTAGGCTCTTTTTGGTCAAGGGGATTCGTCTTCATGCTTCTGGGAGGGGCTTATGCCAAGCCCCTTAGCTCCTCCCTTGGGTGCGCCACTGCTTCGCAAATAGCTTCTTGGATTGAAATAACTTTTCTTGACACATCTTCAAGTAATTTTTTAAAAAAGTCAATTCCTGATTCCATCAAAGAAGAATTTATAGACGAATCGCGGTGTATTACGTTCCTTTCAGTTCTGGTCTCTGACTCTAGTATTACTTCTTTAACAAACGAAAATGCTTTAATTCAAATAAGATTTGCATCTTTTGTGTTCTTTTTAAACAACTAAAACATTTCTTCATGTTCATAGAGAAGTCAATTTAAAAAAAATTAAATAGATAAATTAATTTTTCCTTTTGGAGGGGGGTGCCCGAGCCCTCTGCCCCCCCCCCCTAAAATCTGCTACTGCATGTTCTAGTTTGTGTGTGTGTGTGGATCAGTAAACAGTTTTCTAAATACATTATAAATTTTATTTAGCATGACTGAGCCTTGCCGAATACAGAGGGAGTACATAAGATGGCCCTGGGACCCAGTTTAAAAAATAATATGCCGTCGGATGCTATGTTCATCTGTTGATGATTCTTGTTTGCTTAGGTTTTGCCTAAGCTTCTTTTCATTCTCGGCACTGATAGGACTAGGCCTATCAGTTTTCATGCCACTTGTACATTCCATGTAAATACTTGTATATACTCAGTTCTTATCATATTCCAGATTATTCAATTCTCCTGTCATTTCAATTATGTAATCCCTGTAAATATGTATATAGTGTGGCCCTAAAAAGATTCCTTCTTTTTTCTACTCCATCCCCCCCCCCTCACACCATTTCAAATCAACTCCTTCATGACTTTCCCTCATACAGGGTAAGAGAGCTCCGCTCTGGCCCATATAAATTCCTATCTGTATCAGTTTAAAAAATGCTTGTTCTTTTTTTTTTTAAAACTAAATATTAACAACGTTTTTCTCAAATTAATCTAAAGCAAAAAGAAAGGACGAAAACATAGGTTGTTTAAGCATAATTTTTAAACATTGTAATACAAGAAATGTTTATACAAAACAATAAATAATGAAACGGATATTTTTTAGTGTCTAGCTAATCAGTGAAAAAACTCGTTTTTCAGCTATCGGAAAATCTATCTTAACTCTTTTCATAGTCTTACTCTGGGCCTACGAAAGGCCATGTCTGCCTAGTTGGAAACTAGCCCCCCTCCCCCTTGAAGGGGCCCGACTCGGAATCGGAGCAGAATACAGTTGGCAAGTTTTAGGGGTGGAGGTGAACCCGACGACCAAACTGACAAGGAACGCACCTTGGCTCTTGGCGGCCCTGGTCTTACATCCCCATGGGCTGGACAAATTAGTTCTTTGCTCTTAAATGTCAACCCCCAGTCGCAAAAGTAACCAACTTTTTAATTGCTGCGATATCTTTTTAGAAACCACTTATTTTTTCCAAGTTTTAAAACTTAACTTTTCCTTTAAAAAATATAAATCTAGTTTTATGGAAGAAAGGGCAGTTATATCAACTAACAATACGTATGTATACTCTTTGAAACTACGTCATTATTATTAGTATTATTATTTTATTTTATTTTTGTGCTCCGTTCCAACATCGTCCAGGGTCCCGACGTGTATGATCGGAACTTGCTTGTGTGATCTATTTTTTAAATTAGTTTTTTATAGAAGATCACACAAGTCTTTTGATTAGCTTGTGAATTTCAATGTGTATATCCAAACAATTAAATTAATAAATGTGTTATGTTTAGTTCAAAGTATGAATAATTCGTTGAAGCCAAGCCGACGTGATCATTAGATCAGAGAGAAGCTGAAGAACAGCTTGAAGCGAAAGATAAAATTAACTTAAAATTCTTTGTCTTTGCCCTGTGTGTTGCATTATAAAACAAAGTAGCATTGTATGGGACCGTGGTGGCCTGATCGGTAAGGCATCGGATTTATGACCGGAGGGTCTCGGGTTCGATCCTCGCTGGTCGAAGATCCACCGTCGTCATTAATGGTGACGGGGCGACGTTAAATATGCTCGTGGTCACAATGTCCTCCAAGTTAAACGATACCTCTGGTGATGCTACACCAGAAAGTTGTTCAGCTTATTCTGGTCTGGTTCTAAATTATCGAATTGTCCGTAGATGGTGCTGCCATCTATCGTGTTCTCTGAGCCAAATCGGACTATCACCTAGAAATAGGCGCTCGATTAAAAACGGAAGCCGTAACCCTTCTGCCTTAAAATCGAGTAGCATTGCTACTCGGGCTCGAATTCCCGAGTGGCATAAGTAATAAAAACAACAACAGTAGCACCATAAAAAAAACAAAAGGCAATAAAAATTGCATTGGCGTAGTTAGAAAAATAGTTTCTTTGCTTTGTAGCGTTATTTTCAAAACACGTGTTTGCTATTTATTTTTAAAAACAAGTTTACCCAGTGTTAGTGCACCCTCCCAGAATAACTAGGGATTTTGTCACTGTCGAACTTTTATTTTTTAATTAATTTGTGCTATATTCATCTAATCAGCATCAAAACATGTCTTCGACTTAAAATCATTTTCTGTTCGAAAATATAAATCCCAAATTCTCGGTTTGTATTAGAAGAATAAAGAAATATTTTAAATTTGTGTAGGTATAAATAATTATTTTACTACGCTAGGGGGCTCGGCCTCCTGCTATTGACACTCAGCAACCTCCGATGATTGCTTCGTAATCTTATTTGATTCGCAAAGATTTAAATCGCCTAATATTAGAAAGAATCATATAACAAACGCGATACGAATTTTGTTTCGAACAAAATGAAAATCTCTCTCTCCCTCCTATAGAAAATAGAATTTAAGTAAAGAGCTCATAATTAGAACACAATCCCACTCCCACCCGAAGACAAAAATAACTTGATAGAAATATGCATAACAGAGATATTAAAAGAAATTAGAAAAAAAAAAAAAAATGAAGCGCACCCTTTTTCTTGGTTTCAAAATAACTTTACCAACTTGCACAGCTATAGGTGCTACGGGGCTCCTGAGCATTGCGAAACGTCAGTTATCTATACTTGAAAAGTCGCTTTCAAATTCGTGGTCTCTAGTAACATATTTTGCTCTTTTGCTCCGGGCTTTGATGGAGTTGAGCCTAGGACTTTTCACTAAAATCGAAACCCTTATATCTGCTGTTCTAATTAATTGAGAAAATTGAAACAAGCTTTATTTGATGCAGAAAAAAAGTCTCTTTCGAATGACATAGAATGTTGAGAGGTGTGGGAAATCATTCATCCCTTTAATAGGCAATTTACACGAAATTCTAGCTTAAAAAATCCATTAAAAATAAACTTCAAATAAAATATGAGATATGCTATTCGCAACTCCAGAGCTCGAATACGCTACCTTGCGGTGATTAACAATATTAAAGAAAAAGGTAAAACATTCCATTCCACGTGTTTTCTTTGGGGTAAATTACAGTCTTCAGACAGTTTATGATGTAATGTTATTTCAGAAGAATAGAAGAGAAAAAGCTTCCCACAAACACGATGAAAAATAACTGTCATTCACTAAGCGTCAAAGCAAGTTATAAGTTATGACATTTGTTTGTTTTACCTTTTTCATCCGCCATTAGACAGTGGCTGCAACGCCCCCTATATTTTATTGGAGCTGCAAATTGGAATACTTCGTAAAGCTCTCAGTTTACTTTGCGTTAGTCTTCGTTTTATAAAATATTAACGGTACCCGCACAGCTTGGCAGGTGGTAGAAAATTAAGGGGTCATTTGGTTCGCCTGTATATTTACAAATAATGGTATGAAATAAGTGCTATGCGCGTCGAGAAAACTTCTTACAAAGGCGTTGTCGTAATCGGGGACGTCCTTGTCGTAATATTTTTTCCCCCATGCTTTACTTACCATGTTTTACATACTACATTCTTTTGAGGACGTTGAACTATAATATCATTTCCCTCGCCCCTCCTCCGAATTCATATCAATGAACTGATGCGCAAACTCTAATGGCAATGGGATAGTTTCCAAAAATTTAAAAGTACTTTTTTTCTGAAACAGCATGCTTAAAAACATTAATTAAGTTTCATATTTTTAAAAAATTACTTAAATCGGTGCGCTTTCATTGTTTATGTTTTGTATCGATGACGTCACAAATGATGAAATGCCATTCAATGTTGCCATTCACAGAGCAAAATATTAAATTCGCCTCTTTACTCACGTGTATTGGCAACGATATGGTTGATAGCAAGCAAGAGCGCAATATTTAATTCGCTTCTTGATTATCATAACGTAAAAATATGGTAGAAAGATGCGCCACACACACACACTCAAATTGCATCATTTGTGACGTCATAAAGACCACGCCTTGTTATCAAAATCGGACACTTAAAAAAATTAATTAAAAAATAACTGTTGGGAAAATGAAAGTATTTTCTGGGCTCATGTTGTTATTTTTGCTTATTCTATCAATTTCAGTGACTAAAAGTAGTACTTTTGACTGAAGGAAACAACCCCATTAAAAATAAGAAAAATTGGAAAGAAGAAGTTTTGAAAAATTGAAACAATCTATAGCTCTGTAGTTACTTTTCTGCAAAGCTTCAAGGAAATAAGTTAAATGTTTTTGAATAAAGGCTGCTTTTTCAAGTACATAGCTCTTGGTTTGATTTCACCTCCCCGTTTGGGGAGAAAATGTGAGTATTTTGTGTTTTACGTTCAAAAAAAGATTTAAAAGAAGAAACTGACTGGCATATCTGTAAATATGAAATAAAATAGATACACCATATGTGTTGTGATCAGATTAGACAACAAATTTCGGCCTTAAATACACAAAATAGAAATGCATACAATAGAAACAACAAATGGTTTATCAATTTTCTGAATTAGTTTTAACACTGGGATAGAAATAGACCTGGATGACTACTCATTACGAAGGTTAGTGCAAAAACTTTCACACAAATGTCCAAGTTTACATTTCCAAACATTTTCCTTCAACAATAGTATAGTTCGGCATGGCACATTTTAAAATTCTGCATCTTTTGAAAAAAGGATCATACACTGATTGGTCATCACATCGCTTTACTTTACCTACTTCATCACCATCTGATTGGTTAACATCAACCAATAGAGTAAAAGAAAATGGCCTTTTCGGTGCTTTCGCAATGACAAAATCGGAACATAACATGTCTGCCAAACTTTCATGATTGCAAATGGCACAGTGTGCGTTTCGGTAAGGCACATTTGTTTCGTTCTTGGAGATGATTATAATACCCATGTAAGATGAACATTTAGCACGAATGACGTCATCGGTCCAGTTCGTGGCACAACTCGAGACGACACCATTACGGCAAATCCTTACATCGTTCTTCACGTGTTCTGGTATTTCTACTGATAAAGAGATGTTGGCAAAAGTTTTGTTAACAGCGTCCAACATTTTCCAAGTTTTTATCGTTTTGTCGTACTGAATGACGGGCACTGTCGATGGAACTGTTTGGACACTATCCCCTGAAATTTTCACTTGCCAAAACTTTGGCAATCGCTGATGGCTTTCTTCTTCGTTACACCTAAAGCAAAAATAGTTTCTGTATGTTAAACCAGTTTGATTACTGGTGACTGGAACAAGCAATAAAGGATCACTTCGAGCTTCCGCATCACCAGCACATTGTCTACTGATGGATGGATCACCAGCCCAATTTTGTTTGCAACCATTGATCATGAACACGTGCAGAGTGGATGTCCCATAAACTTTGGAACATTCCACTTCTTCCTGAAGGGATGATCTGTTTGAAGATCTATGAGGCGAATCCATGCAGCAAGTTCCGAAGTCAGCACAAAATTTCTCGCAGTTGCAGTTGCGTAGGTCCAGTCTGTCCTGCAGTGGAGGATATTTACAGTTATCCGAAGTGTTGCAGTCTGCATCGAGTTCAACTAGTTCATTATAAGTCACATCCACATTTTCTTCCCCTTTAACTAGTTGGCACACAGTTAAAGCTTTTAACAGCAAGATCAGGAAAATCATTTTCACTTAGGAACAAGAATATTGATCACCTAAAAAATAAAAAATATATACTTTAGCTAGTGTATAAAAGCACGCATAGAACATAGATATGAGCAAGTGGCATAGCCAGGAATCAGGTGATAGGGAAGGACAAGACTAAGCGCAACAAGACGGTGATTTTTTTAGTGCCCCCCCCCCCCTCCAGTGCTGGATCTTCGACTTTTTCGAGGCGAAGCTAATACTTGAAACTGCCACTCTTGCCCATCTTTCTTCCAATTATTTGAAAAAGGGAGAGGGGGGCCTGAAAATAGATGAATTTAAAAACTAATTTTAAGCTAACTTTGGTTACGTAACACAAAAGAAGGGGGGAGTGGAGGAGACTGACGGACACTCCAGATATTGTTTGAAATTCAAATTCCTAAAATAATACTATTTTAGTCTATTTTTGGTCAAATGAGGAGGAGACAGTGAGGTTGCTCTACTCAAGAATTTTTTAAGATTGAGGTCCTAAAAATGCAATTTTAAATTATACGAGTAATAACTGTGGTGATATTATATGGAGAACCATGGGGATCAGAATCAGAGGTTCGCATTTGGGGAGGGGCAGCTGCCCCCTTCTGGATACGCCCGTAGATATGAACTTTGATCTCACCGAGTTACTAAGTTTACAGGTCTTGGGAGATTTTTACTTCTGTACTTTAAATAATAGACCTTTTTCAAATTGTAATTATAATAAAATTTTAAAGATTTTTTTTATGTTAATAATAATTTTAAAATCTAGAACCACAATCATTTTGTTTAAGCAGGTTGGAAGCATTTCTGTGCGATTGCATTAAAAACATAAATTAGATTTCGTGACAACTTTTCATAACTTAAGGTTTATAATAACTGAGGTCTTAATAACTTAAATTATTCTTGAAGGTTTATTTATTTCTGTAATTATTATTTGTTTGTGATATCAAAATGATATCGCACGGGATTTATAATAAAATGAGTTATAATTAACTGATATAAAAATACCAAGATTTTTGTTTCTTTTGTGTAAAAAAATTTAAAAATAAAAATAACAAAAAAAAAAAAAAAAAAAAAAACTCGTCCTTGAATGTCAAAAATACTTACCGTTCCGCTGACCAAAAAAGGTTGAGAAACGCCGGGTTTCTCAACGGAAGCCATATGCCCCCTTGTGGGTTATAGAACAGATATAGGGGGGGGGGGGACAGGAGAAAATTTGAAAAATAGGCTAGCCATGAGCTTTGCAAAAAAGGCTACGGTTGAATGATTTTATACGGGTAAAATTATTTTACATAAAAGTTAACATATTCCATTAATTTTGGAAAAACTTATTGCATGTGTATTCGAACGGAGAATCAAGTTTTTTTTTTTTTTCCATTTTTCTTTTACCCTTAAGCCTTAACGCTGAAAGGATGGGTATGGGTATGTTACGTGTGCGACGTTTCGGGGAAAACAAAACGAGCTGATGTGTGCATCACATGACTTCCTTTTACTCCAATTTAATGTCATTTTCTCATTATTGGCAATTTTAATGTGATTCAATTGTTTACTCCCTAAATATCACCAACAATGGCCAAATTAAAACCAGATTTAAAGAAAAAAAAAATTGCCAAACTTGTCGCCAAGTTGGCGACAAAACTTGGCGACAAAAAGACTGGCGATACATCGCCAAGTGTCCGCCAAATTGTAACACCACTTGAGTTTACATCGAAATTAACAATGATTTCCCCCCAAATAAGGGGCAAAAGATCCGCTTTGGAGCATCCGAATGTAACCAAAAAGGGATGTGCACAGCTAGACCCCACTAGGAGTCTAAGTACCAAATTTCAACTTACTAGGACATTCCGTTCTTGAGTTATGCGACATACATACGGACATACGTATTTGCATACAGACGTCACGAGAAAACTCGTTGTAATTAACTCGGGGATCGTCAAAATGGATGTTTCGGGTATCTGTACGTTCCTAGGCATATATCCACGTGTGGTCGGGTTGAAAAACAAATTCAACATTCATTCGGGGGTGAGCAAAATGGAAATTAAGGCCGATTTTTGAGTGAAAATTTTTTCGCGAATACAATACTTCCTTTTTTGTAAAAGGAAGTAAAAATCTAATCTTGACCATTTCAGATTTTCATGAAACTTTCTGAAATATTGCTTCATGGCATCTTGATTTTTTAAAATATTTTTTATAGAAAATCTATCATTCACAATTGTAATTGATAAGTAATTATTGTTTGAAATTCTTTAAAAAGCACTTACTTGCTGGTAGTATTTTAAAATGTTATAACTCAAGATCTATGGGAGCTACAGAATTGTGCCATAGCTTATTTCAGAGAGCATTTTATGCAGCTTAATTTGATATGTAAGTTGAAAAAAACATATTTTCCACAGAATTTTATAACTTAAACTTAACTCACCTTTGAAAATTAAACACCTTTAATTAAATTAAATTAAACGACAATTTAAAACGTCAGGATATTAGAAGCCTGTTTTATGGTAATAATTTATATCGTTAATTAGCTTTTTTAGGTCTGCGAATCTCTGTCAGGTAAATTAAGATGCCCGAATCCTTTTAAGTCCCATAATACTTGCCATAACAAATTATTTACCATAACTGCTAAATGTATCATGGTTTCAATCAAATTTGTGTGAGATATTTATTAAAATATATCGAAGAACATGTTTTAAAAGAAAAAAAAAAATCGGCGAGTTTCTAGCATTTTTAGTAAAACTGCAAAAAGGTCTCCTTTATTATTTTCTGTAACTGCTGATCCCATTTGCAAGGTATTCTGAACAGTTCTGGATGTAGGTGTTGAAACACATTAAAAACTACACATTTCTTTTCAAACGGCACTATCTCAAAAATTTTCGCATTTTTTAAGTTTTAAAGTTTTCTGGAAAAATATTTTTTTGCGAAAAGTATTCAAGTTGCACTTTTTTTGAACTGAACTAAAGCACAACTGTGTATCCCTTAGAACTTGATTTATAACATTTTGTCAAAGTGAAAATAATTGCTTTTTTACGAATTTCAAAATTAATTACTCATCAATTATGAATGATTGATTTTTTTAATTTAAGCAAATGTAAAAAATGACGTATCTTTTAAATGAAGTTAAGAAATCTACATAGCTTCACCCAATAAAATATTCAATGTCTTTTTAACTACTCTAAAGAGTAGAAGCGTGTATTCATGCAAGCTTATTTATAGTAATACTTCTTAAATTCATATTTTATGAGTTGTATGATATTTTAAATATAGTTTTTTGGCACTTTCAAAATTAAAGTGTTTTGAATCAAAATTTTGAATTTTTTTCGTTAAAGTCAAGTATTCAAAAGGTAAAGGAAAACAACCTATTGTTTTGTATGAATGGATGTTCGCAATAACTACAATCAAAACTAATACCGCAAATAAAGCACTGAATTCGTGTGATTCTTCAATAATAATATTTTTTATTCTTCAAGTGAAATTGAAAAATAAATTTAAAAAATAACATTGTAATAATAAATTTTTCAGCAAAAAAATAATACAAAGCATTTTTTTGAACGGAGGGGTTTTGAACCTCAAAAACCCACCATCCAATAGGAATTAATCGTAGTACAATTCCACTGGCTACAAGTTTTTAGATCTTATACAATGTTTTCAGATGTCAAAATATGCTCCTGAATCTCAGCCAAATTTTTAACGCCAAGCGATGTCTCTGAGTTCGTATTTTAGGCAAAAATCGAAGAACTCTGTTTTCAATCAGAAAAATTTCAAGTTAAAATAATTTCCAAAAAAAAAAAACCCTCTGGTGTTGACTTTTGAAGGACTAATAAGGCTATATTCAGTAAATTACCGCCCAATAGCCAGGGCTAAAGCAGAAGTACATGAAATACACCGCCAGCTCAGTCATTTCCAGCCGAGGACTGCAGTTTCGTGTTTATTAGCACTCATCAGCCCAGCATAGGAAAGTGACTGAGCTGGAGATGGAAAACCTCTTAACGAAGCCAAGAGTGCCAAACAAACTGGTAGCTAATATAGAATAGCGTCTGGTCCGCTTTATTCCGCGCTAATTCTATATTAGCTACCAGTTTGTTTGGCACTCTTGGCTTCCTTAAGAGGTTTTCCACCTCCAGTTCAGTCACTTTCCTATGCCGGTCTGATGAGTGCTAATAAGCACGAAACTGCAGTCCTCGGCAGGAAATGACTGAGCTGGCGGTGTATTTCATGTACTAATAAGGCTGTTCATTACACTAATTTTTTTCCCCGTTTCATTTTTTGTTTTATTATGTTCACGAGCACAGTCGATCAAAAACTAAATTCTTGGAAGCCATTAAAACTTTTTAGGAGCCAGAAAAATTATTTCTCAGAGTGTATAGGCAAATTAAGCGTGGCATTGCTTCGGAAAAATTCTTGCTCAGAAAAAGCTCGTAGCCTAGGCACTTTTTTATTAACACGCTTTTATTAGCTTCACCTGTATGTATGTATATATGTATGTATGTATGTATGTATGTATCTTGTAATGGAATCTTGCAGCTCAAATTTCGCCCACTTCCTGCGATCGGATTCTTTTGAAATTTGGCACGCGATCTCAGACCCGATGACAATGCAATATTCTATAATCAAATTAATTTATTAACTCTTTTAATTGTGAGTTTCCTCCAATTTTAATCAATATTTTGGCATAAATCCAACAATGTGAAAAAAGAAAAATTTAAAAAAATACATTAGAAAATACTCGCAAAATTTATTTAAAAATATCTACAAAAACCTTTAATTTTTTCTGTATCAGACAAAATTTGTTCCAATGTTCCAAGGTAATTAGAACATGAAATATAACTGTTTTTAACTAATTTCATGCTAAAATTGAGGTGATCCTTCAATTGGAAATTTATTGCTGATGAGACCATTGTTGAACAAAACTTTTATTCAAATGCATCTCAAATTTTCAAAGTAATATAAATATGATTTCCGCAAACATACATCGATGACTCACAGTAGCTTCCCATCGGGGTGCCCTTGTCTTAACTTTGAGATACTACCTTGCAATCGTTTCATAAATAATTTCGTCAATTAAGTCCCAATCTGATTCAGATTTTCATATACCGCACAAAAAAAAAAAAAAAAAATCTTTACTTGATAATTCTCCAACAAAGACTAAAAAACAGAAAAATAAAATAATAGTTTAAAAAACTAAAAAAAACACGCTTTCGTAGCAAAATGAAGTAAAAAGTGAAAAATAATCTTTGGATGATAGTAGTTGACCAATCACTTAATTTTAATGGAATACAAAAAAGCGTGGGGGGCTTCTTATCAGTTGTCTTGAATTTCTTCCATTTGTTGTCCAAGCAAAAATGTAAATAGACAGCACCCCACGCTTTTTTGTATTACATTAAAATTAAGTGATTGGTCAACTACTATCATCCAAAGATTATTTTTCACTTTTTACTTCATTTTGCTACGAAAGCGTGTTTTTTTTAGTTTTTTAAACTATTATTTTATTTAGTCTTTCCGGAGTCCTGGCGCCTGGTTTTGCTGAACCCTGTTCAAGGAACATCTTCATTTATATAATAGCCAATGATCGAGTAACGATGACGTCATCAACAATGAAACTCTCGCCACAGCACGAAAATTCGATAATATGTTTGGGTAATGTTTGACATGAAGGGAAAGGTTTTATTGCGACAGGACTGAACTCGATCCGGTAACTTTACTGTTTTACTGGTAAGACTGTGTCATTTCAGGGGAATAAAGAAACGAAAATGTGGTCGACAATGAACTCCATCTACTGGAGTTTAGAGTTCATTCACTAGAGTTGGGGTTAAAATTTCAAAATATCACTTGATAGGCAATTGCTTCGTTCAAACGTTGAAGCAATTTTCACCCGTCATGTCTTGACGGGTGATTTTCTAGTTGCAAATAAATAAATAAATAAATAAATAAATAAATAAAAAATAAAAATAAATAAAAATAAATATTAATTGAGAGCCGGTTTCTAAAAAATAACTCGAAAAAAAAGAAAAGAAAAGGAAGTGCAACCCGAAGTCCATCAGTTTTGCCATTTTGTCACTTCCTTTTTAATGCCAGGGTTGCCAGATTTTAAAACAGAAAAATACTACATCTCCTCTGAAAAAATACTACAAAATACTGCATTTGACGCCATTTACTGGAAAAGAAATATAACTAAAAATAACAATACTTTTGCAGGCTCTAATATGTATGCCTAAGGTGGTGGTTTAATATATATATATATATATATATATATATATATATTCTCATTGTTTAATAAAAAAAATCAGATTTTGAACTTTGTAATTTGTTTTGTCTCTCTTTTTTTTTCGAAATAAAAAGAATCACATATAAACCCCTTTTTTAACGAAATACTACAAAAAATACTATGCCTCTAATTTGGGGTCAAAAAATACTACCGTAGTATCAAAAATACTACGTCTGGCAACCCTGTTTAATGCTTTCTTACTTACTTTTACTTTCTATCTTTTCTCTTTGTAGTTTAGCTACTAAGCATCATAGTAAAAGAACATTTGATTAAAAAGTAAGCTACCGCAGTATACATAAAAATAACTTACTCACAAACCTTTTATGTACCATCAAGTCTATGATCAAAATTTCACCACCTCCGTAAAATCGACATCAAAACAAAGCGTTGTCTGCAAGGCGGCATAAGACCTGCGTCGATTGTCCAATAGACTTGGAATCTCCCAAACTGGTTTTCACGTTATAAGACGTCATAAATGCGTGATTAAGTATACAAGTTGCATCCGATAATGTCAGAAAAACATTAAATTAATTCAAGAAAGCCGATTAGTATCTGTGCAAGAAAGTGGATTTGAATGATAAAACGTTTGTTTCCTCGCAGTGATATATTCGGATTTTAAGAAACTAATCCAGGGATTCTCAAACTTTTTCGACTCATGGCACCCGTTGACGAAATAGAATTTTCTAGCGGCACCCTAGTCCATCTCTATTATATAAGGTAAATTCGCTAAATAAGGCCATCCTAATGTTCATAACGAAATATCACGCTCATTTATGACTGAATTGTCACCAGCTTTTGCGTATTCATCAGATGGCTTATTGGGCTGCAATAAACTTTTGCAGGACATCAAATCATAAGAAACTAGCTGATGTTGTGCTTCACATGATTTCCTTTTTCGCTAATTTAATGATAATAGTGCCTTTCACTTGGAGAAAGCAAAGAAACACTTTAAATATTGTTACAAATTCTGTAAATAGTAGTCATTGTAGTAACGTAACCTGTAAATAGTTTCCCGTAATGAATATACAACCCCCTTTACATTCGGCCGAAATATACGAGCCCCCTATTCTTTTTATCTTATTTCATTCACTGATTTTATCAATGAAAGTGTAGAACCGTGTAGCAATTTCTGAAATCTTTGAGAGCTCTCTTTTCGGTGTGTATATAAACCGTTACGCTGGATAAAAAGTGAGTTTCGATTGAGAATTTGTTCTGAGAGTGTATTAGCTCTGTTTATTGCGAGGCATTTCGCTGTGTTGTTTTCGTATTTGGAAGTAAATACGAGTGTAAACGTTGAGTTTACTGTGTTGTGTGATAATTGCTTAATTGCTGATGAATAATTTAGCAGTTGTTAACGATTTCTCCTGTACATAGTGTAAATAAAGCTCCTGTGTTTTTATCAAGAACTGTTTCTTTCATTTCAAGAAAGTGGAAGTCGCGCCGGATCCGTTAATAGTGCCTTCGACTTGGAGAAAGCAAAGAAACACTTTAAATATTTTCACCCCAAGTTTGTTGCGAACCGAAGCAAAGAAAACGTTTTATACAGATAAATTTTCCCAATATTGGTAGTTTTAATGTGATTCAATGGTTAACTCTCTAAATATGGCCTAATTAAAACCAAATTAAAAAAAAAACGTCAAGTTTGTCGCCAATTTGGTGACAAAGCTTGGCGATATGTTCCCAAGTGTTTGCCAAATTATGACACCACTTGAGTTTGCATTGAAATTAACAATGATTAGGGTGTGAAAGACCCCCCTTTGGAGCTTCCAAATGCAACCAAAAAGGGAGGTGCACAACTGGACCCCACCTGGAGTCTACATACCAAATTTCAACTTTCTAGGACATACCGTTCTTGAGTTATGCGAGATACATACGCACATACATACGTACATACAGACGTCACGAGAAAACTCATTGTAATCAACTCGGGTATCTTCAAAATGGATATTTCGGGTGTCTATACGTTCTTAGGCATATATCTACGTGCGGTCGGATTGGAAAAAAAAAAAATAATAATTTGAATTCTGAAATTTTGAAATCAAATTACGTTTTTCGCAATCACGAACTGAGACAGGACCCTACTCATCGGAGTTATTGTTTCTAGAAACGGCTCCTGTCCCCCCCCCCCCCAAGCCTGCCTCTCGTAGGCGTATGTGAGTGTATGTGTGTGAAGTCGTGTGTGTGTATGTGTGTGAAGACGTGTGTGTGTATGTGTGTGAACGTGCGTGTGTGTAGGACATGGACGCCTCCGACCAGGAGAAGCGAATAGCTCAAAACCGGAGCAGCCGCGCCGCGCCGCCAGCAGAGGACGGTGGGCGGTGGTGCTGCAAAGGCTTCTGGTCCAAGTTGAAAAAGGCTCAGACACCAAAAACGGTCAAATGAGAACTATAAGCAATCGTGATTGCTCAAAAACAGTATTCATTCGAGGGCGAGCAAAATAGAAATTAAGGCCGATTTTTTAGTGAAATTTTTTTCGCGAATACAATACTTCCTTTTTAGAAAAGGGAAATAAAAATGACGGTACACAAAGACAGTTCTCTCTTTAAATTCGTCAACTACATAAATTAGGCTTCAAGAATAATAAACACCTTTTTACTTCATTTTACAAAAAAGGAAGAGTTGTATTCGCGAATAAATTTTCACTCAAAAATTGGCCTTAATTTCCATTTTTCTCGCCCCCGAATGAATGTTGAGTTTTGTTTTCGACCTGACCACACGTGGATATATATCTAGGAACCTACACACACCCGAAATACACATTTTGACGACTCCCGAGTTAATTACAACGAATTTTCTCGTGACGTCCGTATGTACGTATGTTATGTGTGTATGTATCTCGCATAACTCAAAAACGGTATGTCCTAGAAAGTTGAAATTTGATACGTAGACTCCTAGTGGGACCTAGTTGTGCATCTTTCCTTTTGGTTGCATTCGGATGTTCCTAAGGGGGTCTTTTGCCCCTTTTTGGGGGAAATCATTGTGAATTTCGATGTAAACTCAAGTGGTGTTATAATTTGTCGGACATTTGGCGATCTATCGCCAGTCTTTTGGTCGCCAAGTTTTGTCGCCTACTTGGCGACAAATTTGACGATTCTTTTTTTAATTTTAAATTTAGTTTCAATTTGGCCACTGTTGGTGATATTTAGAGATTAAACAATTGGATCACATTAAAATTGCCAATAATGAGGAAATGACATTAAATTGGAGTAAAAGGAAGTCATGTGATGCACACATATACGCTCGTTTTTAATGAAAATTACTACAGTGAATCAAGTAGAAACAAAAACCTGCCGTAAAATGAAATAAGATAGTTTTGACATCTTTCTTCTGTAATAACTTTTGATACATTGTTGCTGTATCGTCACAAACTGGTTTTTGAAAAGGCTTAATCATCAGTCAGGCTTTATGAAGACACGATGCAGTGAATTTTTATTATGCTACATCAAAAAAATAGGGGGATGGCTTTATTGGTCTACATTGCCTAATTTGACACACCCACCTAACATACATATGGATACCATACCATGGACACTTCACGGCACCCCTTTCCAGTTCCTACGGCACTCCAGGGCATAGGCGGATTTACGGGGGTGCCAAGGAGTGCGCCGCACCCCCAAAACTTTTGGTTGGGTTTTGAAAAAAATTAGTATATTTCACTCAGAAACGCAGTTGAGGGGAAAAAATCATAGCTGCTATACTAGTAAATTTACTTGAATCCAGTGTATCACCACACGTCGCTAGTGCCAGAAAAACATAACTGTGCTCAGATTAAGAATTAATTTTATTCATTTGGAGAAAAAAAAAAAAAAAAAAACAATAAATAATTTTATGCAAATAAAGAAACTTCGCAAGCAATTTATTGTTCAGTGCTGTGTTATTGTATAATAATTGCATGTTCTGTAATTGGGTATTTATTCGTAAATCAATACCAATTCTTCTATTTTTAACAACAATGGCTAATAAAGTCAAAAAAAAAAAAAAAAAAAAACTATTGCAAGAAATTTTATCAATAAAATCTACACGGAGATCAACCGAAAAACAACATTTTTAAAGTAAATTTTCAATAAATTTTGAAGGAGGACTCTTGGACATTTTGCTGCAGTGGTGCATCCAGGGGGGAGAGAGCACAAAACTGGTGACCCTCCCCACAAAATGCTGAGTAGATGTTTTTTTTAAATAATTTTCTTTATTATTGAAGAGAAGAAAAGATCTGATTTTGGGAAAACGCTGTTATTTTACGAAAAAAAACGGAATGTTGGGAAAAAAATCTTAATTCCTTTTAAAAAGAAATATTGACATTTAAATTTTTCAACAGCTTCAGATTATTAGTGGCGAATTGTGTGCCTCCTCCTCCCTCCTCGCACAATACTCTTTCTTTCATATCCCCCCTCCTTTTTTTTTTTCATTTTTCTATTTCGTTTTCATTTTTTCTATTAAACCTCAAAATTTTTCTTCTCCAAAGCAGTTTCTCTAGCCAAAGTTATTACAGAGTACCTCAAATTTCATTTCTTGGGCTTCACTTTCGCAAAATTTCCAAGGAAGATCTTCTATTCACCTAAATGCATCGAAAATCGTTTAAACTTGCGTTTTTGGAGCTTCAGTTTTGAAAAACTGCAGTGTCCCTAACGTTACCAAATATGGTCTTACACTCATGTGTTTAAGACTTTAATTTTGGAAAATATTCGAACAAGGGCCTCCGACCCCTTTCTCTAATACCATCTAAGAGTGTTAATACTTTGGTTTTGAAAACTACTATTTCGAAATATTTAACTGAGAGAAACCTTTTTTAATACCATGGAGTATTGCAGAAGAACTTCATTTTTAGGACTTCAATTTCGAAAATTTTCCAGGGAAGAGCTCCAGAACACCCCTTCCGGTAACAGCATCAAAAATTGTCCTCCGTTGTATTTTTGGAACTTTAGTTATGAAAAGTTAAAGAGGTAGCGTGGGGGAAGGGGTTACGTATTTCCATCTGCTTTTCAAAAAATCGATTGGAGACAGTCTATGAATCTCATTCCTAACCCAAACTATAAATATGGACTATAATCACATTTATAAGACTAAAATTTCTAAAAACAGCCTTGATGCCACACGTACCTTTCTTGCCCTAAAATATCACCAAGAACTGTAAAACTACGTTTTCAAAACTACTATATTAAATTTTTTCTTAGGCGTGAATCCCATTCCAAACCAGTAGCTGGATTCACCCCATTGCTTCTAATATCGACTTTCGTTTAAGACTTTTTCTGCAGTTTGAAATGTTAAGAATTGCCCATCCCCTAATCTTACATGGTTTACATCGCGTTTTTTAGACTTAAAAGTGTGTCCCGCCCTAAAATTAATTTCTGATTTCGCCAGTGCCTTGTTATTCCGGGAATACCCCCCTCCCCAGATCCCTGTTATTGTTGCACCCCTAAATATTTCGGCCTAAATCCGCCTATGCTCCAGGGTGCCGCTGCACTCAGTTTGAAAACCCCTGAACAGATCAATGTTATCTCTTTTCATTCAAGGCTGTCCATAAACGACGCCCCCCCCCCCCCTTTGTCATTGATTTTGCCTTGTCCCTCCTCCCTATCACCATGTTACATTACGTAAACATTTTGTTGTAAAAATGCCAAAATGTGTGATGTCTACACATTTTTACACGGCTTCCATCCATTTGTCACAAACTGTCACAATATCAGAAACCCCCTTTAAAAACGTTATATCATTTGTAGACGCCCCTTCCATTTTCTTATTTAACCAGAAGCAAAATTCATTTGTGGATTTAGGTGTATGCGTTAAACTCATGAGCGCTCATATGCAGAATTTTAAGGGGGGGGGCTCAGACATTTTGCCATGGTTTGACAGGGTATTTTCCCCATAGAAACCGATTTCAGTACAGATTAGAGCTATTAAAGTTTGACATTTTTTAATAACGTATTCATGAATGGCTAGAAAAGAAATGATTTTACATTTTTGCAAAGAAAAAAGTACTAAAAGCAAAGAAGTTTTGGGGGGGGGGGACTTGAGCCCCACTTGCCCCTCCTATATGGGCGCCCTTGGTTAAACTCTAAAGTCAGAGGTGACCTGAACTTAAATTTTTAGGAGTGCGGAAATTCTCAATGGGGCCATTTCCGAAATTTTTAGAATTTTTTTTTTTCTGAAAGAGCATGCTTAAAAACATAACATGTGACTATTTTTAAAATAATTCGACAAAGTTCAATATTTTTTAACAATTATTTCAATCGGTGCCCAGATTCAATTTCATTTTTTACGCTTATGCACATGACATCACAAGCGATGAAATTCCATTCTCACTGATGCCATTAGCTCAGAGCAAAATATTTAATTCGCTTCTTCACTCTAGAGCACAATGTTTGATTCGCTTCTGAATTATCTTAATCCAGAAACGCGGTATACAGTAAGCATAAACATTCAGTGCGCCAGTAGAATAGCGCGCCAAAGTTCATCACTTGTGATGTCATAAAAAAATTACATCTTATTTGAAAGATGGGACATCTTAAAAAATAAATTAAATATTAAACGTTTTGAAAATAAAAGTTTTCTCCCATGTTTTTTTATTCCTGCTCATTCTATCAACTTCAGTGACTAAAAGTCGTACTTTTGACTGATGTTAACAATCCCATTTGCCAAATGGAACCCCAAATTTCAACGAATCATAATAATTTTGCAGAATAGAGCTCCAAATTTTGCCGAATGCTTTATACATTTTGCCGAATAGAATTTCAAATTTTGCCGAATAGAATTTCAAATTTTGCCGAATCGTCAGACTAAATTTGCGGAAATCAGCTCTAGTTGTACGCAAAAAAGCTGTTCGTTATCTGCATGCATGTCTGCCATAGTTTCGGCAATATTTGCTTCAGGGCCGTAATCAGACTTTTGTTTCGAAGGGAGTTTTATTAAACACATTTTTTGAAACATTTATATGGTCTATCAAATTTGGTTTCAATGTTTATTCTATTGGTTTTTGTTACAATAGATTATCTAAATGGAGGGGCGGGATGTTCTTACAAAACGCCATTTTGTTACATAATAAATGAATTTCTCAATAAACACACAATGAGTTTGTAAAATTTTTCAGTCATACTAATTTCGTTTCCCAAATGAAATTGAAAAAAAAAAAAAAAAAAACACTATTTTTTTCCACCAAAACATAAATAAAATAAATAAATAATGGAAAGCATTTCTTTGGATGAAAAATTTCGGAGAGCGTTTGAACCGTATAAACCACGCCCTTGCATACGGCCCTGATTTGCTTTAAAAGCTTTCCCGGTATATCAGGAGGATGTCAAGCAATTTCTGTAAATACAGTCTCTGAAAGTTCATTTTTTATTTCAAAAACATGACTTGCTTTTATTGGGAAGGTTTTTGAATCATCTAGAAATATTCCAGATTAATTTTATGGGTGGTTTCTGAATTTTAACGTGAAACTTTCCTGATTTTTTGCCTACCAGATACTTACCTAGCGGAAATTTAGGACCGTAGATTATTATTTCAAGGAACGTTTCGTTTCGTTTTTTTTTTTTTTTTTTTTTTACTGTGAAGAAGTTGCACATAATTTCAATTCTAAAAGTTAATTCGGAGCATAAAGGGGTTAAAGATAGCGTACAATAACATTTCAATGTTTCCTGCTATTACATTCTTCAGACGTCAAAGTCATTTCAGGAATTATAAGAAGCAAACATAACACTATCAATTATCTTGTTTTCAACAGGCACGCAAAATTAATCACTTGTTTCCTGCTACAGAGGCTGGCCGTGTGCCACTGACAGGTCAATCTGAAAATAATGATGAATAGATTTGATATCTCTTCCCCGGTTCATTCGAGTATCACTGAAGTAAAACGTCAATCAGTTTTTCATCGTTGTCAATTCATAATTTTCTTTCAATCAGAAAAGTTACTTTTCCGCAATGTTCGATTCACACTGAGTAAGTCCACGTTTCTCAAAGTTTTTGCTCTTACATAGCTCTTTAGACCGGTGGCTCTCAAACTATGTCATTTCGATTTTATCCAGGGGAGAAATGGGGAAAGGATTAGTACTAAATGCAATTTTTATCAGAAAACAACAAAAACCACGTCCACTTGTATGTAAAAAACATTAATTGTTCAAAGCCAAGGAAGGGGATAATTCCCCCCCCCCCCTCAATAACGGGTCTGTTTCAGACTCTGTGCCCTCCTTAGAGCACCCCTGATGTGAAGTCCCCCCCCCCCTCCACTACCATATGCGGTCAGCAACCGTAGTGCGAGCGGAACTGGAAACTGAAGTGGATTAGGATGGCTGAAGCTGATTATCAAATGAAAATATAAGATAAATTCGCCCACAAAATTCAGTATTACTACACAAAACTAGGGTCCCTTCACAAAACTAATTTTTGAATATATTGGGGGCCGTGGTAGCCCGATCGGTAGAGTGTCGGATTCGCGGCCGGAGGGTCCTCGATGGTCGAAGACCCACCGTCGTCATTAAAGGGGACTGGGCGACGTTAAATATACTCGTGGTCTCAATGTCCTCCAAGTGAAACGATACTTCGGGGGGTGCTAGCACTGGGTAGCTATTAGCTCCTGGACTAGTTCTAAATTCTCATTTTCATTAACGGTTCGATCCGGTCATGGTGCTGCCATCTATCGGTATATAAAATAATGGAGGCAAGGCACTTAGTATGTAGTCCTCGACATAAATACAGTTGTAGTCAGTTGTGACTCTGAATAGGAATAGGAATATATTGTTTTTCAAAACATAAAATCATAGAATGAAGAAGAACTGAACACGAAATAATTGGAGGTAAACTAGGAACTAGTTGGCGTATAATACTTATCACATTCACAACATGAATGGGAAGGCTGCCACTGTTTGTCCTTGACAAGTTCTGCGTCTGTGACAAACCGCACTTCTGGTTACTTTCATTGCCTTGCTCGATATCTTGACTTTATGCATACCAACGCTGAAAATACAGATTTAAAGAGACATGGATGAAAACTGCATTAAAAACTTCAAAAAAAAAAAAAATATCTCGTCAGTTCTAAAGGATTGTTTAGTTATCATTAAAAAAAGGTACATTGGATCAAATAATTCAAATATTCCCATGTCCTGGATGTTTTCGAACTTCCTTTCCTATAAACCTGTTTTTTTTTCCCTTCGCATTGTATCTCTACCTTACTGATGGTATCTTAGAAATCAAAGCTGTTTCTTATGGGGCTGCGTAATGACTCATCACCATTTCCAGAAGTTAGGACCTCTTCAGAGAACAGGCCGTTCTATCTGAAATTTTGGGCTGCAGGGCCGGCTCTAGTCGTTCTGTCGCCCTAGGCGATATTGACAAGTGCCGTCCCCGCACTCTCAGAAATGGACTTTCAAATTCGACGAAATTTTCTTCGTTTCTGACGAAATCGCTTCCAGGGATATGCTCCGAGCGAACATTTCGTCAAATTGAGGAAACTGCTTTCGTCTCTGGTTTGAAGATGCGAATTTCGTCAAATGTAACGAAATATTTCTTCATTCTAGTTTCGTCAAATCGACAATCATTTTCGTAGTTCTGAGAGCATTAGTTTCGTCAAATTAATTTCGTCATATTTGAGCATGTTAATTTCGTAATTTTTTGAGTTTATTTCTTTTATTTTTATTTTTTCTTTTTTGAGCTGATTAGTTTTCTTTCTTTTTTTTTTTTTTTTGACAATACTGACGAACCTCGTTAATTCGAACACGCTTAAAAAGAATTACTTCTAAAACGGACTTTTTTGTAATCCCTGTCTGATTGTTTATTGTTTTTCGGATAAGACGAATTCTATTAAGAATAATCTATTTTAATGATCCATTAAAGTTCGTTTTAACGAGGTTCGACTGTATCTTATAAGATTTAGTCAAATCTTTACTTCAGAATCTTACCACCATAATTTCCCACTTTGATGCGCATAGTCACACTCACAGGCCCGTCATTTACGGGGGGGGGGGGGGTCATTCATGGCGGTTGACATTTCCTCCCCCCTTGATTTTTGAACATTTATTCTTTACGTACGAAAGGCCGTGGTTTTAGTTGGTTCTCTAAAAATTTTGAAGAGTGTACACCTTTTTCCACAATTGGAAAAAAAATCGAAATAACTGGCATGCACTCCCCCTCCCTCCGCCTAAAGCAAAAGGCAAGTATTTGTTGAAAAAAGAGACACATAAAAGATGTTAAAAAATTTTTTATTAATGTAAAAATACAAGCAGACAGTTTCTTTAAAATGTAAAAATAATTATTGCAAATTCAAGTTGAAGAACAATGTGAAATGATATCTGGGAATTAGGGCTTTACTATGCATCGATACATCGTAAAATACCGATGTACAGTACACCCTACATCATTGCACCGGTTTAGAATAAAAAACCTCTAAACCGATAGATCGGTGTGCTCCACAAGTTTGCTTACATTCAAGCTTTTTTTTTTTATCCAAGCAAAAAAAAAAAAAAAGAACGGAATCCCGCATGTTAGGTCCGGCCCCATAAACTCCCCATGGTATCTAACTAAACCCCCATAAAAGGAGTTTTCCTGCAAAAAATCTATTTTTTGCCGGATCTTTTCCATATTTGGCACAGAGGTTCATTCTTGATGCTCAGGAATACTCATTGAGCAGTTTTCGTCCCGCTATGGGGGGAGGGGGGGGAACAACCCTCATGGGGGATCTCCTTATAAAAGCCAAGTTTTAGTCTGATTTTTCCAAATTTGGCACAGAGGTCCTTTGATGCTCGGGTACGCACACACAATGGTTTTAGTCCCTCCATGGGGGGGGGGGGAGGGCAACGCCCATGGGGTTTTTCCTTACAAAAACCAAGTTCTGTCGGATTTCTTCTAAATTTGGCACAGAGGTCGTTTGATGCTCGGCAATTCAAAAAGTAGTTATCGTCCCTCTATTATGGGGGGGAGAGGGAACCCCATTGGGGGTGCTTCTTATAAAAACCACGTTTTTGTCGAATCTTTTCCAAATTTTACAGAGGTCTTTTAATGCTAGGGAATTCAAGCAGGATAATTTTCGTTATTCTATGGGAGGGGGGGCAACCCCTCATTGGGGTTATTCTTATAAAAACCAATTTCTGTCGGAGTTCTTCTAAATTTGGCGCAGAGGTCGTTTGATGCTCGGTAATTCAAGCAGGGTAGTTTTCCTTCCTCTATGGGGGCGGGGCAATCCCCATTGGGGTTCTCCTTATAAAAAGCAAGTTTTTGTGGGATCTGTTCTGAATTTGGCACAGAACTTCTTTGATGCTCAGGAATTTTTATTGGGGAGTTTTCGTCCAGCTATTGGGGTCTTTTTTTTTTTTTTTTTTTTTTCAAAAATCAGCTTTTATAAGATCTTTTAACAATTTTTCACAGAATTCCTTTGATGCTCGAGAATTCCCCCGTTTTAGTCCCGCTATGCATGGGTTTTATCCGACAAAAACCCCCGCGTGGGTTTTTGTCGGATCTATTCCAAGTTTGGTACATGTGTCCTTTGATGTTTGTGAATTCCCATAGGGTAGTTTTCACGCCAAATTTGGTAAAATTCTGACAAAAGCTTCGATTTTTGCAAGGAAAACTCCCCTAATCGGGGGTTTGCCGCCTATAACGGGAAGAATAATTCAAACTGCTTCAACTACTCGCGATGTTAAATTTGGCGATGCATCACGATGTAAAAATTCCTACATCGTCCAGCCCTACTGAGAATATAGAAGTGCTACTTCCTCAGCAGACATTGGGTTCTGGAAGAATAAGACATGGGTTACTTTTATGCAGAGTTACATCAATATTTGCTTTGCTCAAGAGAAAATTGCTGGGGATTTACTTCTTTATTGCATCGCATAAAAAATTCCAAAAAAAAAAAAAAAGATAAGATTTTTTTAAAACTAATACCATAAATTTTAAAGAAATAGTGCAATAAAATGTACAGCTTTAAGTTTGTATATCTTAGTTCGAAAATTAGATATAGAAAATGAAATTAGATAATCTTGAGAAAAAGCTTACCTGTTTCTTTTTTCAATCGATTATTTGTCTTGTTAATTTTGATTCTATGTAGAATGCTTGTTTGGCAAAATTTATGTTTAATACAGGAAGTGTATTATTGCATGCAGTACATACTTTATACTTTGGAGTACTTTGGTACATACTTCATACTTACCTGTCTGGAACTTCAAGGGAAATAAGGTACCTTTATATAACATAATTGATTAGAACTTTACTGATTTACTAAGATAGCTCTATAAGCATTAATGCAACCATGGCCAACGCTAAGACAGAATTACAAGTAAGAGATTAAAGGTATGTAATGAAAATAGTGACTATAGCGTATCGAGAAAAGTTTGCTAGTTTTTATCATATACTTTTTATTTTCCTTTCAATTTTTCAATTGAAATTTTCCATAAACATTTTACTTTGTCTGCAGCAAAAGCCATTACTCTAACTTAAATTTGGACTTACTAGTAGTTCATCTATTAAATGCTTCTGAAGGGAATTCCCTTATTTTGCTGATAATTCCTTGAGGCAGCAAATATGGCAATAAAATTAATGCTGCATTTATTTCAGCTGTAGAAACTATGTATAATGGAAAAATTCATAATTATCACAAATCAGGTAACACAAATTAACATAGAATTTAGCGTACTAAATGTGAAAATAAACAACAAAGAACGCTTTACAATAGGGAAGTTTTCGATTTTTCAATTTTATTTTTATGTGATAGAGTAACATGTATGAACATCATAGGTGAAAAAATTTTTGCGATACGATAAGTAGTTTTTTTTAAATTAATTTTTAAAGTTCAAGCCCTTGTGACGTCAAATGGCATAGGAAGTGACGTCATGCGCTTTCCGATAGGAGAGAAACGCTAGCGAACCGGTTCCCATGTGCTTTGTTTTAAATTAATACTTACTTTACTTCATGTTTTATTTTGCAAGTAAAACCATTCAAGAGAAAAAGAAACAGACTCAACAAATAGTGAAGTATTGATACAACATAAATAAGAGACAGCTGCAGAAGGGGATGACATTACATAAACATGGGGTGCTACTTTAATAAGTCCGGTCAACGAGCCTAACAAAAAAAAAGGGGGATGGATCTTTCCGAACCATAAGCTGATAGCCAGTTTGCATTTATTTTTAATTGCATTAAGCGCTTTTTTTCCTCCATTTTTGTGGGCTTGTTTAAAAGGTTGCTAAGCAATTATTAAAAAATATTTTTATGAACACTTTTGTGAGATAAAGTTCTTAATACTTTTTGATTATTAATTTCTTCAAAATCATATTTCATTTTGCTATTAAAATATTTCATGTAGTTTTGTTAAGAATTAACTATAGAAGATCTATTGTTTACCCATTTTAAAATATTAATCTTACCGAATGGGTAGAGCAATATTTCATTGAAAATGATAAGTGTTACGTACACTTTTGGGAGAGAGATACTGTATAAATTATTATTGTATTGAATAAAATATTACATGTAGAGTAGAAGAAAAAAATACCAATACTTAGAGAGGGGGTGGGGGGGGGGGCGGAATATTTGTTTAAGAAAATAAAAATGCAGAGTAAAAAAATTTTGAATTATTAAACAAAAACACTTCGTTCACCAGAATTATATTAGTAAAATTCATGAAGAAGAATGAAAACACATAACCATGTAACATATTCA
The DNA here is from genome assembly GCF_026930045.1 of Uloborus diversus. Classification (NCBI taxonomy): domain Eukaryota; kingdom Metazoa; phylum Arthropoda; class Arachnida; order Araneae; family Uloboridae; genus Uloborus; species Uloborus diversus. The sequence continues at coordinate 159,246,653 of NC_072738.1, forward strand.
ACGTTGAAATTAAAAGCTTCAAAGTTCTATGCTATTTATCAAGGCGCTGTATTTATTATCCTGCGTTGCTGTAGCTACGGTGGAATTTTTATGTAAGTTTAAATTCGTAAAAATGCTTTGGTCATCTTTGTCAATTGTCTAACGGGGAGGAAATAAAGGAAGTACGTTTTCGAAACAAATGTCAACAAACACACATTTTCATTTGCAAATAAAAAATAACGCTAGTTAAGCCTAACGTGGAGGTGACTCAAAGTTAGTTTATACAGAATTCCAAACCAAATCGAACAGGTCGTTTTCAATTTTAATGTGTTTTAAATACAACAATAAACACAACACTAAACAAAAATGTAACAGTACATAAAAGAAGGCAAATTGCACATACAAATTTTAATAAATACTAACCTTCTTTATGAATCCTTTAGAATAACTGCCGTAAAATAATTTAACGAGCAAGTACAAGACTGAAACGAAAACTCCCAGAATGCACTGCAATGTGACGAAATCGGGACGAAATTATTTCGTGAAAAATTTGAGATTTCTGGTTTTGTCAAATATCACGTGATTCGGTGACGAAAGGATCGTAGAACATAACGAAATAGCGCTCGAGGATTGCCGAATCGTCAAAATTGAGCATTTCATTTTTGACAGTGCGCCCAATAAATAATAATAAAATAATGATATTTTAATAAAATAAAAATAACAATAAAGTGTTTACAATTAAAGGGAGTTTCTAGTTCAATTCCAAACTGGGTTCCGCATATCCAAGCACTGGTACACACTTTAAATAATATTTTTATTAACATCAAAGTTTTGCATCTTATGGCGCTGAAACAGATACTCATACTTAAAAAAAAAATAAATTTCGAAATTTGCCGCCCTGGGGGGCAGCCTACCCCTAGAGTCGGGCCTGGCCCCAAGGGACTTTTGGATCCAACCTTGTTTCAAATGTTTGGAAACGCATTGCTATAGTCTCTGGTTACTACGCCGCGCCGTAAAAGTAACTGGGAAAAGTCTAGCATAACGTCACTTTAATAAGCTACAGCCCGTTTTAGACAAGACGCGACCGTTCAGCCTTTAATTTCAGGACATATTACCAACCGTAATACGGTATATATATATATATATATATATATATATATATATATATATATATATATATATATATATATATATACATACAGTAGAACCTCCATTAAGGGACACTCTGTTTAAGGGACAAACGCAAAGTCCAAAAAATGCAGAAATAAAATATAAGCACTTAAGAAATAGTGAATTTACTGGAATTCAAGTGTCACTATTCCTCTAAATATTATTTGAGGTAAGTTTGACATACACATATGAGGTAGTGAGAAGCAAAGGTATATGTAAGGTGTAAAATTAAAAATTTGGAGATAACCAGTACAAATGGTAGGTGAATCTTTCCTCTCTCTTTTGGGGCAAGAGATTGTACAATTAGCCCTTGTAGGTGCTGCTGCACAGCATGATTTAGAAAAAAAATTCAATGAAAGCATGCCTAGGATCTGATCTTTAAACGCGATTTTCTCGAAATTTAAAATAATCCACTTGCATCCCTTTGCTTCTCACTCCCTCATATGTGAAGGAAACCAGTAGTGTATTGTATAAAAAACTTGTTGAAATTAACATGCATGATTTGCCCTCAACTTATTCAAGTAGATTGAAAGCCGATGTAGAGTGCAAAGCAACTAATTAGCTTTGCATGTAAAACTTAAAGTTTGAACATTAATCGTAATTCATATAGTATTAGATTGTAAATTGCATGACGTAAAGCAAATATATGTAATGAATTACTTCAAAATTATTTCTGTATGCAACAAAACTTTGTCATTACAGAATTTTTGATTAAATTTTAATTAATAAAATTATATAAACTTAGAAATTTGAATGATTGTGAATTTTATTTAACATAATGAGACATTTTCAGGATTTAATCTTAAGTGTTAATAGTTAATGCTTATTGTGAAATTGTACTACTTAGTACACGGCATGCATCAATTCATCCACCTCCGAAGAAGGGACACAATGTCTGGTCCCCTTAGTGTCCCTTATTGAGAGGTTCTACTGTATATATATATATATATATATATATATATATATATATATATATATATATATATATATATATATATATATATATATATATATATATATAGGACTTTCTGCCCCCCCCCCTTCCCAAGAAAGTTAACACCAGCTGCGCGGATAGTACGTCAAGCAGAAGTAAAACGTCAAGTGAAAGAGAGAGCAAGAGTCAAATGCAAAACAAAAATGCAATACCATCTGGATAATGCGTAAAAGGGAATATTTGCCATCTAAAGATTTTGAGAGAGTGAAAATGAAATTCTTTAATTAAACTCATCTTCAAAATAAAACTGAAATTCGAGAGTAACTTTAAATTTTATTCTACTATAGTTGCACTTTACAATACAGTAATTACTCACACAAATAAAAGCACAATATTGTAATAGACGTATCATACAAAAATCAATTTTGTGTAAGTCTAACTACACGAAAGTTAAATTACAATAGTAATACATAATTATATACAACATGTTCTACATTCGAAAATAGAAAAGTATACATCGACATGATCTTAAAAATCAAAATATAACTTCAAAAATTTGCAGTTCAACTAAGAAAACATAAAATCTATACGTAGTACTGTCACAGCATAGGTGCTTTGTAGAATGTGAGCACTTTGCACCAGCCTAGGTATTGTGCTTTCTACCAATGCGTTGCATGTATCTCACAATTTTTTAAACAAAGATGTGATATTGTTTTACTTTTAAATCACAGTTTTAAAATAGTGTTTTTTTAGAATTTGTGGTTTGAAGTTAAAAATACAAAATATGAAATACATTTAAAATGACTAGTACGCAATAGTGCAGAGATGAATGACACTAATGACTTAAAGCATTTTGTACGTAAGCAGAGTTTAAAACAATGTTATCAGTTCTGCAGTTTCATCAAAGTGTAATATTTTTTTAATAGGATACAATGCACAAATGAAAGGTGTTCCAAAAATAATGATTATTTTCCTTGAAACAACTAATGTATATTAATCTTTACTAGTGTTTGAAAATTGTGGTCCTTAGAGGAAAGAAGCGCCATCGTTTCCTTGAAAATGACTTATAAAATATATCAAGAGGTACATCAACTATTCCACAGAAAATACGGAAAACAGCCACCAACAATTTTCAATATCAGGTTATCTGTAGACAAATTCACACGAACCGATATCGTTAGGATGTTGATAGGTTTTCAAAACGTTTTTCACCCGCCACGCTACCGATTCGTGTTGGTTTACTCACAAGTAGAGCCTAATATTGACTATTGTTGGTGGCTGTTTTACGTATTTTCACTGGTAAAACTGACTCACCTCTTCACATATTTTACATGCCAATTTCGAGGAAACGAAGGTTATTTTTTCTTCCAAGGACAGCATTTCTTCAAACACATGTGAAAGAGTTAATACATTTTTTTATTTTTTTAAGAAATGGATTGTTACATTTGGAGCACCCTGCATTACAATTATACTAGAGTATTAAGTTTTACGACATGAGCTTTTTAAGCTAATTAAGCAATAACTTTAGCATACACTTTGTATTTAGTAGCTTGCTGAAATTGGAAAGTGTACAGCAGAAGTGACTTGTATACTAGTCCTCGCCTATTTGTGACCGACATTTGTGCAAACTTTTGTAAACGCGTGCTTACCTACAGAAAAAAAATTGACAAAATCTTAAGATCAGAATTAATACGGAAAAATGTCGTACATTAGTTGCAACCGGTGCTTTTATTAGTTATTTCAATCGTGTAAGTCTTCAATGCAGTATTCAGTAAGGGTCTATTAAACTTCGACTATCTCAGATGAGGTAATGTACAAAAAAGAAAACCAACTCTCTGAAAAATAAAAATAAATTGATGCTCGTTAATAAATGTATTGCTGTAATTTTGTATAGTGAAAATTAATGAAAAATATTTCTTTTTGTAATGAAAATGAAGATATGTAAAACTTGGCTGCTTTAGACGACGAAGTTTGTAGCTAAACCAAAGCATAGGAACTAAATTTGTGTGACTGTACCTCCTTCTGTTGCTGCAATAATATCCAAGCTCTATATCCATTATTCTTTCTACTTTGGAAGAAAATAAAATCATTGAAAGTACTATTTGTTTACAGTATTTTAACAAGCTGGAAATCTGTGTTTCAACAAGATAAATGAATTTAAAACCGCTGTTACATAAACGATGATTTTCAAACAAGATATTGCAATGGAAATTTAAAAAAAAGAAAATTTAGTTTGTTTGACAGAATAGTTTCACTTTAACATAAATTTACAACATCACTGTAATCATTATACGAATAAAAGAAAATTTTGAATAATAGGAACATATTAACATTAAGGCTGTGGAAATTTAAAAACTGCTCTTATTTTTTAATGTAGGCTTGAAAAATAAGCTCTAAAACACTCCTTGAGCACACAACATGTACGGGTTAAAAATAAAATGATAATCACAATGAAAATTTTAAAACCAGTTTCTAAATTGATGGAGTATGAACTATAGCAGCTAATTGTCAGACAGCCGCAGACATCTGAGATATCGTTCGGATTGAAGTACTTCCTCTAGACTTAGAGCGTTTCCTGTACCGTCGGCAGCAGTACACTTTAACTTTGGAGCTGCATGAAAATACTATAAAGATAAATAGTCCTTGCAGAGTATTAAACACTACAAACAGATACCACAAGACAACATTGTCCGCGTAGCTTGCTATTAGTCCAATAGCCCATGTGAGTCCCATGATCATGGCTAGCCTTGTGAACATGAAGAACCTCTTTTTCAGGGTGGCCTCATGAGTCTGGCTAGTCTTGAGCGTGGCACGGCTAATGACGTACGTTACATCCAGAAAGTAGTAAATGTTAAGAATCATCACAATACATAACGGAACTGCGAAGAATACAAGAAGGGCTTTTCTCTGCCCGAACCAGCAAATATGTTTCCCAAAGTCTGGCCTGTAGTCTTCAGGAAGTACTTCTGTTGAGTCGGCGACTTTTACTAATATCGTCAACACGGCTGGTATGACCCAGCTATACACAGAATATATGAGAAATCTCCTCCTTGGCACTCTATGGCTCGAGATTCTAAGCTCTCGCATTACAACCCGAAAAGATCGCCACACGTCAAAAGCTATGGCATTCATCCAGAAGAAAGAAGTCAAGAAGAAGTAATACACGCACATACCCAGGTTTGCGCAATGTGGTAACCTCCAAGTAGCACTTTCCGACACTGCCAGTGTCAGGAAACATAAGTACGCAATGAGAAGCGACAAACTGAGTGAAGCCAAACAGCAACCAGGCAGATTTTGAACTGAAGATACCACACAGAAGACAACCAAATGCGCCACCAAGCAGAGGATCGATATCAGAAGACCAATAATTGTAACATAAGAAAAAGCATCTGAAAATTTATTTAATTCGTGAGTAAAAGTCGCGTTTTCTGTTAAGTTCTGCTGCATGACGTCAAAATTTGGTAGACAAATGTAAACACCGTGGTCTTGCATGTAATAATCTCTCGGACTGTAATACTTGGAATAAATGCCGATATATATGTACCCATTTTCTAATACTTTATATGCATCAGGTTCCATGAGGATATGTCCACAGCTCAAGAATTCCTCACTGAAGTTGTAACCTGAATCAACTGTTGCAGTTTCCGTATCGGTGTCATCAGTACATATGAAGGCAGTATCATTTTGCAAGAAAAATGTATTGTACTCATAAATGGCTTCAGAGCCAGGAAGCAAAAGACTCCCATTGTCAAGAAGAACATAAATTTTCTCTACAACATAGCTGCTGCAATTCCGTTCCACATCTTTAAAATCAGATGTTACATCTTCGAAGTTTTCTGATTTTTGCAAAGGTTTTATTTCTTCTTCTGAGTTAGACTGCACTGATATATTCGAGGACACTTTTGCTGTCTTACTTTGAACTACGATTATAACATTTAGCAATACACACAAAGCCAATCCACGAAGAAATGTCTGTCCATGCATTTTATTCAATCTCATTTTCTTTCCAGATTCTCTAAATCATGCGTCACCCTGTAAAAGAAACAATTAGTTAGCAAAATAAATAAGACATATTCATTTAAAAAGGGTATCAGAAATTATTCGAATGCTGTCTAACTTGAAACAATTATGTCTTTTTCGAGAATTTCGGTGGTCAAAATAGTCTACCTCATTTAGTGCCATCTTTAACGTTCATGTGACATACTCTTTGATGTCATTCACAGATTTTTTTTTACGAATTCAACAGGGCGTAACATCGTGCTTAGTACATTAAGTGCAATATAGAGTTGAGTGCAATTCAGTAATTTCTAAATTGAAATTATTTACAGCATATAGTTTAGCATATTGTAACGGATTCGGTGCGACTTCCAATTTCTTGAAATGAAGACACAGTTCTTGATAAAAACACAGGAAATTTATTTACACTATGTACAGGAAAGATCTTCAACAACTGCTAAATTATTCATCAGCAATTAAGCAATTATCACACAACACCGTAAACTCAACGTTTACACACGTATTTACTTCCAAATACGAAAACAACACAGCGAAATGCCTCGCTATAAACAGAGCAAAATGCTCTCAGTTCGAAATATCAATCGAAACTAAACTGTTTATCCATCGCTAACGGCTTAAATACACCGAAAAGAAATTTCTCAAATATTCCACACGCTTCTATAAAGTAGTAGACCGTTATCAATGAAAAGAAAGAAAATAGGGGTCGTATACTTTAGCCGAATGAAAAAGGGGTTGTATATTCATTACGGGAAACTATTTACAGGTTACGTTCCTACAATAATTACTATTTACAGAAATTGTAACAATATCTTTGAAGTAAGTGTTAGAATTGAAAACCTGGACGCAAAAAAACGGAGCAGCTCCAATTTGTGAAAACTTATAGGAACCAGATTTTTTTTTTTTTTTAAACTAACTTTCAAAGAATTTTGGGTTCATTGTCGCCATTCAGGCTGATTGTCACGGATGACCATGAGTAGTATAGTTTAAGCCTGATTTCTCCGTCACATGCTATTAAACGCAAATGTTTGGTTTCAGTATCGCTCACTCCCAAGGTTCGTGATTTTATTAATTTTTTTTAAATCAAAAAAGTCCGATTTTTTAAATTTAAATCAGATTTTTTGGATTTTTTTAAATGTTCAAAATTTTGTAGATATTAATTACTTTACATTAAAAACATAATATATTTCATACAAAGTTTACAGTGTAAATTTTTAGTGCAAAATAATATATTGAACAATTACTTTTCTTAACTATGTTAGTCATGGAGTATAAGAAAAACAGCAAATTTTCAATTTGTTCTAAACTGTAATTTTGGAGTAAAAGCAATATTGCAAGGATGAAAATCTTGTTACACACAGAACGAGGGATCTATGTAGTTTTGCCTGTTGAAGTTAAGATAGTATAATGCAGTGAGTTTAATTTAGAGCAATACATTCTAAAAATGGAACATTAATTTATAATAATAAGATCAACTGATTTTAAACGTAACTTGACTCAAATCGATTTAAATCAATGATTTTAATCAACGAATAATACGCCACTCTCTATTATTTTCCAGAGCGACTTAAAGGATTCTTCCGGGAAGAGTTGATCCTTAGAATAACTTATTCTTTTATATTTTAAAATGTCAATGATAGTTTGAGGCAAATTTAAAATAATGATAAGCTAAACTTTAAAATTAGTACAAGTTACTAGCCTTTGGCTCTCTATTGTTTAAGAGATCGCGGATACCTTGGCGAAAGCTGGTGCTGCTGAGGTCTCAGTGCCAACGGCATCACTCACCTTTGAGGAGATCCACTCAAAGATTAAACACAGGGATAATATCACTTGGATTGTCCAGCCAGAACACCATTGGTACAGATGTTCACGACCTGGTAGCTCCCTGACCCCTGGGTTTGACAGACAGGAACAAACAACTCCTGTCTGTTTTCGTAGTGGACATCTTAAAACTTTAAAATTTTCGGAGGGGTAGAAGAGATTTCAGACTTGTTCCAAGTGTTCCGATGAGAAGGCTTCGCCTGACCATATACTGTCGTGCCTGGGGCTCTCCAGGAGGTATTTGACTGAAGACCCAGTGACAGTGCTGGATTTCTTCAGGGTAAACAAACTCATGGACCTGGTCTAGCACTGCAGACCATGGGGGCATGCAACAACATATTGTTTAAGATTTTCTTTCTTCATTCGTATGAACAGATATCTTAAAATCCTGACAAACATTTCAAATTGATAAACATATTAGTGGGCAGCGTAGCTGATGATCAAAGCATACACCTGGTAATTTATTTGAAAGATGACACAACCAGGGTGCTCACCTAGAAGCGGTCTTAGCACAGATTGTGCCATTGAAATTTTTAGGGGGGAGGTTCGTTTTGAGGGGTATTTTTCTCTTTTTGGGGGATGTTGATTTGGAGGGGGATGCGCTCTTGCTCTTGGGGGGGGGACCCCTGGGCATAACTAATATATAAATTACTTAGCCTCTTAATTTAGAAGTGTCATCTGTTGATTAAACTAACGAACTCTTTAAGTCATAGTAAATTTTCTTCATATAGAGCAGTTGTACTACGATGTCGAATTCAATGCGTCAGTTCTTTAAGTGTTGTAACTCAGTGAGTTCCAAAACTTTATACGTTGTGAAACACTGTAGCATCCTGTATTAGAAATAAAGGATTATTATTATACAAGGATCGGTAACGTGCTGTTCGCGAGCTAACCATACTCACGATTCTTGGGCGGTTTAATAGTATCAAAAGATTAACTGCAATATTGGCCTTGCCAAATCAATTGAAAAATCACCTGCCCCCAAGCCCTCTAGATTACATTTAGGGAAATCATCTCCTTTGAAAAATAATACTGGCACAAAACATTTGAAACATTTGCGACCAAAATTCAAGGAGATATTAGAGTTCAAAATTAGTAGGGACTCAGTAGTAGATCAGAATGGAACATAACGCCTTTTCAAAAGAATGATATATAGTAGAAGTAAAAAAAAAAAACACTTTTATTGCTATTGAAAAACTAGTATGTTGTGGCCATCACGAAACTTTCTTCTATATCTTTCTTATAATTCTGATCCCTCCCCATGCTTAACGAGGAAGCAATATTCCCAATGAAAACAAAATTATACATGCCAAAACTTGATGACCATCTCAATTCCTGATTTATCTCAAAAGCAAAGCAAAGAATGAAAATTGAAAATTATTTTAAAAATCTTGCTTAAAATAATTACAAACATTTATCTGTTAACAGACACAAGATGGCAACAGTTAAAAATTTTAAATCATTGAGATAATATCATAGACTAATAATAAGAGTAGACCGAGCTTTCTCATTCTTGCTGATAAAGAAAATTGGTTCATAGATGTATCATGTGACTAGTGGAAGGGCTTGGCGAAGACTTTGGCAGCATGGTTGCTAGATGGCAGCATTATCTATAGTTTGGCACTCGACATGTATTTTAAGACAATGTATTTTCATTTAAAAAAACTTCCGGGTGCAGAGATTGAACTGTTTTGCTTTTAGTTATGCATTATTTTGACATTAGTAATAGTTTTTGATCAGTTTTCGGTAACTTTTATTTCATTTGGAGCTGTCAGCGTTTGCGTGAACGAAATGGCGTAAACGTTTTGCGTTAACGCAAAAATGTACTAATCGGTATCTTAAATTGAAACTGTAGGTAAAAATCTTACCGTTTGCTCATTCTTTTTGGTCGCTTGCATCTTTTATTGCTTAGAAAGTTATTGAAATTGACTAAAGAAAATGCACAATACTATCTAAACGAAAAACTCACTATATTAACAAAATATTTACAACTTAGAATAACAAATTTACAAATCGGACTCCATAAAAGATCATTCTTCCGTGTTCCATCAATTCTATTTATTTTATTTCGCGCTGGCGTCGATCGTCTGCTACGTTTAACGCCCGCTGTTGCTAGGATATCCACCAGTCACATGGTTTGGTTTATGAGCAGCAAAAGGGTTGCCATAGCTCGGTCTACTCTCATTATTAGTCTATGGATAATATTTCGGATCATTTCCATGCAATTAAAAGCACGAGCTGAACGCAGACGACAATCTGTTACGATTTATCTTTCTTATTGTTGCAAATAAAAAGCTACTTTTATTCACACAAATAAAAAAAAATCAGCCCCCCATGGAGCGATTGTCGCCAAAATTAAACCAACGCCTGTTTACATATGGATTCATATTTATTCCAAATTTCATCCAGAACGTAGCATTACTTTTTGAGATATGGCACTCATAATGGGAAAAAAAGAACGTTCGATTGCGCCACCCCCTTTTTAGCTGTTGACACCAAAATAGAATCATTTCTTATTATACACTAAAGGCCATGTCACACGTAGCGAAATTCGTTCAACCTGACGATCAACTTCGGTTCGACTCAACCGCGAGAGCGAATTCCGACCGGAAAATCCCCGTGTGCTATGCTTTCCAAGGTTGAACGTATTCCATTCAACTTTTTATCTTCTCGGCAAAAAAGTTGGATCAACCTCAACTTTCAGCCAATCAGGAGGAAGCAATCCTTTGACCTATTACGTCAAAATACAACATGGCCGCCTGTAACAACATCAACAGCGTGTGCAAGGAATGGACTAAACTGCTAGAATAACTTCAGGTGAGTTATTATTACTATATTTTCGTCAAAAACAAATATAAAACGTAATATTTCATAAACATCGACCTTATTATTGTGTTAAAAGGTCAATTTCTAGTTCAAAGTCGTCGTAAGAATTTCCTTGCCAAATTCGCCAATCTCGTAGTGTGCAATCTTGCCAAATCAATGAATGTTTGTAAACAATCTGAAGCAAGAGCAACGGTAATGGTCAATCCGTAGAAATCACCCCGGGGGTGTTGCTCGACATTTTTGATTTTCCTATTTTTTTACTAGTTAATTCTCGCTACTAGGTGAGTTCAAAAGTGTTAAAAGAAATTTTTTTAGACTCATACTTTTTTTTAACCCACCATTTTAAGTTTGCTTAGTTGCCGTTTTCGGACCAAAAACAAGTTTTACGTAAATGCATCTAACTCGGTTAATTTTACAGTTATCAGGACAAAACAAAATCCTACATCACCAGAAGGATGCCCCAGATACGATTTGCTTGCAAAATATTATTTAAATGGTGAGAAAGGTGAAGAAAAAAAATTAACAATTACAAACTGAAAATTAGCTTAAAATACAAATTTTAGTGCAACAAAATTAGTAAAAGGAGGAGAGTCACAGCTGTATTTTTTTCCTTGTGTAGATATAATATAGGAATACTTGTTGTAGGAATTTTAAACTTCAGAACTTTGTCTTTTTTTTTTTTTTTTTTTTTGCAAACTTTTTCAAAAATGGAAAAAATCGAATTTTGGCTAAGTGTAAAGTCAAATATCTCAAAAGGGACTAGTGAAAAATTATGAAGTTGATGCAGGTAACACCTTTTGAACTTTGCAGGTAACACCTTGACATGAAAATATGATTACAATTTGATGACTGAGACTCAACTGGTACTAGAGTTATAGAGCATTAAGGTTGGCCAAATATTGCATTTTCGCAAAGTTTAAAGCAAATTATTTCAAGAGGGACCGAGTGAAAAAAACAATGAAATTGATACAGGTAGCACCTTTTTATTATATGAACCTACGATTACAATTTGGTGATTGAGATTCAACTGGTGTCAGAGTTATAGTGCATCAAAGTTGGCCAAATATTGCATTACACATACACAAAGTTAAATATTAATTCATAGATAAGCTTCACTTTCCAAACATTTAATAGCAACAAAAGTGCATCTTCTTTAATAAATTCATGCAATAGAAATATGCACAAAAAATAAACAAATAAATAAATGAAATAAATGTTTAGCTCCTTTGTCCTAACATTTAAGTATATACACATCATAAATCAATTGTTATTAATAACAACACATTTTTTTTTTTTTTTTTTTTTGCTACAATTTATCATCTTTTACTTAAATTATCTTCTGCATATAATATACCAGATACCCAGTTATCACATTCAGAGGCTGGAGGCAGATGTCATCGCTGAGACGACATCTGCCTCCAGCTCGGTTATTCGCTCTTCCGGACTGATGAGTTCTCATAAGAACGAAACTGCAGTCTCTGGATATGATAACCGGGCTGTCTGGTATAACATGTGGATTGTTTAAAAACAGCACACACACCATGCCTATACTTTACGGAAATACATTGATTTTACATTTCATAAAAGCTAGGGGGTACTTTGCCTGTCCTCCACCCTGTATAATACACATGTTATATATATTTGTCTAATTTGTTTTCATAATTTTAGATTATAAGAGAAAGAATTTCAAGTTATTGTGTACAGATGCAGTTCTAGAGGTTGCAGTCAAAAACTGTTTGTTCCAGGGCGAAGTTATTATTGTTGAACTTTGAAATAAAATTGAAATTATGTATTAATACATATGAATGTGTGTGTGTATGAAACTTATTGTAAATAAAGTTTATGTGTAAATTTTATGTGTCAGTTTCTCTAAAGAATACTAGAAAAAATGAACTTTTTTTAATTTTTTTTTCTTTCTTGGTATATATTATAAAAGATAATGTTCTTTCAGTATGCTCTGTAAAAACATCTATGAAGCATTGTTCTTCTCAGAGAACAAAAGTAAAACAACTCACAAACATTTCTTACTTAATTGAATGTACCTGCATGACTCAATTAAATCAATAGAACCATTTAAGTCCAATTTTTCAAACTATAAAAAGTAGTACAAACCTGCCTAAATCAGTAAAAAAGTTGATATTCTTGCGTTCTATGTAACTTGTAAACTATGCAATAAGTACTTTATACTCTTCACTAGATAAAAATTTAAGTTTTGATTTTTTTTTGATGTAACAAATTTCATGTGCATGTGTTGGAAAGATAAAATAGAATGGGTCATGTACAAAGGTTTCATATAAAAACAGTAGCATGTATACATAAAAGTAGAAAATTTTATTATTCCACTTTTTGTGTATTGCTTTTTAGCAATACACAAAAGATTTCTATCTCAACAACTACACTTGGCGTACATTCAATAGCAAAATAATAATACTTACACGAGATTGAGGTTTTGACAAAAAAAAAAAAAAAAAAAAAACCTGTTTTTGACATGACCTGTTAAAAACTCCAATACTGACATTGATAATTTTTATAAACACATATGGTTTCCTGATGCTGAAAATTATTTCACATTATATCATTAAAATTAATAGTTCAATTAATAAGTTTGATTAAAGGTAATTGATAAATTTTCCTGTAAACTTGTTACACTGTAAAAGTAGTTATGGATAACTGTTACAGCTTGTTTTCAAAGTAGTTTTGTTTTAAACTTTTTAATAACTTAATTTATTTGTAACAATTAGATATAATTAATTTTATCAATCAAAAAGGCTTTCTGGGAAAGGATTTATGCAATGTCTCTTTTCTTTTGAGTAAAAATGAAACTAAGTTGATCAGCCCTCAATAGTTAAGTATAATAGTATCTAAATATTTTGAATGGTGCCATTTACTTTTTTTATGTTGTTTCTTTTTTCTCTAATATAAATATTCTCTGTTTATAGAGGAACTAATAGTTGCTTGATACAACCAAAGACATAAGTGTCAAAAACTTAAATACCAACTCTAATAGCTTTTGTAGCGGTTATCTCTCAATTCAGAATATCTCAGCAAAAGTATGATGGGAAAGTTTTAGACAAAACAATATACCCCTGTTCAGCATCAATAGAGAGGATATTCTTCAGTTTTGAATTGATCCATTCCAAACTTAGAAATAGACATGGTGTGCAAAAGGATTTGAAATTAGTATTTTATCACTGCATGCTTTGAGGAGAAAAGATTTAGAGAGGGAATAAATGTAAATGTTGACTAAAGATGCAAATTTTATTAAAGTTTGAAAATTAAACTAGACAAATGTATGCATTGCCTTGCACTTTCAGCTTTAAAAAATTTAAGGAATAAATAGTCATTATTATTGTTACTATTCAATATACTGCTATTTCCAATACTTGTTATCTTATACTAATAGTAGCTCTTTTATTCATCTCTCTCATTCTACAGACAAGCAGCTTGTTGAATCAACATTCTGTTTGGGATTTTTTACTAAACATATATTTTTTTTATCTAAAAATAGTCGAAAAGTTTCCTCTAGTGTATGAAATCCAAATACTTTTAACTGAGAATCATTTGTTGTAGTAATTTTATAGTAAATACAAATTTTTTAGTCAGGTTTTGGGCGGATAAGTGTTTAAAAGTAATAACTCAGAAATGTCGATTTACTTGATTTATAATTGCTGTTATAAAATTTTTCACATATTTTAAAGTGGTAGACAAGTTTACTGATTTAAAAATCACAACTTTTACATTAATAGACAAGTTATTTATAAATATTGACTCTTACTCAGGTCCAGATCTGCATGCCCGCAGGTGGGGGGGGGGGCAACGACCCAAGAAATTGGAAAACTATTTAAATAAACGAATACACTTAAACCTTCAACGCTGCAAACACATTTGGGACATTTCTGTAAAGTATCATGATAATTAAAAGATTTTATTTTGGAAAATCAGCAAATGTGAAATAATTACATACCTTAACATGAGCCACGAAAATGTGCGTTTCAAATAAATTTATTTAAAAAAAACCTTTAAATACATTATGAAAAGCAGCAAGACTAATCAAAGTGTAAAAAACGTAATAGTTACATAAGAGTAACCAACATTTGCAAAAAAAAAAAAAACTTGGTTTTGGACCCAGAAAGATGGATAAAACAAAATTTTTATTGTAAAAAGTTTCTTACGGTCCATTGATTTTGTAATGAACTTATACTTTAAATGAGAGGAAAAAAAAATCAGGAGTTAAGAATTTCACACTCCCTCAAAAACAAAATAAGTCAAAAAAAAAAAAAATGTTTAAAACCTGTGACCCTCTTCCTCCAATCAACTCTGATTTGAATTCTGAAACTTTGAATTCAAATTATGTTTTTCGCAATCACGAGTTGCGACAAGACCCTACTCATTCGAGTTATTGTTTCTAGAAATGGCTCCCCCCCCCCGAGCATGCCCCTCCTCCTATGTGGCTATGTGTGTACAGTTGTGTGTGTGCAGGCTTAAGTGTGTGTACCTAGGTCTGTGTATGTGTGTAAAGGCTCGTGCGTGTAGGCGAGGGTGTATGAGCATGCGTGTGTAGGACATGGACGCCACTACCCTGCAGAAGTAGATTCCGGGGAACAGTGCTCAGGACCACTGCAGCCGTGCCGCCGCCGGTGGGCGGTGGTGCTGCTGATCCAAGCTGAAAAAGGAACCACAACGTCAAGGACTGTCAAATGAGAACAATAAGCAATCGTGATTGATCAAAAAAAAAAAAAAAAACTTTGTATGATCTTCAAAATATCGAGTTAAAACATAAATAAATAATAATATTGAATTTTAAAAAAATAGTGAAGAAAAGCTTCCATGTTTTTATTCAATTCTTATCGGGGGAGGGGGGATCAAAACTTACAGATCCCAAGCCTGCTTTTACTCATTGTTATTAGGTAAAAGGGCTGTTATCGCTGTATTGAGCTAGTAAAATCAACATGTTTATAAATCACTTTTTCATAATTTCGAAAGATTGTAACTTTCAAAGCTGAAATTTATTTACAGCTTTGAAATAAATTGAGAAAAAAAAACCCCATTAAATCCAAAAAACATCGCTCAGAGTACATTGTGCTAAGTCGCCTTAAATGGTAGACAGAAGACACGTTTAGGATCAACCCTTCATTTGAGAGCCTGGAAACCCTGTTCAACTTCTCCAAGAGAAAGTTGAATGAAAGCTTGAAGTTGAACGGGTAGGTTGAGCGAATTTCGTTACGTGTGACATGGCCTTAAGGGCTACTTGTCGATAAATTTTTGTTTGATTACGTTCATTTTTTATTGAGATACAGCAGTCACAATTGACGGCAAAAAACGTTCTATAGCTCAACCCCCGTTTGAGCTATTGACACCAAAATTGAATCAGGATCTGTACCTGTTAGGGACAACATATGGACCAAATTTTGTCTGATTTCGCCAGTTACTTCCTGGGGAATAGCAGTCACGCAAAACTCAAAAAACGTCCCATTGCTCCACCCCCCTTAGAGGAATTCGCGCCCGAAAAACAATGGGCACAAGTTCACATAGGGACACATATGCGTACCAAATTTTGTTCGATTTCATGCTGTAGTTTTTGCTGTAGAGCGGCTACAAAAAACTGGTCACACACAGACGTGACACACACACACACACACACACACACACACACACACACACACACACACATACACACAGACAGACATTTTCCAAAAATAGTCGAAATGGACTCAGCACACCTCAAAACGTTCGAATCCGTCAAAATTCGAAATTCGAAAATTTGCACGAATCCAATACTTTCTTCTATATATTAGATATAGAAGAAAGTAATAAATTCAAATGTTACGCTATCATATGTAGCAGCCACATCACAAAAAGCTCATTCAATTTGAAAAAAACACAATCTATGCACGTATATAATTTTAACCCTTAATTCCACCCTTAGTGACCTTAGCCTCGAGGTTGCACCATGTTTAAAAACCACTGAATATTCTTCAAAGCTGAAACCTCTACGCTTCTACCCAATCCAAAAACTCTTACTAATATTATACTTGCATTTCTGTTATTTTTGAAATTCCATTCATATTTTTTAGCTCAACTATATTACCAACTGAAATTCGGTTTTTTTATTAGTTTTATTTTAATTAAATGAACAAAAGTGTATTTATTTCCGTTGAGACGTTGAATTATCTGCAAAATAATAGCATTTTGGTATTGCAATAAATACATCTTTAACTGCAGGTTCTCATAAAACTATTTTTTCTAGTATTAATATGTGTACCAATATTTGGCTGTTTAAAAAAAATAGTAATTTGGGACATCATAAAGAAAGGTTCTTAAGCCTAGAAAGGTTACCGACCCCTAGTATTACAGGAGGAAATATATAGGAACCAGCAAGAAATAGTCCTGACCAAACACCAACTTATCTGTGTAAGTTAGTCTTGGTTCTGACAATGCTAAAATACTTATGTATAGGCTTTCCAGACGTCCCGGTTTTCAGAGAAAATCCAGGTGTCCCGGTCGGTTTACTCCACATTCTGGTGAAAAAATAAATTTGATTTCAATTGATCAAAAAGGGTCTAAACATAATTAACTGTGAAAGATTATTTAAGATAATTACTTTGTCATTCGAAACATTGACTTGAAAAATTAATATCGGATTAGATTCTGAGGATTTTGGCAACAAGATTAAAACAAAAATATTGTTTCCTCATTTAAAGTGTTTCTTCCAAAAAATGCAGCTTTTAAAAATTAAACATGTAAGAAATAAAATGTTTTAATTGATCTGCTTGTGTCCAGTAGCGGATACAAGGGGTGGTTCATGGGGGTCATGACCGACAATATTACACGTCCACATTGTGTTCAAGCATTTAATGAACAAAATGTAAACGATTTCAGAAATATTTTCACTTCATTATTTTTTTTTAAAGTGAATATTTGAAATAATGCTTCTTTTCAATTTTTATGAAAATGTTTAGTAACGTTTATGTTCTACTAAGTGCCTTATCCCAAGCCGATTTGGTACTTTTCAATGATCCCCAAGCAGTTTCAGAAATTTTTAGTACCAAAACCGTAAGTTTGTTCCGGGGGGGGGGGGGGATTCTTCAGCATGACTGCTACCCTAAAATAAGGGTTGCCAGATTTAAGAGCAGTAAATACGGGACAGGATTCTATGTGAAAAAGGGGGGGGGGGGTATTTGAGACGTCGCACAGTGGAGTATTTGACTGAAAATCCTGGCCAAAACTAGTTGGAAATTTTCACTCATCTGAAGGCAACTCCCTTCTGTGTGTTTGTGCGCTGTACGGCGAAGCTATTCCACTTAAAGACACGAAACTTTGTATACAAGTTGTCTGAAACCCTGATGTTACAGTTTGAAGCTTGATTTTTTAAAACTTGAATTAGAAAATGAAATATTTAATGTTTTATCCACGGTCTAGACTTTTGCATGTTTACGACCGTAAAACCGATCCTAGTGAACGTAGAAAAAAAACAATATTAATACAAGATAGGAAAAATAATTTTCGTCGAAAATATGATTTGTTTGAAGTTCTAACGTAATTAACCGAATTTCTAGGAATTTACAAAGAGAGGTCACTTTTTCGACTTTTTTCACTTATTCAATCAATGTGAACTAAAATTCCTGCATCCGGTATTCTAATAATGGTATGGCTCTGAAACTTTTTAAGGAAATAATATAAACACCTGATCTTTATTTAAAGCAAAAACGGTGAAGTTATGTTGTTTCACTGATTTATAATGAATTTTTTTTTCAATGAGTTGAAATAAAAATTTTCAATAATTTTCACTCGATCCGAAATGGTTGCAGCACTTGGCTGCTTGCCAAAAACGCTTTAACAAGTGATAAGTAACCATGTTTAATGCGAAGATATGGCTATTTTTCCCCATCATTTTCGTCGAAGATGTGTAATTAAGAAGAAAAAAAATAAATAAAAATAAAAACGGTTAAAAAATCCTAGTGTTCTTTACAAAACACTAATTTGAAACAAAAAAAATCAATGTTATTCTTTTCGTTCAGTTTCAATCATTAAAACCCTGAGTTAATCATGCACAAAAGAAATTGAAGACAAGGGTTTCGGGGTTACAAAGAACCTTTTTTCTATTGTAAAAGAAAAAAAAAGAAAAATGAACTCGGAAGTTAAAACTGTAAAAACACTCGAAAATGGATATTCAAAAGCTCTTTGTTTTTGAATTTTATATGTTGTACATATAGCCGTACCTTGGGTCGATCCTTAGTTTTACATAGCGTGATGTGTCCCGCTAAAAATTGTGTGAACAAAAACTTGGAACTAAAATTTAATACAACTTCAATTTCACAATGAGTTGGTAAGATATCTTAAATGTGGATAGTTCGCTAGCGTTAGGAGAAAATTACAAATATACTACGTATAAGGGGGGAAAGACCCCCCCCCCCTCCCCCGGCACATTATTTGCAACGATAATCTGAAAAAAATATAAATATTTATTTATTTTACTTAAAATCTTTCTCAATTTTAAGGAAGAGAAAATTTTCTTAGCGAGATCACAAAATTATTTAATTTATTGCCTCATTAACGTACATGAGAAAATTAACATAATTAAACGCAAACACATGTTTTAGGGGTGCAATGAATTCCTTTAACGAAGCATAAAGCTAAGCATTTTCGAAACTAATTCAATGATTCTCATTCCATAGCTTAAACTTTTATATATTCATGAAGCGGTTTCTCGTAACCCTGAAACTCGTGTCTGAAATTTTATTGATGTTTATGCGCTTAAATATGTTGCTTTTTTCATTCAGTAGTACTTTTGATAACTTTTTACAAATTTATTAAATCTTTGTTGGTAATTTCAGTTTAAAATCATGACTTGTCACAAAACGATTGGATTATGCACTTTTAAAAAAAAAATCATTAAAAAAAAGGGCAGTTGTAGGCGGAAGATTTTTTTGCAGAAATTAGCACTAGAGACTTTGCCAAATACGATGTAACTTTCAAAACAGCCCGACTGAGCCCGACACCCATTTAAAAAGCTTTCTCTAGTTATAAATTAAGGCAAAAAGCCTTTAAAAATCTTTCGTACCAAGTTTTCTTTATTTTTTTTTACAAAAAGAAAATAAAAATATTTACTTTAATTTATAATTAGCACAAAGCCCTGACATTTCTTTATCCCGTAAAATTGATTTGGGTCAATTCCATTCATTTATAAAGCCACAAAAAAATCTACATTGAAACGTAATAATTAAGCTGAAACGTGACAAAAAAGCGAAAATTCTTATAGAAATCTCATCTTTTACCGAGGCTATGAGCAATTGTACGTGACTCAGGTTTCCAAAACAGGTGCCGATCGATGCACCAGTTAGTCAACTATCATAGAATAAATTTTTATAAAAATTGGGTATATTTTTAATTTTGGACTTTTGGCCAGGATTTTCAGTCAAATACTCCACTGTGCGTCGCTGTAAATTCAATCTCAACAAAGCATTAAACCTAAGAAAATGTCGCCTATCAAAGTATAAAAAATCGTTTTCATTGCAAATGACGACGCATGCGCAGAGATATATTTCAAATAATAGTCAATGAGCAAAGAAGAAGCAGCCATTCAGCTTCTTAGGGGTGCCCCTCTAAGAGCAAGGGCGCACCTCTCTCAATACCGTGGAGACCCCCCATCCCCCCAAAAAAAACAAAGGTCCCCCACCCCAAAAATAAGATAAATACCCCTCAAAACAACGCCCCTAAAAATTTCAACGCGGAGTCTGCGCCATGACCCCCCCCCCCCCCCCCCAAGGTGCGCTCCCCTCCGGCTCCTAATAGTCTGCTGCAAAAACAAAAACATACAAACCAAACCAAAACATTTTTTTTGCGTTTGCTGCCACATGATCTTCTTATTGCTCATTATTTCACACTTTTTGTATTACTTTATTTTTTTCCTTAAAATAATATCTTGTTCTGTAAAATATTGTGATCCGTTAGAATACGGGACTTGAGCCGTCCCGTATGGAAGTTCCCCGGGACGCGGGACAATTTTTCAAAATACGGGACTGTCCCTTGAAATCCGGGACGTCTGGCAACCCTGTCTAAAATAGTAGTCTGTATCTGCCCCTGCTTTGTGTCATTTGAGGCAGTGAGAAGCAAAGGGATGTAAGTGGACTTTTTAAAGTTTCGAGTAAAACGCGTTGAAAGTTCAGATCCTAGGCAGGCTTTCATTGATTTTTTTTAAAAATCATGTGGTATAGCAACAACCACCAGAGCTGAGGTTCTACCATTTGTAATGATTATCTCCCAATTTCTAATTTTGGCACTTACATCCAGGGCCCGATTAAGATATCGAGGGGCCCTAGGCCAAATACTATTTTGGGGCCCCCTCTATTCAAACTTTATAACTTTAGCCGTTGGATGAAACAGTTTTAGCCACAGACTAAAGTAATTTCAGCCATTTTGGGGCCCCCAAATATCGGGGGCCCTAGGCCAGGGCCTAGTTGGCCTATTCAGTAATCAGGCCCTGCTTATATCCCCTTTCCTCTCACTGCCTCATTTATTATTACCCTTGGTTGAGGTTCATGATTAGTAACCATTGATTCATAGCAATGAGAATGAATTATTCTCTAAAAACCAGCTAGGAATGTGTCGTGTACTCTTTTGAATACTCGCGACGCTTGTGGGGGGGGGGGGGGCTTTCCGGTGTCCCGGTTGAGTATTTCAGAAATCTTGCAAGCCTACTTATGTAGCACTAGAACTGAATTGTCTATACAAGTGTATAGTCATTTTCAACTTTAAACATTTTTTAAATTAATTATATTCAATTTTATTTATTTTTTGTATTTTTTGTTTTGTTTTACTAAGTACACTTTCATATACATTGCTATGTTGCAGAAAGTTTCATTTACTTATAGCTGAAAAATTTATTCAACATAGTTTCATATTCTTGTACAATATCAGCATTTTTCCCAAATGCAGCAAATATTACATTTTTTATTCAGAAAATTATAAACTACAGCTGCAACAATTTCAATAAAGATTAAATATGAAGAGCAGTTTTTTTTTTTCAAATAAATTAATTTGAAAAAAGTCTATTAACTTCTTAAAGAATATCATCGACGAAATTCAAAGTTGTAAAACAGTTACAAATTTTATCGTAGAGCCAAAATAAAATAACGCCCTAGACAGAAAATCCCGATCGAATAAACGTTGTTTAAAAGGTCATTTGGTATGACAGAAGTCGTTGCGAAATGCTAATCTGTCAAAAGAAGGAAAGACCTTGAATAAGATCAAACCGCAAAATGGTTTAAACCGCAGATTGTGTGTGTAGTAAAAAACAACTTCCGATCAAAAATATACAAACAATCTTTTTTGTATGGGAACACCTTTAAGCCATATAAATATACTAACACCCGTAAATAACACAGTCGAAGCAGTAGAAATATTGGAGAACATTCTTTTTCATCGCAATCGTCATCGAATCACGCACGGTTAGTTGTTTTTTCTCAAGTTTTTGTTTTGTTTTCTTTTAATACATAACGGGTGAGGTGATTTTTTAGCAATGTCAAGGTGCTGTGAATTCCAAAATTAGAATTAAAAGAATTACAAAATTTAGAAAATAAAAATATTAATATTTCCAACGATTTTTGTATATTTAATTATAGCGGTATAAAAGTGTAGCGTAAATGAAAAAAACACATAAATTAAAAAATGTAAACATTACAAAAGGTTTGAGTGAAGAAGTTCAATTCTTCTGGATTGTAAGCAATTCCACTTGATTATTTAAAGTTACAAATCATAAGCGTACATCAAAAGCGTAAAAAATGAAATTGAATCTGTGCACCATTTGAAATAATCATTAAAAAATATTAAACTTTGTCAGATTATTTTTTAAATTGTCAAAGTCTATATTCGCAACTCCAGAGCTCGAATACGCTACCTTGCGGTGATTGATAATACTACAGAAAAAGGTAAAACATTCCATTCCACGGGGCAAATTACAGGCTTCAGATAGTTTATGATGTAATGTTATTCCAGAAGAATAGAAAAGAAAGCTTCCCACAAACATGATGAAAAATTACTGTCATTCACTAAGCGTCAAAGCAAGTTATAAGTAACGACGTGTGTTTGTTTTACCTTTTTCATCCGCCATTAGACAGTGGCTGCAGCGCCCCCTATAGTTCATTAGAGTTGCGAATTGTATCAAAACACATTTAAATTTATAAATAACAGTACAGTAAGATTTTGTGTTTATAAATGAAATTACTAGTGCTTATTTTTACACAGTTATCATTTGGTCCCAACTTTTTTTCTTTCTTTTTTTTTTGACTATGACCCACCAAATTGTTTCAAAAATAATGATCCCATTTTTAATTCACAGGGGGTTAAAGTTTAACTTAGGAGGGGGACATGATAGTTTAAGTCGTTTGCTACAGCCAAAAGAGAAAACTTTCCGAGTTTCAAGATGGGGGGGGGGGGGGGGGCTACTTAAATCTCACTTTCTCTCTCTCTCTCTGGTTACGCCCTCGGTGTACATTTGATTGACCAAACACAAACTACGGACAAATTTTTATCTTTAGAACATTGCACCGTTGACGTAAATAGTCTCAAGTTCAAAGAAGCATAGAGCTTGAGAAGTTAACACCTGTTCTCGATATTTTTGTAAGCAATAAAGACGCATTCAATCATTACAATACAGTCGGGCCCCGATTTATCGAACCTCTATTTGACGAATTTCGCGAATTTTTCTTTTTTCCCGACAAAAATAAAGGCAAATAAAATAATAGTTTAAAAAACTAAAAAAAAAAAAAAAATGAAATAAAAAAAACACGCTTTCGTAGCAAAATGAACTAAAAAGTGAAAAATAATCTTTGGATGATAGTAGTTGACCAATCACTTAATTTTAATGCAATACAAAAAAGCGTGGGTGCTGTCTATTTACTTTTTTCCTTGGGCAACAAATGGAAGAAATTCAAGACAACTGATAAGAAGCCCCCCACGCTTTTTTGTATTACATTAAAATTAAGTGATTGGTCAACTACTATCATCCAAAGATTATTTTTCACTTTTTAGTTCATTTTGCTACGAAAGCGTGTTTTTTTAGTTTTTTAAACTATTATTTTATTTTCTTCTTTTTAGTTTAACTTGTTTTACGAAAAAATATCAATGTATGTGTGCGGAAATCATATCTACATTACTTTGAAAATTTGAGATGCATTTGAATAAAAGTTTTATTCAACAATGGTCTGATCAGCAATGAATTTCCAGTTGAAGGCTCACCTAAATTTTGGCATGAAATTAGTTAAAAACAATTATATTTCATGTTCTAATTACCTTGGAACATTGGAACAAATTTTGTCTGATGCAGAAAAATTAAAGGTTTTTATAGATATTTTTAAATATTTTTTTCGAGCATTTTTTAATGTATTTTTTTTTTAATTTTCCTTTTTCACATTGTTGGATTTATGCCAAAATATTGATTAAAATTGGAGGAAACTAACAATTAAAAGACCTAATTAATTTGATTATAGAATATTGCATTGTCATAGGGTCTGAGGTCGCGTGCCAAGTTTCAAAAGAATCCGATCGCAGGAAGTGGGCGAAATTTGAGCTGCAAGATTCCGTTACAAGATACATACATACATGTGAAGTTAATAAAAGCGTGTTAAAAATAAAGGCCTTATTTACCGAATAATAAACCCGAATTAACAAATTATTTTAACAGTCGAAAAATTTTTTTTAATTAATTTTAGTTATAAATATTGGATTGTTTTCCAAATGATGTATCGATCTAGTCCAAAGCAGAAAAAGACTTTTCTTGGAATCGGCAATTTTTGACGGGCGAGGGGGGCAACTAATGAATAGCGGTTCTAATGCAAAAAGCGATATTTGAACTCAAATGAAAATCTACTTTTTCTAATGCTTTACATGGCCTGGAAACTGTAAAAACATTTCTCATATGCAACAGACTGTAAATGACACAGTATTTTCTTCTCTTCATAAAGTCGAAAGAGAACTAAGTAACCCCGTTACATCACACCTCGTTATATCACTGTTTCGGATATATCGCGCTTTTCTTTTGTCTCCCCAAAAAATATATGTTTAATTAAAAAAATTTGCTTTTTATTTAAATTTATCGCAATTTTTTTGAAAAAATATTTCTCAAACATATTTTCTTTTTTTAATTAAAAAAAAAAACTTGCTTGATTTCCATGTACTTAGTTCAATACAGCTTCAGCTGCAACTTTCGATTCATATTTCACCATAAACCAATAAAAATATTTTTGTATATTAAAAAAAAAAAAAAGAAAAAAAGGTAGACTAATTTCTTTTTGATCTTACAAAAAAGAACCGTTTTAGTTCGATACTAAACTAAAGTTTTTGTTGGGGCACATGTCATTAAATTTTATGTTAATACGTTGAAATTGCGTTACTTTTTATAACCTCGGTTATATCGCGTTTTTGGATATATCGCGCTTTTTTGTTGTCTCCCAACAAGCGCGATATAACGAGGGGTTACTGATTTCGAGGCAGGTACCAAGGAAATTGTCAAACATTTATTACTCAGTACTTTAAAATTTCAAATTAATTAGTGGATAATAAGCCGCGGAATGCTGAATAAAAAGAATATATTTTGTAATTACGAGTATGTTTGTGCATTTGCTTTTAAGACTTTTAGATAAAGGTAAGTGCAGTTTCATCTATAATTTTTTTGCACCCCAATATTACAAATAACCCCGATTTAACGCATAAAAGTTTCGGTCTTGCTGAATTCGTTAAATCGGGTTTCGACTGTATTACAAACGCAAATTAATTTTTACTATAAACCACGAGGTAATAATATAATTTCACATTTCAAACGGTTTATTAATTTTAGAATTATTTTGTTAAGTATTTGAAGCAAATAAACCATTTCAGTTAGTCTTTATACTAACAATAATTATGAAGCTATCATATGGTGTAATTCTCTTTAAAAGAAATTTAGGAGAATGTTGAGTAAGGTGAAATATTTTGCGCTACTGCGGCCGAATCTATCTAGCAATATTTTAATCATGTTGACTCCGGTCAAACGAAAAAAAAAAAAAAGAGTTGCTCTTGAAGATCAAAGCACATATTATAAGCTTTTTAAAAAATTTAATATTGCTTTTGTAATACTATGTGATACATTTATTTTTTCTTAAGTTATTAGGTAAAGTGATATTTTCCCAATTTGAAGGTACAAATTTACTGAGAAAAACAAAAAATAATATTTTAATAGAAGTTTTATGTAGAGTACATTATTCAATTTATGTTCGGTAATTTTCAAATTAAATTTCCAATTTGTTCATTTAGAAAAATGTAATTTGTCTTAACTATTTCACTTCGCCCCACATTCCTCTAGATTTTTAAATACTGTTAATTCTTAACTAGAGCAGCTTTTTTTAAATTTTTTTCTTAACGTAAGTAGTCAGGTTAGTTGTACCACAGGGCACTTTGAACAGTCTCTGTAATTTTAATGCTACGAATATTTTTAATTTTAATTTTTTACCAACAAATAGCATCTAAAGTCCTACAAATTCAATAATGAAACTACATTCTCCAGTTATATTGAAAAAATTTCATTTCAGAAACAAAATTCTATTGTTATTTCGGCTGAGCTGAGTAACTTGTATATTCTGCAGCAAAGCTTATTTAACGGTTCCCCCCCCCCCCCATAAAGGAGCAATAAACTGAATTCCTCAACTAAAATAAGTTCTTTTAGTTCATAATTATTTGCAGTTTCTTCTTTTGTCATGAAGAAACAAATAATGACAACATTTCTTCAGACCAAGAACGCGGCTTACGTAAGTTCTTTTTTAGAAAACTCTCAAAAAACGAAAACTTTTAGCAGAATGAGCAGAGCAATATTCCAGAAATAGCAACAGTAAAGTGGGTGAAGATCTAACAAGGAGACGGCACGACCGTGGGGTTGGAGGTTTACGTCAGTTTTTTTTTTTTTTTTTTTTGTGGTGAAAGAGGACCCCTAGTACCTTACGTGATTGAAGTAATACGACGCAATACTCAAAAACTTGTGAGAAAAATTGATTTAAAGTCGTCATGGAGTTTTTTTTTTTGCTATCACAACTATTAGTGGTAACGTTTTTCACCCCTATATTAATTACTTTCTGAAATTTATTTTTGCCAAGGAACGCAAACTTTTTCATTCACTGAAAAACATTCTTGCTTGTTATTTTGTACGGTTTGATTTGCCTAGTAAAGGTTTTTGGCCTGTGGTCCCCTTACGGTTTTAAGGAACAGGGGACATTCATTGCTCATAGGACATTCAGATTTTTTTTTTGTTATCACAGCAATAATTGAAATAGTTTCTCTTCCCTACATAATTTTTAAGAATTTACTTACATCATTTTTTTTAAATTATTTTCTTTTTATTCCCTCAAAAACAATTTAAAATAATTAATAATTCATATTTTTCATTCTACCCCCTACTTTGTTACCGCTAATTGTTGTGGTAGCAAAAAAAAAAAAAAAAAAAAAAAGAAAAGAAAAAAAGAAAAAAAAGGTTCAGAGTGGGATTTTATCGCGCTGTCTCCGGAGCCGAGATCGCGCCTTAACCAACTAGACTAGCGGCGGCTCGTCAAGTGTTTGACATTTTAAATTCATATGGCGCCTAGGAGACTACATGGGGACTTTAAATCGATTTTTCTCATAATTTTGTATTGCGTCGTATTACTTTAACCACGTAGGGTACTAGGGGTCCTCTTTCACCACAAAAGAAGTTGACGCAAATCTCCGACCCCACGGTCGTGCCGTCTATTTGTAAGCTGAGCTGATTCTTGAGTAAATGGAAAATGTACATAGATGATTCTATCATACATAGCGCAAAAGTAAAAGTTCGTTAATTTAATATTTTGATTAACTTAATATGCGGTACTGATCTTAATAACTGCATGTTTCTCATTCTAAACACAAAACAGGATCAGTCAGTTACAAAACTTATTGGATAAAATTTATTATTAAAATTATAACAGAAGTAGTTTTCGTGATGCGGACCAACGTACCCCGGATCGGCACGTTGGTCCACTTCACAAAGTTCTAAATATATTCTAAAAAAAGTTAATTAATTGAAAGTTTTCACAAAACATCTGGGTTAATGAGAAATATTTGATGAAACTCATGGTAGAACATTAAACGGCTCATTTAATATTTTTATGAGATTAAAAATGAAAAGTAGAATTGCGAACTAACGTGCCCCAATATCCCCAACCACTCCAACCTCATGTTTCCCGTACACTCCACAGAATTTAGCAAATTTAAATAGGCAAATTGCCGATGATTTTCGCATTATTCTAGGATGTAACGCATCTCCTTCACCTTTCATCAGTTAAGGACAATAAAAACATCAAAACTATCAATTAGGTGTAAAATATCAATTAGGAAATGATAAATAACTAAGTGATAATAGTTACCTGGAAAGTAAAGTTTAAAGAAAAAAAAAAGAACAAATCCCCTATATTATCGTTAAAAAAAATCTAAACGGTCAAGAGGTTACATTTCTTAATACGCATTGCAGTTTTGTTTTTTCAAACATCTCATCAGTGACTTTAACCCCTTCAGTTGGAATTATGAAATACTTAACCAAATTTGTTAATATTCGATACATAGTGTACTATGGTAAAGAGTATCTCAAAGATTAAAATTTCAAGTTTGTAGACAAAAAACTAAAAGTTATGATACGTTCAATATTCCGGTATAATGTTTTTAGAATTAATATTTCAGATGATAAAACATTAAAATAGGAAACAAACTTCATTGTAAAGTGCACTCCAAACAATAATAAAACATAATATAAGCGTTTGAAAAAAATAAGAAAAAATAATATATTTTTAAAAAAAATCAGTAAAAAAAATAACATTTGCTTTTGCGACGAGAATCCATTGTTGGAAAAATGAGCCACTCTCTATCGTCCAATCCTTTATGCTAATGTTGTCAATCCCAGAATAAAAAATCGTTTCACAGACAATAATAAGCAGAATGTAAAGAGTAAACTTTAAAAAAAAAAAAAAAAAAAAAGAAAAGAAAAGAAAGTAATTTGAATTCTGAAATTTTTTATTCAAATGTTTTTTGCAATCACGAGTTGCGAAAGGACCTTACTCATTGGAGTTATTGTTGCTAGAAACTGCTTTTGTTGCCCAAAGCTTGCCCCTCTTCCTGAGCGTTTTTTTGTGTATAGTTGCGTGTGTGTGTGTGTGTGTAGGCGCGCGTGCGTGTTCTGTAGGCTTGAATGTGTGCGTAGACCTGTGTGTATGCACGTAGGCGTGTATGTGTGTAAACGTGTGTGTTTGTGTGAGTGTGAATGAGCGTGCGTATGTGTGCAGGCGAAACGGATTCCAGGGGACAGAGTTCAGGACCAGAGGAGTCGAGCTTGCAGAGGCCCCTGGTCCAAGCTGAAAAAGGAACCACAACGTCAAGGACGGTCAAGTGAGAACAATAAGCAATCGTGATTGGTCAACAACCGTGGTTGCTCAAAAAAACAAGCAATTTAACCAATTATAAAATAATTAACAACTGTTTAAAGTTCGTGTCCGTTATACCGGACACCAGGTCTGAAGGGGTTAAATTCACAAGAGCAGCTTATTCTTATAAACACCAATATTTAAAATTTGTTTTAGAAAAATCATGCAAATGTACGAATAGAAGACATTACCTCTCAGTTCTGGCATATACCTATCCGACGCAGAACGAAATGTACCCTTTGATTCCACTCATTACCACTGAAGTTCTGAGAAGGTCCGCGAGATCGAAGAACGTTCTACAAATTCCGAGTGCTGCACGAATCATACTAATGAGACGCCCATTGGCGCTCAGCATGGAAGGCCAGACGATTAAGGTACGGAAAAAAATCGAAAGCTGAAAAACTCGTGTAGAATATTTCATCGCGGGAAAGCACATCGCTGGAGGGAAAACAACAAGATTATTTTCCAGTGTGATGTTCTAAATTTAGTGCGCGCCGGCAATGAAATTTTCCTCAGACGATAATTTTCATGACGTATGCACGCTTTTAAAGCCTGTCAAAATTCGAAATGAATTGTTGATTCTTCTTAATATAAATCAATTATTTTTCGTAAAATTGATCGTAATTTATAGCATAAAGAGGGTAATTTTGAAAAGACATACTTATTTTTGAAAAGCTGCTTACATCATTGTTAACGTAAGAGGGAAACAAATGACAATGGGGTGGTTTCCTTCAGTCAAAAGTACTACTTTTATTCATGAAATGGATACAATGAGCAAAAAAAAAAAAAAAAAAATTACATGGACCCAGAAAATACTTTGATTTTTCCAACCCTTTTTTTTTAAGTTAATTTTTTCAAATGTCCGATTTTTCAAACAAGGCGTGGTCTTTATGACGTCACAAATGATGAATTTGGCGCATCTTTCTACTACGTTTCCACGTTATGACAATCAAGCAGCGAATTAAAATTGCGCTAATTTTGAAAAGACATACTTATTTTTGAAAAGTTGCTTACATCATTGTTAACGTAAGACAGAAACAATTGACAATTGTTTCTCCTATTAGCTAAATTTTAACGTTTTTCCTAAAACAGATTCCATTTAAAATGCTTTTTCTGACATAATAAAATGATGCATTAATTAATGAGGAAAAGATATATTTTATAAACGATCATCGTTTTTGAACGGACAGTTTGGAGGGTTTCTCGTTAAAGAAATTTTAATGGAAATCCCGAAACCCCCAACCTTCGTCGCCTCTAAAAATGTTACAAATATACCCATCGACAAAAGTGGCATCTTAAGCTGTCAAAAACTGAGATGAATTGCCGATTCTTCAAAACAAAAACCGATTGTTTCGCGTCAAACTAATCAAATTTAAAGTACAGTAACCCCTCGTTATATCGCTCTTTTCGGGGGACAAAGAAAAAGAGCGATATATCGGAAAGCGCGATATAACGAAGGTCATTAAAAATAGTCGTAAGTCCAATACACAAGTAAATTAGCATTCGTTCTTTTTGAAATGATTTTCTAATGTTTCGATGTAGTTCACGAATATACTATCACACCTATTAATATTTAAACAAGATTGAAATTTAAGTAAATTTTCACCGTCAGAAAGTTTTAAACATCAAATGGCAAATGAAGACAATCTTTCTGAGTTACCGTGAGATAAGAGTGAGCAATGAGCATTCCAATACCCTCTTATTCCCAATAGACTTTCTAATCTGTTTGACTTGATATCACATTGTTTACAGAAAACTATTTTGCCCGTCCAGATCATTCTTCCTTTCTTTGTGCAAATCCTAGTTTGTGCAACCAAGCAAAAATCTTTTCTGTGCTAAAAGGGCTCTTTTTCTGTTCTACGTGGGCTAGTATGACACCTGCTTGATGTCTCTCACCCATTGTAAAAGCAATGTATCAATACAAAAGATGTTAAGTAGTTTACAAACTTGAAACTGAAATATACTGCTCTGGTATGTACATTCGGATGACAGGAAGTACTGCTGCTTTTCCAGCGAATTCAGAAGAACAGCTTCCTTTTGTTCATTGACAAAATAAAGAAGAAAGAGACCTTCTCTGAGCAATACCATATGTTTTCAGAAATGGTTTCAAACTTAAAGCAAAGTTTTTATTTCTTATTTTAAGCTTTAATATTTCGGGAGACAAAAGAAAAGAGCGATCTATCCGAATGAGCGATATAACGAGGGGCTACTGTATGTATTTTGTGGAATAAAGATATTCTTAAAAATAAATATGTACTAATTTTAAAAATGTCTCAATTATCATTGGTAACTATGGTTAAATTTTTACGTTTTTCGATTAAAATAGCATCGATTTGAAAGCATTTCTGATCAAATAAAATAAAATTCTTTTATTAAAGGGCAAAAAATAAAACAAGTATATCTTTAAAACATCAGCATCTTTATGCAATGCAAAAAGGGCATCATTGCATGGCATTGCATAAAGAGGATAATATTTAAAACGTTTACTGATTTTTAAAATGTTTATTGCATCATTTTTTACGTAAGAGGGAAGCAATTGACAATTGTTTCTAAAGATGGAAGTTTAAAGTGTTTTTCTGAAACCAGATTCTCTTAAAAAACACTTCTAATACCTGCACCTCAAAGCCAGACTAACGTGACATATCACTATTTTGAAGGAGAGAGTAAAACCGTTTGTCTGGTGTATACAAAGATTGGGACTTGCGCTGTCATAACACTGATATATAATTAAAAAGTATTATTCTTTTTTAAACGTTTTTCCCAGAATTACGTAGTTATGGCTCAATGTGGAATAGGAATCTACATACAATGCAGTAATATCCAGAAAATCCCACTAGTCTGGCCCTGAGATATAAATATAAATAAAAAGATTTTTCAGTAAGTTACCGCCCTATAGCCAGGGCTAAGGCAGAAATATATAAAAATACACCTCCAGCTCAGTCATTCCATCCGAGGCCTGCAGTTTCGTGCTTATTAGCACTCATCAGGATGTGACTGAACTGGAGGTGGAAAACCAAGCCAAGACAACTGGTAGCTAATGTAGAATTAGCCCTGACCAGAAGAGTGACCAAAGCAATGGTTCGGTTCAACTCAAAAATTGAAGGCAAGGCATGGCAAGTTTAACCGAATCAATGCTTCGGTCACTCGTCTGGTCAGTGCTATATTAGCTACCAGTTTGTTTGGCACTCTTGGCTTCCTTAAGAGGTTTTCCACCTCCAGCTCAGTCACTTCCTATTCCTGGCTGACGAGTACTAATAAGCACTAAACTATAGTCCCTCGGATGGAATGACTGAGCTGGCGGTGTATTTTATGTAATAAAAAGATACTTTGGTAAAAGGCCAATTACATTTTTTGCGGAAAATTCGGATAATAAGGTGTTGAAACTTGTTTTTACAGCAGGGCAGTCCACAAGAGGCGTTTATGCTGCAGATTGCGCTATTGCAATTTTTAAAGGGTTTTAGTCCGTTTTTGGGGGGTCTCGTTCTTGGGGTACTCTGCAGCATTTGAAAAGGTCACAGTCCTTGAGGGGAAGGGAGATCAGAACCCCTGCTGTACATCAATCTCTTCGCACCCATCAAAAGTGTTACAAGAATATGCCTTTCTCCATTGCAGTTTTCAAGCATTGCCATCAGCATTTTTTAAGTAGCGGAATATTGGATAAAATGAAATTGCAAAATATTTTACTCTAGTTGCGCGCCACGTATTTAGAAATATTTTAACTACAAGGTCTGTATAGAAAGTAATGAGACTGAGTTGTCTTCTAAGAATTTATTGCAGATATTATTACTCACACCTGAAATTCTTCAAAATAAGGCTCTTGACCTAGCACATCCTTATCCCAGCGAGTCCTCAAAGCTTTGAAGGCTGATTTGTAATCTGCTTCCAGAATGTCCTTTAAAAGTATTGTACTAGCGCTTTCACAGCATCCAGAGTTCCATGGTGATGCCCTTTTAGTGATGTTAGTATTTTCAGGAATAGAAATACGTCTGCTGGGGCTAAACAGTGACTGTAGGTGGACTGTGGAGGCATAGAGATACCATTAACGACCAGGAAGTCTTTTAGGATGAAGCAGGTGCTTCTAGCATTTCTTAAGTTCTCGGTGATGATGGTCTGAACTGTCATTTCATCAAATCTAACTTCATCTGCAATCATTCTCACACTTTACCGGAGGTCTGAATTTAGCACAACTAGCACATCTTCCACATTTGCGTACGTTCTGCTGGTTGACGGACACCCTGTTTGAGGTTCATCCTCGACGCTCTCCCGGCCATCTTTGAAACAGTTGTGCCACCGAAACACATGCGTTTTTAACAGACAGTTATCGCCTCCGAACACTTGCTTACGCATCTCTAAAGTCTCTGAGGCCGATTTATCAAATTCCACACAAAACTTAATCCCGTAACGCTGCTTAAATGTTCTACATTTTGGTACTGGAACCGACGTTATAAACAGAGATACATATAACGACGATGCTGCTCGAACAAAGTCTACCAGGCAACCGCAGACCGAGTGAATCCCCCACCAGTAACCCCACCACCATCCTAACCGATTTGTGTGCACTTGAGAAGTACAGTCGCACAAGGAAAAATTGAATCTAGCATTACTTATTATACGGACGTATGTTATAAAACATGTTATTGATTCGAGTCAAAAAAAAAAAAAAAATTAAAAAAAATCCTCTGAAGATAAAGGTACATGGTAAGACCAGGCAACATTGTAGCAAAAGGTGTTAGGTAAGAGAGATATTAAAACTATCTTATTTAACTGCAGGTTTTGTTTCTACGTGGTTTACTGTAGTTGATTCGTATAAAAAAGTTGTTCATTGTTCTTGAAGCCCAATTTATGTAGTTAACGAATTCAAAGTGAAAAATATCTTTGTGTAGTCTTTTTTTTTTTCTCCTATGATTTGATAACCTAGAAAAGCATATTGTGGCCCAATAAGCCATCTGATGGATATGCACAAGCTGGTGTCGATTCAGTCATGAATGAGCGTTATATTTAGTTATGAACATTAAGATGGCCTTATTTAGTGCATTTCCTTTATATTATAGATGGACTAAAGTTGAAAAAGTTTGAGAACCCCTGGAATAGCCAGTTTGCCAAGAAAAAATATTCTAATAAGCCAGATAGTCTATTATCTGGGATGAAAATGTCAAATTACAATGCTTTGATGAACGACAAGGAATGGTTTATTTCATATTCATATATATTAAAATTTACATCCTGCCTTTATATACAGAGTGTTTCAGTTAATTATTTCAGAACTGTTAAGAGGGGTAGGGTGCCTCGCGACGACTCGAAATCATACAGCAATGTGGGGTCGGAAATGTTTTCTTGAAGCTGTGATATACACAGAAGCACCATGAAGAAAGAGACAGTGCTTGAAAAATCTTTTTAATTTTACATGTAAAAAAAACAAAAGGTACATGGGCAGGCTCGGATCTATAAATTTTTGATCCCTGCAAAAATTCAGCAAAGCCCCTGTCTACCGTATTTCTACTCCACTAAGGGGCGCGGCTCCTTAGTTCCCCCCCCCCCCCCCGCATTGTGGGGTCTTCGGAACGTAGATCCAGGCCTGTACATGGGTCAAAATAAGTGATCGAAGTTTTTTCCTTCCGCTACAATGCACACTTCATTCCTTCGGCGTATGGAAATCTGAACAGTCTGGAATACTCCCGGCAAATCTCGAAATTCCCGGATCAAGAAATCATTTTTGAACCCCCTCCCCCCCTCATTGCCATATGATTTCGAGTCGTTACGATAGACCCTATGCCTAACTCCTCCTCCTTAACCATTCATTTATAAATTTCGAATGAAAATAATTTTTTCTCAGTATGTAATAACGCTGTGAAAATAGCTTCAAAAATCCTACACAAAAACAGGAAGAACCTTTTTCTATTGATCAATAGGTTAAGACATCGATTGCAGTATTGTTTGTTCTCAACCTTAAATAAATAAAACCAATGCGGCATTGTTCTTGTTTGCCATCTGAACAAGCAGTTTCCTAAAAGCGTGATCGAACGCAATACATATCCCATAGGCGTAGCTCGGAATCCCCCGAAACACGCAGATCCGAAGTAACAAAGGCTCTTTTAGCAATTTTTCCTGAAACTTATTGTAAACGATATAATTTTTGCTAAACAATGGAAAAAATTAATTTGAAGGAAAATGAATAATGTCACATGTTTGACACGCAATACAAAGTTAAGAAATATGTCCTAATGTGAAACAAGCGAAGGCATTTTGACCCACTGACTGTTTCGTAATTTTAAATATTATAGCTGAGCACATCACAGAATATCCATCGTAAAACGTTTTATAAAATGCCTATACTTGGATTAAATGACGATTAAATTTTTATTAAAAAAACATGTTTAAATAATTCAAAAAATGTAAAAGGCCCATTATTTCTTATTTGTTTGTAAATTTGTATGCTTGCATTATTTGAAATATGTCAAGATATATGTGTTTCAAAAACGTTTTCATCTTAAAGTAATCTTCTAAATTCCAAATTGAGTCGGGAGTCGAAGGTTCAGCAGTCGGAGTTGGTCATTTTCTCTCAGAGTCCACAACACTGAAAATACCTGCAGAGTCGAAATCGGAGTCGGGCTAATTTTGCGGTAAAGGTTGTTTTTTTTTTTTAATTCTCACTTAATATCAAAAAAGGAATTTGGAACCATTATATGATTTATGGGTCGTTTTAAGGAGCTAAGCAGATCAGTAATGACTTTTTCAAAAGGAAAATTTTGCATTTCAGACAAAAAACATAATTTGCAGATCATTTTTCGTCGCCTCAGAGCAACAGAAAGATATCTTAGTGTTATTTCTGGGATTAAATATCTTACTGTTGCTCTGAGGCGACGATATGTTTATAGCTTTTTATGGGGAAATGTCGGTAAAACACAAGTATCAATTGAAACAGAATAAGTTGTATTTTTTAAAATCGAAGAATATAAAATAATGACCAAGATATGAGTGAAAATATTTTTAAAAAATACCACAAAAAACTGTTTATTTTAGTAAAATATGTGTTCTGCAGCATATCACATAAAACACAGAAATTTCAGTTTTTAGTGGCGAAACAAATGTTTAAAATTTTCTCTTGGTTATGTTATTCATGTATCGAGACAATATTACTTCTGGAACCTACAGGTTATTTCAGAACTGGGAAATCTACATTTTTGACTTAGATAAGGGAGGCAAAATGTACCAGGCGGCCATCTTTGATCCGCCATTTTGCATAGAAGCTCACATGGGAACTTAAGGGACTTTTTAGGATTCGTTTTACACATGTTCAGGAACTTATAGTGAAAAATTAAGCGAATTATAAATTTGTGGTGCATCGACCCTATTTTCGGCCTAAATTTACTGGGCTATAAGGCTTAGATGTTTTACTGTTGCTCTGAGGAGACAATATGTCTGATAATTTTTGAAGCACGCTTTTTTCATCTTCCTTCTTTTTAAAATTTTTGTTTCCCAAGAAATGATGTTAACCGTTCCCGTTTTTTCTCGGAACTTGATACATTTTTATCTGCTGCAAGGAATTACCACTAATAAGGGGAAACCAACTTACGTCTACATTAAAAAATTATTTTAAAGTTTTAGTTTTTTCATCTTCAAAAAAAAAAAAAAAAAGTAATAGCAGTAATCATAGTTTTTGGATTTCGAGTCAGGCTTAGTTTAAGAAATCCCAATTTACGTTTTTAAAAATCCCTATTGCACTCAAGTTTTTTTTCGTTAAATTAATTTCTGCTCAGTTTCTCTAATTTCAAGCTTTTAATGCTGGCTGCTATGCATTGCATTTAGCATTGAATATATTCAAATCAATCTTCATTTGTTGTTTAATAAATGAACTTACTTTACCGATGAATTTAGCAGTGCTGTGGAGTCGAAAGAAAAATAATAGACTACGATTCCGGTAAATTTTGGGCCTTCGACTCCGACTCTTTTATCTCGAAATTAGTCCGATTCCGACTTCGCAAACACTGGCAGTTACTTGGGATTGCTGAGGGAAAATGATTGACTCCGACTCCTTTATCCCAAATCAAGCCCTACTTCGACGCAGTAGAATTTATATCGCAATGGGGCCGTTTGCGAAGTTTTAAAAGCAATTTTTTCTGAAAGAGCATGCTTAAAAACATAGGATCTTACTATTTTCTAAATAATTTGACTGAATTTAATATATAAAAAAAAATATTTTAATCGGTGCGCTTTCAAGCGCACCGATCAAGCGTGTTTACGCTTCTGCCGATGACGTCACAAATGATGAAATGCTATTCACTGATGCCATTCGTAGAGCACAATATTTAGTTCGCTTCTATACTCACATGTGCTGTTAGCGATATGGTTGATAGAAAGCGTGGAGAGCAATGTTTAATTCGCTTCTTGATTATCATAACGTGGAAAAGCGGGATACAGATGCGCCAAAGTACATCATTTGTGACATCATAAAGACCACGCCTATTTTCTAAATCGGACATTAAAAAAAAATAATTAAAAATTAAGCATTGGAAAAATGAAAGTTTTTTTTCTCACTCTTTTTTTTTTTGAGCAATCACGATTGCTTATTGCTTTCATTTGACTGTTTTTGACGTTCCTTTGATTTTTCCCACCAGCACCCTCCGCAGCATCACCGTCGACCGGGTCCTCACGGTGCTGCACCTCTAGCGAAAACAGTCTCCAGGGTTTCGTCAATATCTTACACTTACACGCATACATACACGCACCTACACACATATATATATATACACCTACACACACATACATACCTACACACATACATACACCTACACACACATACATACACCTACACACACATACATACACCTACTGACACATACATACACCTACACACATACACAAACACATACACACATACATACACCTACACACATACACAAACACATACACACACAAACACGTACACACACACACCGACACACTCACATCTACCCACACACTCATAACAGCACACGGACACAAACACATATGCCTACACATACACACACAGATACCCCCCACACACAAACACACACGCTTACACACATACATACAACTACACACATACATACACCTACACACATACACAAACACATACACACACAAACACGTACACACACAAACACACACACACCTACACACTCACATCTACCCACACACTCATAACTGCACACGGACACAAACACATATGCCTACACACACACACACACAGATAACCCCCACACACAAACACACACGCTTACATATACACACACACACGTGATTGCGAAAAACATAATTCGAATTCAAGATGACAAAATTCAAATTATTTTTTTTTTTTTTTTTTTGCTTATTCTATCAATTTCAGTGACTAAAAAGTAGTACTTTTTACTGAAGGAAACAACCTCATTGTATTTAGATCTAGATTCTTCTTGATATAAAACAAAGATTTTTACCAGAAATAAAATGAAGGAGTGACATAAAAATTAAGTCATTAATTAATAAAATACGAGTCTCTAAAGAAAACTTTCAAGATTCTTGTATAATTTTGCATAAAACGCTTCAAGTTCAATTAAACCACACCCAAATATTCTAAAATTGTCGTTTGCTTGATCAACATAAAACCGAAACTCATTTAGAAAACTAAACTGCTGTAATAATAAGTCTGGGTGTAACCTTACGTACAGGCTTGATTTTTAAAGGAACTGAATTTACGTCACGTAAGCTTTAGCAATTCTCAAGAGGCTTACTGGTATAAAATGTTTGATTTACGAAAGTTGAGAACTAAATATAGCGTAAACTTGGTTTCCACTGAGGCTTTTTCAATTGTAATCGATCCCAGGTTTAACGCATGATTTTGTCGCCAATTGTTGAAACGGAATTAGGCAATGAATACTTCCATTTGTATAAAAATTTGCCTTTTTTTTTGTATTTATTTCATTTTCTGAATAAAGTATCACGACATGTCTGGATAATATTCTTTACAATTAGGATTTTCCACCATTTGGGTGCCGCTTTTGAATAAAATTTCGTGATAGTAGAGAAAAAGAAAACCACTTTTTCCTTGTATGATACTGTAAAATAGGGTGGTTCGAAAAAATCGATTTCTTTATTTCGGAATCGTGTTTCCTCTCAAAAGTTTTACTTTTTTATTCTTAGTTGGGGAAAAATAGTAAAAAAAATTCTAAGTCAACATCTTCAGTTTGCGCATGAGGCTGAAAGTTTGAAAAAATATGTTAAAAATTGAAATTTTCAAAAACTAATCAAATTAGTTTTTACTTCCTTTTACAAAAAAGGAAGTATTCGCGAAAAAATTTTCACTCAAAAATCGGCCTTAATTTCTATTTTGCTCACCCCCGAATGAATGTTGGGGTTTTTTTTCCGACTCAACAACACGTGGATAAGTGCCTAAGAACGTAGAGGCACCCGAAATATCCATTTTGACGATCCCCGAGTTAATTACAACGAGTTTTCTCGTGACGTCTGTATGTACGTATGTATGTGCGTATGTGTGTATGTATGTCGCATAACTCAAGAACGGTATGTCCTAGAAAGTTTAAATTTGGTACGTGGACTCCTAGTGGGGCCTCTAGTTGTGCACCTTCCCTTTTGGTGGCATTCGGATGTTCCTAAGAGGGTCTTTTGCCCCTTTTTGGGGGAAAATCATTGTTAATTTCGATGTAAACTCAAGTGGTGTTATAATTTGGCGGACACTTGGCGATATATCGCCAGTCTTTTGGTCGCCAAGTTTTGTCAACAACTTAACGACAAATTTGGCGGTTTTTTTCTTTTTTTTTTTAACTCTGGTTTCGATTTGGCCACTGTTGGTGATATTTAGAGAGTAAACTATTGAACCACATCAAAATTGCCAATAATGGGAAAATGACATTGAAATTCGAGTAAAAGGAAGTCATGTGATGCACACATCAGCTCGTTTTTTTTTGTATTTTTTCGTAATGCAATAGCCATAAAGTGTCAGTATATAGCGTAGTTTGAACCTAAAATAAATGTTATAGCTTTTATATAAGATCTTTAGTTCGCGCATATGCCTTAGATTGGGCAAGATATTTTAACCCAATTTCAGCCGTATGTGCAAACAGAAGATTTTATGTAAAAGCTATAAAAAAAATTTTATGCTCAAACTAGCTATATACTGACAATTTATGGCTGTTGCGTTACAAAAATATATAAAAACTATTTTTTTTTTTTTGAAAAATTCAATTTTTAGTATATTTTTTCAAATTTTCAGCCTTATGCGCGAATTGAAGATGTCAACCTAGAGAATTTTTTTAATTATTTTTTCTCCAATTGAGGATACCAAAACCAAACTACAACTTTTGAGAGGTAACATGATTCCAAAATTCAGAAATCGATTTTTTTGAACCACTCTACTGTAAAATCGCTTGTTTTCGCGAGCTTATCGTACTAACGAAAATTTAAGACTTGTAAAATATTTCAACTTTAGACAATCAACTTTTGGTTCTGAGTAATAAAGCGAGCAAAATTTTCAGCTCGCAAAATCACCGATGTTTTCATTTTCCCAGAAATTATGATTCGCAGAAGTAACTTCTTTTACAGTAGTACTTTTGAAAACAAAATGGTGTACGACGGCATACAGGCCTGGGGGGGGGGGGCAGTTAAATGGCAGCATTCAAAATGTTCAAAATGCGGAGATTCGGAACAAAGAAGTCTGGATAAACGCGGTTTTACTTCAACTGTATTGGGATGCTTAACCCCTTCACACCTGGTGTCCGGTATACCGGCCATACACTTTAAACAGCTGCTAATCATTTAATAATTGATTTAATTAGTTGATTTTTTTGCAGTTGACTCTTTACATTCTGCTTATTATAATCTGCGAAATAATTTTTCGTTTTGGGATTAACAACACTGACATATAAGGATTGAGAGATAGAGAGTGGCTCATTTTTCCAACCATGGATTTTCATCTGAAAAGCAAGGTTTTATTCCTGATTTTTTAAAAAATATATAATCTTTAATTAATCGCTTCAAAACGCTTATATTATGTTTTATAATTGTTTGTAGAGCATTTTATAATGAAGTTTGTTCGGTATTTTATCGTTTTTGTATATGAAATATCGATTTCAAAAATAATAAGTCCAGAATATTGGACGCGCCATAACTCTTTTAATTTTTCTCCTACAAACTCAAAATTTTGTCTATAAGATACCCTTTACCATAGTACACTGTGTACCAAATATCAACATTTTTGGTCCAATTTTTCATAATTCCGATTTAAGGGGGCTAAAAACAAAAAATTGTTTCCCGTTAAAAATCATAGAATTGATCACTCCAATTAAATCCTTGCTCCGAAATAACAATGTATGAGACTCAAGGACAAGTAATTTATATCGACATCGTGTCGAATGACTTTAAGCAATTTAATGCTGAAACAATGGCGTGCCTCAAAAGAGGGAGACGGCAGTTTCTTCTGTGTTGCGGATTTCAAAGAGATAAATGTGTCCTTACGACGCTATCAATCTTTAATGACTTTACAATACTTTTAATATTTCTTATCTTTAGTTATGCTAAGCATGGATCATAAACGAAATGAGGAAAAATATTTTTTCTGATACTAAGATACTACGAAAATATTCGCGTTCAATGTGTCGTTTTGGTGTGTTACATAAGAAATTGATTCAGATTTAATTGAGACGCAACTTTTTATGTGTCTTTCCTTATCACGTCAACTACCCAGTTAACGGAGCAAGTAGCTTATTGTTACTAAAAGATGGAGAATCAATCAAATGCGTAGTCGGTGAGAGATCCCCGCTTTTTACTTCCTTTTACAAAAAAGGAAATATTGTATTCGTGAAAAAATTTTCACTCAAAAATCGACTTTAATTTCCATTTTTCTCACCGTCGAATGAATGTTGAGTTTTTTTTTTTTCGACCCGATCACACGTGGATATATGCCTAGGAACGTACAGACACCCGAAATATCCATTTTGACGATCCTCGAGTTAATTACAACGAATTTTCTCGTAACGTCCGTATGTACGAATGAATGTGCGTATGTGTGTATGTATTTCGCATAACTCAAGAACGGTATGTCCTAGAAAGTTGAAATTTGGTACGTAGACTCCTAGTGGGGTCTAGTTGTGCACTTTCCCTTTTGGTTACATTCGGATATTCCTAAGGGGGTCTTTTGCTCCTTTTTGGGGGAAATCATTGTTAATTTCGATGTAAACTCAAGTTGTGTTATAATTTGTTGGACACTTGGTGATATATCGCCAGTCTTTTGGTCGCCAAGTTTTGTCACCAACTTAGCGACAAATTTGGAGATTTTTTTTTTTTTTTTTGAGCAATCACGATTGCTTATTGCTTTTATTTCACCGTCCTTGGCGTCGTGGTTCCTTTTTCAGCTTGGACCAGGGCTGCAGCACCACCGTCCACCGGCGGCGGCGCGGCTGGTCCTGAGCACTGTCCCCCCGAAATCCACTTTTGCTGGGCGGTGGCGTCCATGTCCCACACACGCATGCGCATACACAGTCGCCTACGCGCGCACGCCCTTACACACATACACACGCCTACGTGCACACACGTAAGCCTACACACACAACTATACACACGTAACCACCCAGGAGGAGGCACATGCTTGGGGGGGGGGGGAGCTATTTCCAGAAACAATAACTCTAATGAGTAGGGTCTTGTCGGAACTCGTTATTGCGAAAAAACATAATTTGAATTCAAAGTTTCAGAATTCAAATTAGAGTTAATTGGGGGAAGTGTGTCACAGATCTTTTTAAATACTTATTTTTTTGAGCAATCACGATTGCTTATTGTTCTCATTTGACTGTTTTGATGTCCTATCTTTTTATTTTCCCACCGCCACCCTCCGCACCATCACCGTCGACCGGCTCCTCACGATGCTGCTCCTATAGCGAAAGCCGTCTCCAGGTTGCATCCATGTCCTACACACACGCGAATACATACACAACTACACACGCACACATACACATACATACACATACACACAGCTACCCATACATTCATGCCTATACACACATGCACATACCCCCCCACACACACACATACACACATTCATATACACAACTACCCA
Source organism: Uloborus diversus (assembly GCF_026930045.1). Lineage (NCBI taxonomy): Eukaryota > Metazoa > Arthropoda > Arachnida > Araneae > Uloboridae > Uloborus > Uloborus diversus. Next base: position 159,289,908 of record NC_072738.1, read on the forward strand.
CACACTTATGCCAGCACACAAACACACATGCCTACACACACATACACATACCCCTACATACAAACACACATTCCCCCACACACTAACACACCACGCCTACATACACACACTCGTGATTGCGAAAAACATAATTTGAATTCAAGATGTCAAAATTCAAATTAATTTCTTTTTTTTTTTAAATTTGGTTTCAATTTGCACACTGTTGGTGATATTCAAAGAGTAAACAATTGAATCACATTAAAATTGCCAATAATGGGGAAATGACATTAAATTGGAGTAAAAGGAAATCATGTGATGCACACATCAGCTCGTTATAATTTCAGCGTCAGATTTTGGAATGAAAGAGCGATTTAAGGGACTTCCACAAATGATGTCTCATTTGGAGGGGGGAGGGGGGTCGTGAAAATGCGAGTTTGTGAGAAAGGGGGATCAAGAACTGTGACATCACAGATTCTTTATAACAATCTATACCTGGGGTTTCCAAAGTGCAAGAGAGAGGCGGGGTACCGCGAGGTGTGTCCATGGTTTCAACATATTCATTTCTAATAGAGATATCAACATTCAATTTACTCAACATTCATTCGGGGGTGAGAAAAATGGAAATTAGGGCCGATTTTTGAGTGAAATTTTTTTCGAGAATACAATACTTCCTTTTTTGTAAAAGGAAGTAAAAAGGTGTTTATTATTCTTGAAGTCTAATTTATGTAGTTGACGAATTCAAAGAGAAAAATGTCTTTGTGTACCATCATTTTTACTTCCTTTTACAAAAAAGAAAGTATTGTATTCGCGGAAAAATTTTCATCCAAAAATCGGCCTTAATTTCCATTTTGCTCACCCCCCAAATGAATATTGAGTTTTTTTTTTTCAACCCGACCACACGTGGATATGTGCCTAGAAACGTACAGACATACGAAATATCCATTTTGACGATCCCCGAGTTAATTACAACGAGTTTTCTCGTGACGTCTGTATGTACGTATGTATGTGTGTATGTCGCATAACTTAAGAACGGAATGTCCTAGAAAGTTGATATTTGGTACGTAGATTCCTAGTGGAGTCTAGTTGTGCATCTTCTTTTTTGATTGCATTCGAATGCTCCAAAGGGGGTCTTTTTCCCCCTTTTTGGGGGGAAATCATTGTTAATTTCGATGCAAACTCAAGTGGTGTTATAATTTGGCAGACACTTGCCAATATATCGCCAGTCTTTTGGTCGCCAAGTTTTGTCGCCAACTTGGCGACAAATTTGGCGATTTTTGATTTTTTTTAAATCTGGTTTCAATTTGGCCACTGTTGGTGATATTTAGAGAGTAAACTATTGAATCACATTAAAACTGCCAATAATGAGAAAATGACATTAAATTGGAGTAAAAGGAAGTCATGTGATGCACACATCAGCTCGTTTCTTATGATTTGATGTCCTAAAAAAGTAGATTGTAGCCCAGAATGCCATCTGATGATTACGCAAAAGCTGGTGGCAATTCAGCCCTAAAATGAGCATGATATTTGGTTATGAACATTAGGAAGCCTTATTTAGCGCATTTACCTTATATAAATAGAGGTGGACTAGGGTGTCGCGAGAAAATTCTAATTCTTCTAATGGTGGCGCGAATCAATAAAGTCTGGGAACCCCTGATCTATACTACTAAAACATGAGTGAATCTGTGTGATTGTAACATTATTTGCTCCTGAGTGGCAATGTCTACCAGGTCATGCTGCTGACGTGGATACAGAACATCCAGGGAAAGCCATTCCGCCCTGTCTCACTCCTCTGAACCTCAAGGGGCCGGACATCCAGTCCTGAGAATAGAGACATCATCAGTAGGGTGGTTCAAAAATACATGTAAAATATAAGTTTCTCCTAGATAACAGGACACCCCTCAATATTTTTAGACTTGTGGATAGTAATATACTGGAAGAATTTCAGCTTCCTATTTAAACTGAAAGAGGGTGTCCCCAACCCCCCAAATTTTATACGCATGAGGAGGGGTGTTAGAAAAATACATTAAACTGAAAAAACAATGCTTCATAATATAATATACACTAGTAATATGCATAAACATTGCATTAAGTAATTATTTACAAATAAAACAGCAGGCGAAATTAAATGTTTCTGAATTTGTGGCATTTTGTATGCTACAGGGCAGATACAGGGCGCTAAGGGTGGATCCAGAAATGTTTCAAGCAGGGGTTGGGTTTATCTTTTTGATTTACCTTTTAACTACGTATCTTTTATCTACGTCTACTTTACTTTCGAAACTTCAGTTTCGAAAAGTTTCCGGGAGATAAATTTGAAACCCATTCCTTCCTTTAACATCATCCAAAATGGCCTACACTTGCGTTTCAGAACTTCAATTCATAAAAATTACCCATGCAGGATCCCTCAAGGGAGGGGCAATCGTCCCCATCGCCCCTCCCTTGTATTGGTAATTTTGTTTCACCGTCCCATATCGAAGTTCTCCGGGACGCGCGATAATGTCTCAAAATACGGGATCGTCCCTTAAAATCCAGGACGATTGGTAACCCTCCTCTCCATATACGCAAAATCCAGATTTCATTTATTTTTTTTCTTCTGGAAAATCAAGTCTGTACTGTCTCGTCGTAAGGTATAGAGCAGTGGTTCTCCCCCTTCTTACTACTGAGGACCACTTGGTAGCTTGACACCCATTCGAATGCAAAGTAGATCACATACGATAAAAATAGTATTTTTGCAACAATTATATTAAGTGAAGTGAGACAAATCCAAAAGTTTTCTTTAATAAATTTATTTACAACTATGAAAATGATGTAGATTAATTTTCACCAGCTGTTCGCGGACCACATGAAAATTAATTAGGTTGTGAGCCACCAGTGACGTCACTATGGGGGGGGGGTCCGCCCCGGGTGTTACCCGTCTGGGGAGTGACACCGAAATTGGAATTGAAAGTTTTTGAAAAATATCGAGCTAAATTGCATTTTTAAGACAAGTTTGAAAATTTTCAGACTCCCTCCCCCTTTTATTTTTCTTTTGTACATTATCCCACTTAAAATTTCGTTGTACACAAATGTAGTTGCTTCTGAAAATTGCATGAATTTCATGTTTGTTTACAAAAACTTTGCATTTGTTTTTCTTTTAAGTTTTTTTTTTTGGGGGGGGGGGGGGGTTGACACCACAAATTACCGCCCCGGTTGTCACCCATGCTAGGTACGCCACTGGAACCACTACTGTAAACAAAGATCCTGATGTAGTAGAAGAAGAAAAACTACAGTTTTGAAATCGACATGTCTATTTAATTCTAAAACAGCTCGAAAACGGAGAACAAAGAAATTGGTCTCAAATTGCTATCTAAAGTTGTTCTCGAGAAAAGCTGATTTTGAAGTATGCTGAGTTGAAGGATTTTTTCAGTTAGCCGAACGGATGGATAAGAAAAGTAGGGAAATAATGGGGGGGGGGGAAAATTCAAAATGAAAGTTCCTTCAGGATTTCCCAATTTCTCTTAAAGAATCTTACAGAATTTATTATTTATGATTAATTGTTTTAATTGAAAGAGATAACCTTGAGATCCAACTAGTGCAAAGTATTAATTGCGAAACTTCTTAGTAACTGCACTATGAGTCACAACTATAGGCAATAGTTTCAGCTAATTGTTTAAATGTTTAAAAAAAAATTAGAGATCTTACTCATTTTATTCACAAATTTTTTTTTTTTTTTTTTTTTTGTGACATTTTTTGTGTTCTTTTGTGTTGCAATCACTCACGAAACTGCAGTCCTCGGCTGGAAATGACTGATCTGGCGGTGTATTTCATGTATTCCTGCTTTAGCCCTGTCTATTGGGCGGTAATTTACTGAATATAACAAGCCTTACATTTTCTTTCACCCTGTACAAGTTTTTGTCCTCATACATAAAATAAATCTGAAAACTAGACATTTTTGTAAATTTTGTTTTTAACGGACTTTTGTTGCGTTTTTTTTTTTGTTTTTTTTTTTTTTGTTTAACGGACGTACTACTTTTGGACAAGACTTTCAATAGAAGGCTAGTCTTGATTAAAATTCTCTGATTTACTGCATCTCACAAGTGAAAAAAAACATTTTTCTTTCAGGCTAAAGTGTACTATGATCCAAAAACAATCAAAACAAAAGAAATTTTTTATTATTATAATGAAAAAAAAAATATTTTGTATCGATAACGGACGTACCAACAGTGGTAACGGACGTACTTTTTCGAAAAGATTAATAATAAAAATGAAAATAATTGATAAAAAAGTCTGTGTGATTAAATCAAAATTTTAATACAGGATTTTAAAAATGATTTCAAACTTGGTTGTCAATGATTGAAACATTAAATGGATCCATAGTATCGACACAGTCGTAATAATGTAGTAGTACTGTAAAACCTATAAAGTTGACCACTTGTCTAAATTGACAGCTATTCTCAGGCACAGTATTCAGGTCCATTATCTATAAATATCTTAACATATTCAGTTTTTCTTTAAATATTTCACCTCGTACCCAAATTTCCCTTACATCAGATTCGTAAAAGTTCAGCTATGAATAACAGTTCTTTGCATTTAGTTTGCAATTTTAACATAGACAAAATGATCCTAATTTTTTATTATTAGGGTCATATTCAGTCTCTTCACAGTTTATTCCTTTTAATTTCCAATCCTTCATTTTATCTATTCCTGAAGACTCATCAGGTACAAGGATTTAATAGACTTATATAGATTTATGTAATGTAATCTTAGGATATTAGGTACAGCTGTTGTCGAGCTACGTTAATTTTTTATCAATGTATGGAATTGCAACATAAAAAGTATGCATTTTCGGATTGCCCTCCATTGCAATTGAAACAAATTCTGACGCAGTATTAAGTATACCTTGTAGCCCCTCCCCCCCCCCCCCCCGTGCTATTAATTTAACATTTCTTTCCCAAGAAAAGTTACAAAATAATTTCAAGTGGTTTTGAGATTGTTTAATTTTTTCAGATAATGAGAAAATCAAAATTTTTTGTTTAAACTGAGAAGAAACTCCATCTGAAAATATCCACCCCTTCAAAATCTGAGATAGGTATAAACTCATAATTTTTCCATAATCTAAACAGTCGGAAATTAATACATAGGACCCATGCATATCTAAGTGTATCAAGTATTTCGAGAACTAGCCCGGTAAGCACTTGTAATTTGTTTTGACTTTTAAAGTTTAAGAAATCCACCTATGAAACAACTTTGTTCACACACACACATACACACACACACATGCACTTTGTTTTTATACAAATTTTCTATACTTTAACCGTGTTTACTATACATATGAATTAAGGGTGGTTTTAGTTGCTTTTTCAGTAATTTGAATTGAAAGTGATTTTAAGAGCAAGAATGTCTAATATTAAAAACATTACCAAGATAAATAACCAATATTTTTTACATTTTACTTCTTTTTTAATTTATAAAAACTAAAACAATCTAAATGTACTTTTTTTATGATCATTTTATTATTTTTTTAAAATTTTGAAATTAAATGATAGACGATTTTATAAAAACAAAAGTTTTATGTATTTAGAATATGCAAATAATCTAAAACTATCTAAAAAAGAAGTTCTGTCTAGAACTCTCTATACGAGCCTTCTTTCCCGTATACTTATACTACTTTCTAGTACCTGATCAATATTCTCAAGAATAGCTAAAATCGCAAATTGTTTTCAAACATATTTTTTAAAGATTTTAAGCTAATTTCTAGGAATAAAATATTCCTCACTCATCTAAAAAAAATTAGATGCGTAAAAAGTAAAAAAATAATAAAATAAGAAAAAAACGAACAAATAAAATAGTAGCACCTTTTAAACAAAGCAGCTAATACACTTTTTTCCATTAAAAAAATTCTCTAACAGCTTTCAAAACGAAAAAAAATAATAATTAAAATTAATAAGCTCATTAAAATAAATATACATCATATCAACAAATATAAAAAAAATCGTTTCTTTTTCCCGTTGCCAAAAATATTTTTTAAATAAATTAATGCACATACCAAAATAAATAAAAACAATAAAAAGTCAACTTAAAAAAATAATTTTCATTGTCAAAAAAAAAAAAAAAAAAAAAAATCGTCTGCGCATATCTTTATGTAGAAACATAAATGACTTCGAGTTTATTCGCCGAAAACTAAATACCTAAATTAAAACTTGAGCGTGAAAATAAAAAAAAAAGTCATATCAACAATAATTATTTCGCAGTTAAAACCATAGCTGCGGAGTCTTAGTCGAATATCCGAGAATCGGACTCAGTCATTTGTCCTCTGTGTATAAATTTTTGCCAAAGCTACGAAGTCAGAGTCGAAGTCGGGGAGTCGGAGTCCGATTAATTATCTAGCACAGGAGTCGGAGTCGGAGTCAGGTGCCCCTAAATTGTTGGAATCTGGAGTTTGGCGTCAAGAGCTATTTCCAACAAAATTTGTTAGAAGTAAATCCGCTTTCAAGTACGGAATCTACGTTGACTTTCAGTTTCCCCGTAGGCGCTAATGTTAAGGGATTTGAACTGTTTAAAATTGAACGGAAAATTGTTCAAATCAAAAAGATATGTTACATACAAGTTTTTCATCAAAAGCTTTTTCCTACAAAATTTGTTTGAAGCAAATTCGCATCACAGTTCGGAATTGCCTTGAATTTCCCTGTTGGCGCTATTGTTAAGTTTTTTTGAACTGTTGAAAATTGAACAAAAAATAGTTCAAGTCAAAAAGTGAAATGTGGGAATAAGGTGTCCTCGCCGAGATCTTTCGAACAAAAAAAAGTTTGTTCGAATCGGACTATTCCTTCAAAAGTTATTGGGGGGGGGGGGGGGGGGGACAGACAGACAGACAGACATTTTTCCCCATCTCAATACCCTACTTTCCGATTTTTAATTTTTCGATATTTATTTAATTATTTTATTTATTTTTGACTTTTTTTTTTGCTTTTCGCGATATTTTTAAGATGCATTAAACCATCTTTCAAGCTTTTTTTTCCTCTTTTTCTGACTGTTACTGGGAAAGTAGGCAAAAAATGGAAGATTTAAAAATGCCCAATTTCGGTAACGAATGTACTGGTACGTACGTTACCATTGATTTACCAAATTATTTTCATCAAATAATAATTATTTTTTAGCATAGTGTTATTTAACTGAAACAAAAAGTAAGCCTACGATTTGGGAGTTTTCTGCTAAAAAATAAATTAATAGCATCATTTTAAACCGAAATTAGTAACGGACGTACCAAAGTAATTCAGAAAAAAATTCATCAGTTTTTAGACATATTAAATCTATTGTTAAAAAAACTTTTTGAATTATTCTGAACTTTTGAACATTAAATTTCTTTGATATTTTCCTTTTTAAATACGTAGTCAAACTTATTACTCTTGTCTACTGCTGTTTCTAACCAATTGATAGAGGCCTAAACATGAACTTAAAATCAAAAATCTATTGCAAGTATAAGCATTATGAACACATTTTCAAAATCTGCAAGCTTTGACCTTTAAAATGAGGAATCATTCTCTAGTTTTTACGGCAATTTTGAATTTTTGAGAAAAAGTTTAATTTGAGATGATTTTGCCCAACCCTGCTAAAAAATTGAAGAGATATATATATTTTTTTTTTTAAGAACTATGTTAGCTCGATGTTCGATGCGGAATAGCCGAAACAAACGAAGCACTAATAAACGAAAAATCGCAGTTTTTGGACTTACGTCAGTCTGGCTCAGAGGTACAGAAATAATACTAGAACTAGAGGGAAGAGGCACAAGCATACGAGTATATGGGAAGGTTGCAGCGTGCCCATATCGCTCTGTCGAACATTCACTGAATCCTGGAGCATTCTAAAATGTACGATAGAAGTACATTTTACTTATGGTATCAAACAAAACACTTGTATTTTATTATATTTATTTATTTTATTACATTTTATTTTATTTATTTATTTACCCTTACTTTATTGCATTTAATTAATTAATTTTTTTTAATTTACTTATTTAGTTATTCATTTGTTCGAGCCGTCTCTAAATTTGTTTTCACCTTTTTGAGATACTTTTGTGCATCGGAACAGCGGTATTTTTTTCTGAGCAAAAGAAAGATCTCTGCTTATAGACACGCCGTGCAGTTTCACAACGAATATGTTCATAGTATATTAGATTTAGTGAAACAATTTTTAATGGAAAATGTGTAAATGTGTTTTGTCAGGAAAGTAATGTTATAAGGTTTTGAGGTCGACGCCGGAATCGCTCATTTGCTTCCATTTCTTCTCCGAAAAAATTTGAATTTAATTAATCCTGTAATATATGCTGTTTTAACAGCAACACGGGTAAATGACGGATGACCTTGAAGCAAAACCATCATTTTTATCATTCGTAATAGGTAGAATCTGCCAGAAAGTACCGAATAGTAAGAGGTACGATCTCGTTAATCCTATCTATTCTAAAATGATACCAAAAAACCTATAACAAGTGATACAAATGATGTTTTTTGCTTCAAGGCCTTCTTTTCGTGGTCAAGCTAAACATGTGTTTCACACGTGCAGAAACAGAAGATTTCCTAACTCTGATAGTCATTGTGGTCCTGATTTGCCGGAATTTTTAAAGAAAGCTCTAAAATACAGATCTCGATCTATTCAGATTTGTTGTTATTTGACGTACAGTAAGTCATGAATTTTTTCAAGCAAACAAATGCCTTTTCTGAAATTTTTTAAGTTTAGAACCTAACGGCATGATTGTAAAATTTGAATGTGATGTCCCCAATCGCTTATGAAGCATTTATATCGTTATGTAGTGCACTGTAGTACAAAAAAAGAGCACATTTTTGCTTTTTCGAACACACCACTAATCTAATTGTCCTTATTTAATTTTGTTCATATAACAGAGATGTCTAAATTCGAACTTCATTCCATAAATACGAAATTCCTATGTATTTCCAATAAAAGTAATTATTAGAGACGTACCGAGTACTCGGTAACTACTCGATACTCGGCCAATATGCCGAGTACTCGGTACTCGGCCAAATTTTGATCAGATACTCAGCCAATACCGAGTAGTTGCAAAAAATTGAATATATAATTAAATTTACAAAAAAGCTCAAGCAATATATAATTTTCTGCAACCATTTACAATTCAAATTTAAATTTTGAGAATAATGAAGTTTGAAATACTTCAATGGAATAAATCTCGGTTCGAATGTCTCGAAAGTTAATAAAACTTTTTTGTTAAAAATTGTGCAAATATGGAATTTTTTACTACACAAACTAAAATTAGTTATAAGATATATAAAAATACCTTAGCTTTAAAAATAAAAGGAAATAAAACAACGTTAGAAGCACAGTGCAGGATCACTGCAGACACGTGTTTTGGCGTTACGAGGAATTTCTTTTTCATTGCACAAAATGTGAGCTCGTTGATTTAAAGGCATCCGGCAAAAGTCGAATTTTTTGTCGTATGCCTTTACATTCTTTAGTTTACATGTTATGCAACTGAAAAGACGATCCTTGTAACACAGAAAAACGTGTCTGCAGTGTTCCTGCACATTTGTTTTTTTTGCTTTTAAATATTATTTGTTTATCGAACTAGACCTATAATGAATAAATTTGTGTAAATTTGTTTTAATTCCAACTTGATAAGTCATATCTTTTATTTCTTCATTTTTAATTTAAAAAAATAATTATTTTTGCAAAATTTTGTAGTTAAATTTCAGCAGGAATTTAGTTTAAAAACTATTGTATGGACAAGGAGGTCTATACTACTATTTCAATAAGTTCAAAATTCATCGATGTGTGTCGGTGGTCCTTCTTTCAACATAATTGGTACTGGGAAAACTTGGCCGAGTTCACTCGGTAAACTCGGTACTCGGCCAAAGTGCTACTCGGTACGTCTCTAGTAATTACAGTAAAAACCCTTCCTAACGTATGCCCCCTCAAAGGCGGACAACCCTCTTATGCGGACAATTTTTAATTCCCCAGTTTCCATTGCAAATAAAATTATTAAACCCCTGCCCTGCAGACACCTCTCTATTGCGGACAAAAAAATTTGTCCCGATAATGTCCGCATTAAAGGGATTTTACTGTAATAAGTTTGTCTTGCCATTAGTTTCTAGTCATAAAATTTGTATAACTTTCGGACTAAATGCAGCCAAGATGTGGGGACATTTTTTTTTGTTCTCATAATTTTGGCCACCACTGTAGTACTGATAGTGTCACTTACGCTAGTCTGACTTTGACGCTCAGAAATACTACACACTAATTAGTTAGAAACGAGTAATTAAAACTTTTTTAGTACACGTCGTTACAAGGGCGCCTATATAGGGAGCTAGGGGGGCTCAAGCCCCCCACCCATTGAAATGAGAACTTCCTTGCTTTTAGTGCTTTTTTCTTTGTAATGATGTATAAAAATTTCTTTTCCAGCCATTAATGAATAAGTTCTTAAAAATGTCAAATTTTAAGGTCTCTAATCTGTACTGAAATCGGTTTCCATGGTGAAAATATTCCGCTAAACCATGGGGAAAATTTTTGAGCTCCCCCCCCCCCTTAAAATTTTGGGTATGGACGTCCTTGCGTCGTTAATAAAAGTCTACTAAGGTATTCTATTTAAAACTAAGAAATTATGGTTATCGTACTTGAGAAATAATGCCGATGAAGTGTTCAATTATCAGTTCCATTAATTGAGTGAAAATGAGTATGAAGGCAATTGAAATTTGATGCGCAGGCAAGGTCTCTGCTCCGGAAGCCTTGAGCCGAACATGTGCACTTCAACAAAATTCTCTACAGCTGTTAGCAGTTCTTTAAATATATTGTTTAAAATCTACAGATTTTTTTTCTCATGTTAGAAACATTTTCGTAAAATGACCTAATTTTGTCCAAAAAATCTCAAAATTTCACTATATCGCTCGTTTGGAAGAGAGTGCCACAATAGGAATTTTTTAATTCTCTTTTTTTTTTTTTTTTTTTTTGAGCAATCACGATTGCTTATTGCTTTTACTTGACTGTTTTGATGTGCTATGATTTTATTTTCTCACCAGCACCCTCTGCAACACCACCGTCGACCGGCTCCTCACGATGCTGCTCCTCTGGCGAAAACCGTCTCCATGTTGCGTCAATATCCTACACTTACGCGCATACATACAAGCACACACACAAACATACACCTGTACGCACATACACAAACGCACACTCAAACAAATACACACACACGCATACATACAAACACCTACACATACCCTCAAGCCTACACACAACTACCCACACACTCATGCCTGCACACAGACGCAAACACATGTGCCTAATCATACATACACATTCCCCCCCCCCCCACACACAAACTCATACTCACAACTACCCACACACTCATACTTGCACGCAGACACAAACACACATGCCTACACACATACACATTCCCCCCTACATGCAAACCCCACACACACGCATAAACACACACGCCTACATACACACACACTCGTAATTGCGAAAAACATGATTTGAATTCAAGATGTCAAAATTCAAATTAATTTTTTTTTTATTTTATTATTTTTTTTTTCGCTAAAAGTCCTTCAAAGGACGTTATCTTCTTTGGAAAATAATGAGAGATGTTTTGTTCGAATATTAACCTCTGGAGAGCAAGCAAACTTACTTTTCATAATGCAAATTGCCTGGAAGAGTTCAACTTCAAACGCTTCTATTGTAAAATTCCATTTCTTCGTATTGTGGCACTCTTCCAAATGAGCGATATCGTTCCATTATTTTTAAGATAAGCAAATTTTTATAAATAAAGAAGAATAAATTCTCACCTTTCGTCTCACAATTTAAAACTTGATTCTTAAAATCCAACAATATCCTTTCATTGAATAGCACATAAATCTAACTCCGAACTGAGTTCCAATTCACTAACACAAACCACTCACTCCCAAAATGGAATCATCTATCACACAGTCACAGATAAGCGACATTTGATTTCCCTCATTACGAAGAAAGGGGGAAAAGAAAAACAATCAGAACAACGGCCGAGTTTAGACTTGAACCCTCCTAGACACGGTTGACAAGTTCTGATTCCGAAGCGACAAGTCCGATATTGAAGAAAACTCTTATCGAACGTGTGGAACATCCACTCCGCTGTTTGCAAATCTCCAAATTCAGGTGAAAAGGTTTCCAGCCTGACCTTCAAAATGGCTGTTTTATCGCCTCTTCTGACACGTGAGTCGGACTTTGTTGTGGTACAAGGAAATCCATTCGCTTTTATTCATTAGCCGGTAAATCGCCGCTCATGGCTTTTGTTTGTTTCCCATTTAGTCTGTTTTGTTGGTTCGGTGGTGGCAGTCATGCGTGGTAAAGAGGCTTTTGATCTCTTGATGTATGAGTAATAGGACTGCAATCGGTTTAAAAACACGTTTTATCTCAGGGGATGATGATTCGGTAGTTTGCAATGTTTTCACGGGACAAGAGAGATTGATTTAAACCGTTTCTTACACTTCCTTTCGGAACAAAGAGGTTTCAATCAAAAATTTGATAACAAGAAATGAAGGAAGGAATAAATTCCACTCGGTTGAGATCAGGGTTGCCAAACGTCCCGGATTTCAAGGGACAGTCCCGTATTTTGAAAAAATGTCCCGGGGAACTTCCATACGGGACGGCTAAAGTCCCGTATTCTAACGGATCACAATATTTTACAGAACAAGATATTATTTTAAGGAAAAAAAAAATAAAGTAATACAAAAAGTGTGAAATAATGAGCAATAAGAAAATCATGTGGCAGCAAACGCAAAAAAATGTTTTCGTTTTGCGTGAAATACACCGCCTTTGGTTTGTATGTTTTTGTTTTTTCAGCAGACTATTAGGAGCCGGAGGGGTGCGCACCTGGGGGGGGGGGTCATGGCGCAGACTCCGCCGTTGAAATTTTTAGGGGCGTTGTTTTGAGGGGTATTTATCTCATTTTTAGGGTGGGGGACCTTTGTTTTTCTTTTTAGGGGGGGGGGTCTTCGCGGTATTGAGAGAGGTGCGCCCTTGCCTTTAGAGGGGGCACCCCTAAGAAGCTGAATGGCTGCTTCTTTGCTCACTGACTATTATTTGAAATATATCTCTGCGCATGCGTCGTCATTCGCAATGAAAACGATATTTTATACTTTGATAGGCGACATTTTCTTCGGTTTAATGCTTTGTTGAGATTGAATTTACAGCGACGTCTCAAAAATACCCCCCCCCCTTTTTCACATAGAATCCTGTTCCGTATTTACTGCTCTTAAATCTGGCAACCCTGGTTCAGATGTAAAAGATTTAATTATAAAACTACTGGAAATGCACAAATTTGTAATAAAATTGCTGACACTTGTTTTGGTTTATGAAAAACTTCTCTTCTCAATGCAAAAAACTGAGCTAATGGATGCAAATCCATCCAAAATAATCTTATACTAAATGTCTTTTCTTCTACTAACTCACTTCTAATGAATTGGAAAAGGGATTTTTCTCACTGACTCTACATCCGCAAGCTCACTTCCTTTGTAATGAAAAAGCGGATTTTGCTCTTTAATGACTTTTCATCTATAAATTTACATTTTTGAAACAAAATTTCTTTTTGACCCTGAAACAATTAAAATTTTATTGCAAATGCGTGCATTTCATGGGCTGTTTTACTTATCCCCCGTACCCAGGGCCTGATTACCGCACAGGCCTACTAGGCCTGGGCATGAGGCCCCCTCTTCCTAAGGGGCCCCAAATTACTGCAAGAATCATGCACAGCATCACAACTATACAAAAAATACACATTTTTAAAATAATAGCCTTTAGGTGGCCTTCGAATTATTGTGGTCCTTGGGCCTCACTTTTAGTTAGTCAGGCCCTGCCCGTACCTACCACTATTTGTGGTTTAACCAGTCGGATGGGACCCTGAACACAACTCTGAATTTTTGATACAGACCAGAAACCGAGCAATCCCTGGTCCAGCTCCCCCAGACGTATCGTTTCACTTGGAGGACTTTGACCATAAGCATTTTTAACGTCCCCCACGTGACTTGAGACTGACTGAATCTGCCATCCCATACGCAGGGATGGATTGATGCAAAGATAGACTAGGCATTTAATTTGAAGCGAAAAATTTAGGCAATTGGAAAAATTTTAGCCATAAATTATATTTTTAAATCTAAAACAATTCATAAATTCCAGTTCAATTAAGAACACGTTTGACTCGTGGCCGAACGGCAGCTGACCTCGGCAGCCATCATCGAATTGCCTGTTGTATCTCTGGTTTTCTCCTCAGCACTGCACAGATTCGAAGTTGTCACCCCTAGAAGTTCTCCAAGAAAGCAGCTGTCATTTTAATTGCTCTGCACCACTTTTATCTTATGTAAGCAAATTTCTCACTTTGTAGGCAATAGGGTGGGTCGAAAAATACTATTTTTTTTCTAATCAATTTTTAATAGCTCTGAAAACTTGCGCATTAGCATCCTAATAACGGGAATAATAATTAAAAAAATTATTTTAAAATATTGAAATCGCGCAAGAGCCCTCAAGTTGAGAAAAAATAGAAAAAATCGGCAATTTTTGAAGATGTATATTTTTTTCAAAAAATAATTTACTTCATTACCAATAGTATAAAAAATACACTTTGTAGTTACCGAAATGTATAGAAAAACTTGGGGGCACATTGTCGGTCATTTGAATTTCCGCAAAAAGCCTTAAATTAAGTTTTTTAAAGTAAAAGTTCTATTACTTCAAAAACTCTTAATCTGGCAAAAAGTTAGAAAAATATACTATTAAACATCCGTTTTAATGTTTTACATACATTTCTCTTATTCTCAAATAACTCGGGATTCACCACGTGCAGGACCGTCATTTCAAATTTTTCTGGAGGGGGGGGTGTCAAAGAATGCAAATTCAATGGAAGTTTCAATGGAAAACAGCAAAAATCCTAATTGTTAATACATTTATTTCTCAAAGCCGTGGTGGGGGCTATAGACCCCCCCCCCCCGACCCTCTAAATGACGGGCCTAATCAGAAGGCGGTGGCAGCGAGTCCAATTCAACAACCTATCCAATAAACAAACATCAAGTATTCAATGTCAAATATTCAAGTTATGGCATGGCTTTGACTTTCAATGAAGTTAAAAGTCTTCTATTGCCATATTTGACAATAGTAGTGGTATCAGTTTACGCTTGAGCCGATCAATAAGTTCCAGGCTAATCTGCGGCTTGAAAATTAATTGATGAAAGCTTGAAGAATCTTACATGACGTACTACTGGCGGCTCATTTCAGACTTTCCGATTCCGAGTCGCAACTGACTACAACGGTATTTATGTCGAGGACTGCATACTAAGTGCCTTGCCTCCATTATTTTTATACCGATAGATGGTAGCACCATCACCGGATCGAACAGTTAATGAGAATTTAGAACTAGTCCAGGAGCTAATAGCTACCATTTCAGACTTTCAGTATTCTCCTGTAGCCTAATTCTCGAATGTGCTTTGCGTAGTTCAATATCATCGCTACAGCATATTCTCTGGATGCCAAAAGAACGAGTTTGTATGAACGACGGGATCAAAGATTTCTTTTTCGGTAAAGGTCTTGTTGTTTGAATGACCTTTAGTATATGATTCGGACCGTCTTTCATGGCGTAATGCATCTTAATACCAAACCAAACAGGAGCTATAATTTTTCCAGTATCTGCATTAAGCTTGTTGGACTAATTTGGGAAACATGAAGTCCTAACACCCAGTTAGCAGAATTAACCGTTGGGAATAAGTGAGAGGTCAGGGACTCTTAACAGCTTGTTCTGGATCACTTGTTGAAATATTGCTATGCTCGGGGTATGGGAATTTCAACGAAAAGGTAAAATTTCCTTCAACAGAAAAAGCATACACAAATTGGGTAGGTGTTGGAGGGGAGAGAGAACTCGACTTGCTGCTACCTACACGTGGTGAGTCCTGAGTCATTTTAACATAATGGAAAAATAAGTAAAGCATTAAAACGGATGTTTAATATTCTTTGTAAGCCAATGTCCTGCCACAACCTGAATATTTGATTACACTGGGCAACTAGGGTTGCAAAATCATCCTGTGTACTCATCTATTCATACTGGTAGTTTGCAGTGCGCTCAAGGGCGCCCAGAGCTAAAACTTTTCAGAGCGCATAAATTCTCAATTTGCCGAAACAAACTCCAAATTTTGCTGAATGATGAGAATTTTGCCGAATAGAATTCCAAATTGTGGAATGATGGTAATCTTGCCGAATATAATTCCAAACTGTCGAATGATGAAAATCTTGCCAAATAGAATTCCAAACTGTCAAATGATGATAATCTTGCCGAATAGAATTCCTAATTGTGGAATGATGATAATCGTGCCGAATAGAATTCCAAACTGTCAAATGATGATAATCTTGCCGAATAGAATTCCAAATTGTCGAATGATGATAATCTTGCCGAACCGTCAGAGAAAATTTGTCGAATAAGAAAATTTTTGGGTTGTCACGAGCTTTGGTTGGACCTCCCGTGACTATCTCTTGGGCACCCCTGAGTACGCTGAAGAAGAATGAAAAGCACATTCACATAGAAAATATTTCCAGCATTTTATTATTTCTATTATTACTGTTTATTTTTTTTCTACATGAAATGTAATTCATTTGATAATCGATGCGATCAAATAGGTAAGAGATAACCAATCAAGTAAGAGGTAATTAGCGAGTTACAGATTGAGAAGAAAAATAATAATAAAACCTTCAATATTTCAGCAATTTGGTCAAAACTTAGTTGGAAAAAAATTGCCTCTACGCATTAGCGTAGCCTGAATATACATTCTGGAGGAGGTTTAAAAAGTCCTTACATGTATATAATTTACTGTACTAGGATCAGCAATAATGTTAAAACCAAATATTTTGGAGGAGGTTTTACCCCCCAAATCTCTCTCGCACCCCATTTTCTCTTTGACCAGGACACGCCCCCTCCCCCCTTAGCAAAAACGTGTGACAAAAATACCTCTTGTGCAATAGTGAAACATTATAAATTATATTGTTTTATGTAGCATTCTTCTGTTGATCAATCTTCCTCTTTCTTCTCAATGAAATCAGCATCCACTGTTTCAGTTTGAAAACATTATACGGACCCCCCTCAGAAGGAAGAAAAAGTGATTTTTTAGTATATCATAAAAACAACAAAATATTTTGAGCTCAAATTTTACAGTGCAGGCCTAATTATTAGACTAAGACTGTTTTAAAAGCAAATTCTTTATTGATTACTTAACTATACACACATTATCGAACAGCGAAATAATTACCTAATATTTAGTATGCATTCCCTTGTTCTTGGTGAGCATTTTAATTCTTTTTGGCACACTTTTCACAAGGTTTACACCATTTCTTAACTTTTTAAAAAAGGAGGTAAAAAATTGCTTATATTCACTATTATATATACTCACATACACATACTCACTAGTTACCTAAAACTAACTTTAAATATAACAGAACACACAAATAAAAAGAACTACTGAACTGTTTAAGTTGATTAAGGTTATGTTTCTGGTAGGTAGATAAACAAAGAACGTAAACAAAGCAGACAGTGTTGCCACCTGCAAACATTAAATTGTGCTAAAATAACGTAATAATCAGTGTATAAGTATGTACTGTACTTTAACAGTAAAATAAATAGTACTTTAATCCAAATAGTGTACAAAAAAAAAAAAACTCTTTAGTCTAATATTTTGGCTAGCACTGTATTTACCTTTATAATATCTTTTCTAGATTGTTTTTCTATTAAAATATAATATGGTTCTTGATGATATTTTTTTGAAATATCAATTTCATAATTCATAAAAAATTCAAAATTTTATTTTAATTGTAGTAAATAATGCTTCTATTGTTGATTTGATTCATACCGTAATATTTACCGAGCCCAAGGTGTTTTAGATATTATATGCAAAAGTATCAAACATCTTTTAACATTACAAGATAGTTTTTCTCAATCAATTGGTGAAGCAATGGAGGCAGCAAATTAAACAAAATTTTGTATGATGATGTTAATCACAAATGCGAGATTAAAAAAAGGGGAGTTCTCGCAGAAAATTTTAAAATTGATGCTTATTTTATTTAATATGAAGACGACCCCTTATCAGTAATTAAGTAATGGAATTAAGAAGAGTTCGTTATTTCAGAAAAAAATAACATCTTACACGTGTCTGTAATGTTGATAGTCTTCGAGCGATTAAATGTTTGGTTCCCCCCCCCGCCCCCCTATGACTAACAGTTAAGCATCTTCCTAATTTATCAAAAAAAAAAGCGACTAATGCAAATATAGACGAAGTTGAGACAGAGTTACAATGAAATGCTAAGCAGATTCTGTGTTTGGAAGGTAACAATATCCCGAGACGTCGCCCTAGTTTACAGCTGAACCAATCTGGTGAATCCGTACTATAATATCCAAATAATATACTTTGCCCTCGTTTGGGGCTTAGTCATTTAGGGTGATCCAATTATGACTGAGTAGAGGGCGAAACACTTTTTTAAAAACCTGAGTATGTATATACAGGGTGTCCAGCAAAGGACTCTCTGATTTCAAAATTAGATATCTCGAAAGCAAAGGACGATATTGAAATAAAATAAACAGTATGTTTATTGTGAAACCCATAAAAATCATATATAGGAACTCGGAAATTAGTTTTAAGAACTGCCAGCAGGTGGCGATGCACAACGTAATTGAAATAGGAGTCTCTATAAATAATGCTGCGAAGAGGTTAGTTGTTTCAGCAGTAGTTTAGTCTCCCAGATATGCTTACATATACGCTAGAAATTATCGTCCAACCTCTTCGCAGCACTATTCATGGAGACTTCTATTGCAATTACAGCAAGCAGCGCCCCCTGTTGGCACTTTTTTAAACTAATTTCCAAGTTTCCGTACATGATTTTTATGGGTTTCACAATAAACATACCGTTCCCCCCCCCCCCAATATCGTCCTTTGCTTACGAGACATTAAAATTTGAAACCAGGGAGTCCTTTGCTAGACACCTTTGTATACTAGTAGATATAAATGCTTTTCACAAAAGTGAAAAGTCCGTATTTATAAAACTTTTGGGTGCTCAGGAAACTTTTCGTAAATGTTTTTCACAACATACTGGTGGAAATCCGTGAAATAACGAAACGTCATTCAGGAAGGACCGCAACTGAGTTGAAAGCGGAACACGTAATAAAAAACCTGAGTATATACATGGTGTTCTGAAATAGACTGACTGATTAAAAAAAGTTTTTTACAGGAAAAAGGTTAATGATAAAAATCAAGTTCTTGCAGAAGAATTCATGTAGTGGGCCGTGAATCCCCCCCCCCCCACTTCCGAGTTTTAAATTTTAGTTCAAAACTTTTTCAACAGATGGCGCTGCAGATAGTAAGTCGTTTAGTCAAAAGAGAAGGAATGAAACTCCCCGATTTTTCCTCCGATTGCGATAGACATTTTGAAAAAATAGATGTGTAATTTTGTTTTTGAAAACATTTTTCAAAAAACTATGATGTAATTTTCTGTCATTCTTTGATTGACGGTCTTACGATCTGCAGCGCCATCTATTGCAAAATTCTTTAACTAAAATTTGGAACTCTGGAAGACTAAACTTACGGCCCAGCATATAAATTTTCTGCAAGAAATATTTTTTTTATCATCAACTGTTTCCTTGTTATAAATTTTTGAAAACAGCCAGTCTATTTCAGGATACCCAGTATTTGCACTGGTAGCTATTAATGTTTTCAACAAAAGTGAGAAATCCTTATTTATATACTTGTAGCTACTCAGGAAATTTTTTGAAAATGTTTTTCTGGATACTGGTGGAAACCCATGATATCACGAAACGTTGCCCGGAAATACTTAGGGACCTATCCGAATTTTCTAACAGTATATGACAAGTTGCAATGGCGGGGAAATTTACATTGCAGCACTGCTGTATTTTCTGGGATATTTAGGCTCACCAAATAATAAGTATGTGAAACAGTTTATGCATGCAATATTGGTTTCACGAAAATCATAATAGTTCTGTGTCACAACGATTAGAATGTTGTCATTTGCTGGCTACTTGTCTGCGTAGTCGGCAGGAGCGACGTTTTCTTTTTATGAATGAGAGTCCTGCACTCTTTTCTAGTCTTTTCAGTTAGTCCGAAACTGAAGAAATGGCGTGAGAAATTAACATCGCAGTACTGCTGTGTTTTCTGAGATATTTGTGCTCGCCAAATAATAAGTATGTGAAACAGTTTATACATGCAATATTTGTTTCACGAAAATTACAATAGTTCTGTGTCGCCACGATTAAAATGTTGCCATTTGCTGACTACTTGTCTGTGTAGTCGGCAGGAACGACATTTTCTTTTTATGAATGAGAGTCCTGCACTCTTTTCTAATTTTTTCAGTTAGTGTGAAACTGAAGAATATGAATACCACATGCAGAGTGTTACATATTGCTTAAAAATCCCAAAGCACTTCTGACTATGTTGCCACAGCTAACACACCGAAGATCAACATTAGACCCATGACCACAGCAAGTCTCATGGATATGAGGAAACGGGTTTGGAGATTAGCTTTATTCTCTGAAGTGTTAAAATGTTGTCATTTGCTGACTACTTGTCTGTGTAGTCGGAAGGAACGACGTTTTCTTTTTGTGAATAAGAGTCCTGCACTCTTTTCTAGTTTTTTCAGTTAGTGTGAAACTGAAGAATATGAATACCCCTTGCAGAGTATTACATATTGCGTAAAAGTACCAAAGCACTTCTGACTGTGTTGCCACAGCTAGCACACCGAAGATCCACATTAGACCCATGACCACAGCGAGTCTCATGGATATGAGGAAACGGGTCTGGAGATTAGCTTTATTCTCTGAAGTGTTCATGGTAGCAGTCAGGATCATGTAGAAACTAGACACATAAAAAATTATGTTTATGAATAGTAAGATGAACAGCGGTAGAGCAAAATACACTAGCAAGGCTTGACGGTAGCGGAACCAGCAGGTGTTGACTCGAAAAATCAGCTTATATTTTCTGTTTTCAGT
Source organism: Uloborus diversus (assembly GCF_026930045.1). NCBI lineage: Eukaryota > Metazoa > Arthropoda > Arachnida > Araneae > Uloboridae > Uloborus > Uloborus diversus. Next base: position 159,310,879 of record NC_072738.1, read on the forward strand.
TAAAGAGTCTATAATAAGAGCGACTATCACAATGAGAAGCGGTACACCCCATGAATATAACGAATACAAACCAAACCGAAACATCATAGACTTGTTGGAAGTTAATCTGAGTTTAGATGTAGCCATTCTCAAGGATCTCCAAACGTCATAGGACATGGCATTCATCCAGAAAAAAGAAGCCAAAAAGAAATAGAACATAAGCATTCCTATGGCGGTACAATCAGACTCCTCCGGTATTCCAAACTGAGCGAAAAAGCTGATGTATGCCACGAGTAAAGCAACGCAGAGTGAAATTAAGGAATAACCTGGCAAATTCCTCAGTTTTTTGACCAAAACAAACATTATCATGTGAAGAAATATGCAAATGATGGATATTCCAACTCCAACAGTCGTAACAATTTCCAAAATTGGAGGAAATTTTTTATCGTCGATAAAATCGAGAAAAAAATTTGGGCAAATTCGTAGCTTTTCTTTATCGTCTATCATGTAGTTTGATGCATTGAAAAACTTGTCATACTTTGGAACATAAGCTGTACCATCAGCAAGCATCTGATACTTTGTTTTCTCGAGAGATATCAAGCCACAATTGATGAATTCTTCGCTGTAAATAGAATAATCTATCCTTGTTGATGGTATCGTTCCGACGTAGCCAAAACGTTTCCGGTCAAGTTCTTCTTTTGAAGTTGGTGGGTACACTCCATCAGTTGAAGAACTTCCGGTAATTTCTGCTTTTGACGGGTAAGAGAAGTTTCCATCAGGCATTGAAGTTTGCCTGATGGACCTACCATCAGGTGTGGTAGCAGACGTTAAAGTTACGATGAAAAAGAAAATTTTGCAGAAGGACGCCTGTTTAGAGTTCATTTTGTTTGGCTTCCTTGTTCAGATGATAGAATCAATAGTGCTAACATTTATTCGTAGTTTTACTCCTCTTCATACTGCATTGAGACACCTGTAAAAGAAAGTTTAAATGAGTTTAGTATCATCGATAAAAAAAAAAAGCGAAAGTTTTTGTTTGAGCTTTAAAAACAAAAACTGATGAGTTGCAACGGACTGTTCGTACACAAATTGAAGTATTGGTAAATTCATTCAATTCACGAGATTTCCTGATTAAATTTAAACAGGTTAAAAATTACGCAAATTTGAAACTTGAAGTAATCTTTAATTTGACTAAATTGTCTCAGTTTCCCATAGTTATTTTCTACAAAAACCATCACTGAAAGAGGAAGTTCCCGCACCGTACAAGTCTAAACCTCTTTTTTTTTTTTTTTTTTTTTTTTTTTTTTTTTTTTACCGTGTACGAATAAATATTCCGCGTTTTCCGCTCTTTTTTTTTTTGAAGTGAAACTTTTTTTATGCGAGAGTTTTGAAATTGTGATCGGCACCTTTTTGTGTGACGAAAATGACGTCGTTGTTTTGTGCCACGAAAAGTCGCACATACGCTCTTCTGGCTTTCTTTCCCTCTCGTTGTCCGTGGTCGTGTTTACTGAGTTGAGTATAGCTGTTGATTATTAATAGCGCATTGGTTGAAATATCTGCGCGTAATCAACACATTTCGAGTATTGTTTAATGTTCTCGTTGTTTATAATCTATTTTCTTCAGTTATACTAATACTGTAAAGAGAGAGATTAAGTAGGTGTATAATTTTCGGGTTATCTCCCGAAATACTGTACCTATTTGAAAAATTGTTTCGTAAGACTAAAAGCGCAGGTTCAAACTTGGCTCCAATCGTTGGCTTTTTGAGATGAAGAGAAACCACAGCGTTCATGCCATATGAAATCACTCGAGTATTCGTTTGGGTTCAAATACTTTTCGCAAAAAAAAAAAAAAAAAAAAAAAAATCCTAGTGCAGTTTTGCATCATAAGAGCCGAATTGCCTTCATCTGGGGGAGGGGGGGGGGGTGCTGGGCGTTAAAATATCAATGATAATGGCATCCGCTGATAGTTGTGCCAGTTCCACTTGAAAGAATGGCTGCCAGTTTGTGCGAATGCGTTAGGTTTTCGAGTGGTTATTAGGTACTATGCATATGTGATGTGTATACATATGTAATGTGTATACATTACATATACATTGCGGCACAAATGAATATTGTACACAGAAAAAAGAACCCAAAACAAGAAAAAAAAAAGTTTCTTCAGAAAGAGAGAGATTTTCCACAACTTTGTAACAACATTTTAAACCTTATTTCGGCGAAGTTCATTTTTCTATCCTGAAAAATCTTGTATTCTCATTACTTAAATAACTATTATGTAAGCACAAAGGTAAAAATCATGTTTTGTAGATTACACTCGTAGTATTTATAGAATGCTTAAATTTTAGGGATAATTAGCTAAAATTTGAATTAGGCTCGTGTACCCTTATTTTCATCTCATGCACCCCAAATATTTTCTTTCGTTGACATGGATAGCTTGTCCTTGGTCCCGTGGAGATTCACGTGGACCTTTTTGGCAACCACTGATCTAAAATATTGTTTGCAGTACTAAAGTGTAGGCCCTCATTTTACGCGGATTTGATTGGACGCGATTTAAGCTTTGATGTCCTTTATTTTATGCGAATGACTTTTGGTTTTATGCGGATATGGCATGCCAACAGATAAAATGTTTCCTCTTTCAAAATCCAAACTCTGGAGATTGCAAATAATATGCAGTAAACTGCCTTTTGGCGTGCTGATAAGCGAGCTTGGACCACTGGGGACATTTTTTGCGATCGATTCCAGAGCTCTCTCTCTCCAGAAGTAAATATATTGAATTCACAAAGAGCTTACTGGAAGAAGAGCTTTTAGAAGTGACAAAAGAGGAGGAATCCAACGAGGAAACAGACATCGATGACACATAATCAAAAACACTCACATTGAAAATTTTGCGCCATTCCTTGCGGCAAATGATCTTTCTGATTTATAAGTGAAGAAAAATCCTGTCATGGAAGTGACGCGCGAGATCAATGATACTTCCCTGCCTTGCAAAGAACTATGGAGAAAAATAGTAAATGACTGATAAAAAACTATCATGACCAGTTCTTTTTTCTAAACACTAAGTTAATTGATGTTTTCTTTATGCATGTTGTGTATATGTATCGAAACACAGGGTGTTTTAAAAATGACTTATACATATGAAAAAATCAATAAAAACTAAACGGGCAGCAATAAAAATGTACCGTTTGTTGCATTAGGCTTGGGAGAACAATACATTTTCAGACATAAAAACTTTCAAAATTAGTTACAATGTTTCTCAACAGATGGCGCTGCAAGTATTTTAAAATATATAAAAGAAAACGCTGTCTGTTAGACTCAAGGGTGATTGTGAGTTCATCAAAAAATACCTGAAAGTTTCAAAACGAGAACGGAGGGGGGGGGGGGGGTGTAATCTTTGGCCCCTATTACTTAAGTGCACCTTTGCCATAGTTTTAAATAGTTCTGAGTCAAAATTTTGTGTGTACATTTAATTAAATTTTTAATGGATTACAAAGTTACTTTTGAGCTCGTGTTATACAAATTATCTTCACATTTGTTCATTTTAAGGGATAGGTGTCCATCTTAAGGCTCTTGCAGGTATATTTAATGAGTATTATATAATAATAATAATAAAAAAAAAATTGCGGAGGTAGGGAGATAAAAGCGTAACGAAAAAAAAACATAATTCCGGTATTTTCGGACATGAAAATACCGGAATACTTCCGAAAATACCGGAAATTCGGTAAAATACCGGAACACAATCACCCCTGACTTAGACTGCCAAAATGACCGGTATAATCAAAAAAATCAATAAAAACTGGACTGAAATACACTGTTTATTTGCAATATGCTCGGAAAAAATGTAAATTTTCAGACAGATACACCTTCAGTCTACTCTAAATACCTGTACAAACATTGTAACTAATGTTGAAAGTTTGTCTATCAGAAAATTTACTGTTGTCCCAAGCATAGTGCAACGAACGGTATATTTCTATCGCTGCCCGTTTAGTTTTAATTGAATTTTCAAATGTATTATTTATTTTTGAAACACCCTGTAAGTACACATAAAACTTATTACATATTTGTCTATCACTAGAATGAAATATTGTCCTTTTATCTATGGAACCTAAACCCTATTTTAACACTACTATTAAATCTTAATTTAAGCATCATTTTCTCGAAACGCGATTCCGTTTAAAACGAGGTCTACTGTACTCAACTGTGAACGGTTTCGATGAACCTTTTTAATCATAAACATTGATTTTCTAGATATTTCATTACATGACACGAAATCATTTTGATGTTCTGTTGATAAATTCATGACCAGGTCTAGTAAGGGCTCTCAACATATTTTTAATTTGTTCCTAGAAAGAAAAGGGGCTTTGTCTTAAATTTAAAGCATTAAAATTTCGAATGGACGGATTCATCGGCAGTAATGAGTAATCGGCAACTGTTCCGATTGTTTATAATTAGCAAATTTTTCTGATCGGCTGAGAAATTATTTCTTCAAGTAAAATTACTTCTGTTTTGAACAAGAAACTGCGGAATGAACTTATTACAGTTACCAAGAATTTGGAACTGTAGTTGTATTTGCTCTCATTTTATTCGAAGTTTTAACTATCAAGAGAGGGAGGGATGTGAGCAACACATTCATATTTTTTATCAAAAAAAAAAAAGCGAATGGATCAGAGAGTTTAAGAAAGGGTAAACTCAAAATGGAACTGAAATTTGGAAAGAAAAAGAAGGAAAGGGACTAGATATTGAAGGGGAAAAAAGCATGTTAAGGACATGAAATTAAAAAAAGAGGATTTTTGGGGAGAAAAAGGGACTCTGTGTGTGAGGAGCCTTGTCGAATCAGCAAATTATGATTTAATATTAACTACCAGTTTTTTTACTGCAAATCAATTATATATAGAAACCTTTGTGAACCCAACGGCTGTCTTTGTTCTTCCTAATGGACAAACTCTTGAGTAAGCGGGTGTGTACAGTTGCTGTACGCCTACCTGCTATATAATTGTTTTTATGAAATGTAGAGTTAGTTTAGGGGTCATTCCATGCGAAATGAGCAAATTAGCTGTGGCTGGCATGTCACAGATTTCAATGAAAACTTTTATTTAGGTAAACCATACATATGTATGAGGGAATGCAAAATATGGAAGTTTAAAAACTGTTTGTTGCTTTGTTATTGAAATTAAAAGTTGATGCTTACGCTAAGCCTAAATTTTCAGAGTCCATTGCTACCAGTTTGTGACTCAATAACTCCATAAGTTATAAACGTACACTTAAAAAATAAATATTTCTGCCTTCTATAAGCAATTCTCTATCGAGGAAGAGCAAAGTCAAGTTTATTCGGATCTTTTTTTTGAATCTGAGATATTAACAAAGATTGAAATTTTGCCAATTTACTACAGATTTTAAATCACTCTTCTAGCTTTTTTAATGAAAAAAATAACAATAAAAATGATTCAGATTGAAAAACTATATATAACTAACTATCTTCTCTAATTTAGTAACTGTTTATGAATTTCTTGATGACGAAATTGTACTTTAAAAAAATCGAAAATTTCCAAAAATTTTCAGTTTTTCCTCCTTTTCAAATGTTTTTTTTGAAAATGAGGGAATGCTCTAAATTTACTTAATTTTTTTTACGTAACATATTGAAGTGTCTTTTAGCTGCTACTAAATTTTAATCATTGGTATCAGCGTATTTTTGTTACAGGAGTAACTTGAACTAAGGTAAAATTTCATTAATTACTTCTTTTTATTTTGTAAGCTTAGCAAAAACTAACCATTTCTTTCGTGTTTCATTTTCTCAAAAGCATGTTTATGAAGTACAGTCTGAAATGTACATTTTTTTTAATTGAAATAAATGTTAGTTTTACTTGCTTTTGCATCATTTAGTTGTTTATCTAATTCTTTGAATTCTCGTAATTTCACATAAGGGTCAATCCATACAGGTTCCATACAGTATAAACTACTCATTCATGTTCAAATTAAAATAATTATTTTGAAAATTACAATTTGTTTTTTCAGTATAATGTATTATATAGGGCACAATATACGTAATTTAAGAAGGTGCCATGACGTTTTCACACTTTTTATTTCTGTTTTAGGTGTGTGAATTGACTAGCAAAATTGCTTAATTTCAAAGACCTGTATCTTTTTTACAATACAAATACAAAAAACAATATGTATAACATGTATAGTACTTGAACGGAATATTCAATTGGCCAGGAAATTTTATTTTTAATTCCATCCCTTTTTGGTTTATAGGGGTCTAAAAATGTCATTTTCGTCATTTTTCCGATTTTTGAGGGGTTGTAATCTATAAAGGGTGCACAAACACACAGCAACAGTTACATATTCTTTTTAGTATGGTTCCAGGGATTAGTTTTTGTCGTATTTCATTTTGTGTTTCCGTCCCCTACGTGAGTTATCCCCTTTGAAATGAGTAAAATTTTTGCATTTGGCCTTGAACATTAACCTGTTGCCATTATTTTAATTATTAACTTACAGCTACGTAACTCAGTATGTAAGACTATCAACTTATGCACTTTAACATCAAAGCGTTAAATTAACTGTCATAAATGTAATTCAAATAAATTTCGGCCAAATTGCAAAGGTCTAAAAGTCCCATTTTTGACTACGAAAATCACTTTTGATGACCTCTAAAAAATCAAAGGTCCAGTTAAGAGAAAAAATAAAAAGGGTTTTAAACATCTTTCTTATGCAGCTTAAAGGGATATGAATTTCAAAAAAAAAAAAAATAAATAAATAAATAAATAAATAAAATAAAAATGGTCGAGCGCACCCATCCGTCGAACCTGTATGGATTGACCCATAAAAAAAAAGCTGCTTTTTTTTTCTGAATTTTATTTTACGTTTGGAAATCAAAAATCAATTTCGAGTTTCTTCAAGCAAATAGTAGAAACACAGCTCTATATTCTTGTAAAATTTTAAAGTTGTCTGAATTTTCCCTCATTTGAATTTTTGTGTGTATGTGAAGGGGAAAATCAACATTTTACAAAATGTCACTAAGTTTAAAACTGATTTTGAAGACAAAGGAGTTAAAATACAACTTCAAAAGTAAGGTATTTCTTTTATGACACTTAGCACATTATTGGGTATTAATTTCATCAAAGCTAATGCATTCCTTAATGATTGAGATTACAAAATAAAATGCTTAATTATGAGAAAATTGAAATATTTTCAGTTTTTGAAACTCGGTTAAAAGTTAACTATAATAACTTTGAAAATTTTACTGATATCAGATTAATTACCCCACTCCATAGATTGCAACAACATATAACTTTTATGTTTTCATTAAAGAGTTAATAAGATACAAGCCTTCAAAAGTGCAACATGTAACTTTTATGAGAATGCTGTTCAATTTGACCAATTTTCAATCGCATGTAACTATTCAAATAAAAAATTTCAAGCAAAAATATTTTAGATATTTTTATATAGGCATAAAAGGAACCTGTATACCAAATTTCATAAAAATCTGTTACCATGCGGCTACCACTTTTTTGCGAATTTTGCTCATTTCGTGTGGAATGACCCTTGGGCAAAGACTACTAGCTGACATTTTGGCTCCGGAGATATCGGTTCAAAAAAATTAGTATTTTTACAAAAGCCTCGTTGCAAAAAACTGGCGGTGAAGCTTTAAATGTATTGCCTGATTAATGTTTGCTTATTTTATTATGTACTAGTGTTTCCCGCACGGCTTTGTCCGTAGTATAACATTAAAAGGTCTTTTGGTTCGCCTGTATATTTACAAATAATCTATGGTGAATTTCTCGCCAATTGACTTGCCCACGTTACGGTTCCGCGTTGTGATAACTTGGTAATTTACTCGTTCATCTTATGATTATTTTGCTCGGGAGAATGTTCTTAAAATTAGAATAAAAAAAAGAACAAAATCGAATTTTCGAAAAATCGCTTCGAGGTGCACACCCCCATGCTACAAACTAACTTTGTGCCAAATTTCATGAAAATCGGCCGAACGGTCTAGGCACTATGCTCGTCTCAGAGATCCAGACTGAGAGACTTTCAGCTTTATTATTAGTAAAGAAGTGAAGAATATTTAATTATGTAATCTTTATCTTTACTAATAATAAAGCTGAAAGTCTCTCTATCTGTCAGGATCTCTGTCCGTATCTCTGTCTGTCTGGATCTCTGTCCGGATCTCTGTCTGTCAGGATCTCTGTGACGCGCATAGCGTCTAGACCGTTCGGCCGATTTTCATGAAATTTGACACAAAGTTAGTTTATAGCATGGGGGATGTTTTCGAAAATTCGATGTGGTTCTTTTTCTATTCTAATTTTAAGAACAAAATTATCATAAGATGGACGAGTAAATTTCGAAATTATCATAACGTGGAACCGCAACATGGGCACAAGCCAATTGGCGAGAAAATTCACCATACATTATTTGTAAATATACAGGCGAACCAAAAGACCTTTTAATTTTTCTATTACGGGCAAAGCCGTGCAGGTACCACTAGTAGATAAATAAATTCAAATAAGGTGTGAAAATGAGGTTCATTACAGTAAACATTTCCCGGTATATTTTTGTTTAATATGTGAGCTAAGTTATCTTTCCAGATTTACCTTAAGTGACATTTGTGCAACTAAACATCAATTGTTTCAGGATATAGCAACCAGCGAATATTATACCGCATTTATAAATGCTAGAAACGAGGTTGGATCCAAAGCGGTTTCGGAACCAAAATATCGGATAAGTCGGCCAGTAGTTTTCAAGGGGTTCTAGTTTGAGCAAATGGAATCAAACTCTGCTACCAAAATTTGGTGTAATTTGTGGAACTTAAATGTTGATAAGCGCTCAATAAAGATTAGTTTAATTATAGAAGAGATTTTGAGAGTTTCACATATTTCTCGCACTCAATGGTCTTAGGGGTTGTCTGTTAAATTAGTTTTCAACTTTTTGACTGCTGTTTCCCTCTTTTGTCACATGTCGCACTGTTTTTCATAAACATATTCTTATAAAAAGACGTGATGTCACAGTTTTGGTTACCCCCTCCCTCCCACTTGTCACAAGCTCAAATTTCCCGACCTCACTCAAAATGGGACATTATTTGTCGACATCATTGTGGACCCCTTAGACAACACACAATTTCGATTTATCTTTGGCCCCTATTACTTAAGTGCACCTTTGCCATAGTTTTAAATAGTTCTGAGTCAAAATTTTGTGTGTACATTTAATTAAATTTTTAATGGATTACAAAGTTACTTTTGAGCTGGTGTTATACAAATTATCTTCACATTTGTTCATTTTAAGGGATAGGTGTCCATCTTAAGGCTCTTGCAGGTATATTTGATGAGTATTATATAATAATAATAATAATAATAAAAAAATTGCGCAGGTAGGGAGATAAAAGCATAACGAAAAAAAAACATAATTCCGGTATTTTCGGACATGAAAATACCGGAATACTTCCGAAAATACCGGAAATTCGGTAAAATACCGGAACACAACCACCCCTGACTTAGACTGCCAAAATGACCGGTATAATCGAAAAAAATCAATAAAAACTGGACTGAAATACACTGTTTATTTGCAATATGCTTGGAAAAAATGTAAATTTTCAGATAGATACACCTTCAGTCTACTCTAAATACCTGTACAAACGTTGTAACTAATGTTGAAAGTTTGTCTATCAGAAAATTTACTGTTGTCCCAAGGCATAGTGCAATAAACGGTATATTTCTATCGCTGCCCGTTTAGTTTTTATTGAATTTTCAAATGTATCATTTATTTTTGAAACACCCTGTAAGTACACATAAAACTTATTACATATTTATCTATCACTAGAATGAAGTATTGTCCTTTTATCTATGAAACCTAAACCCTATTTTAACACTACTATTAAATCTTAATTTAAGCGGCAGTTTTGCGAAACGCGATTCCGCTTAAAACGAAGGTCTACTCTGCCGTGCTAAGCACAGATGTGGTATCTGCACATTTTATCAAAATTGAGTTTATGTCACCAGGTGGTCGTTAGTAATTTAACTAACCTAAATGTCAAGTTTTTTGGCGATTTGTGAACGCGAAACATTAAAAAAAGCTTTATGAAAAAAGTCGTAACTGCACAGTTTGCGGAGTTTGCTAAGGCAATTTGAACGTAAGTGACACATACTAAGCCTTTAAAGTGGTATCTGCGCAGGTACCACTTTTTTCCTTAGTATTTTTTGTAGATACGACTTTTATACCTTAGTAAAGCAGCATATTTAATAATGTAGCAGTTTATTGTAATACAGAATATTAAAATTAGTTTACCGTTGAATAGTTGGTACAGGTTGATAATAAAAACTAATACAACTTTGCATAATTGTTAAAGTAAATATTCAGCTTTTTCTATTTAAATGTTCATTTAAAATGCGAATTCCAAAAATGAAATGCATGTAAAATATTCATATCTAATTCTTTCATGCAAAAAAAAAAAAACGCATTTCATTCTACGGCCAGTAACATTTCTATTTAAGTATCGTCTGCTGTCAAAATTATTTTCATGCTCGGTAAAAATGAATCTAGAAAATAAAACATTATAAAAAACACATTCTTTGACTATAAAAAACAGAAAATTGTTATGGATTACAGTGTCCAGAGTTTTGAAAATGGTATCTTTCAGAAGGTAGATTTTGTTAGATTTGTATTAACAAAATAAAGCGAAAAAGTTAAGTGTAAAGAAAACATATGTTTTCAGTATTATTTAATGATACATTGAGCACGTTTGACTAAGCTATTTTTGTCGTATCTCTGCAGATACCCCTAAAAATGCTTAGTAATTGTCACTTACGGTGAAAATAGCTTAGTATATGAAAAGGTTTTGAAAAGAAAATGTGTTGTAACTACATTTATTAATTTTAAATTAAGATTTTTACAAAAATACGCTCTTACGGTTTTTAGATAAGTTATTTACGAAACAACTACTGCAAGTTGAGCATTTAACTAAGTCATAAATCAAAGAAACGAGTTGTAAAACTTTAATCGTCAATTTCTCATTTTGAGCTCTACTGCAGATACCACATCTGTGCTTAGCACGGCAGTAACTGTACTCAGTTGTGAACTGTTTTGATGAACCTTTTTAATCATAAACATTGATTTTCTAGATATTTCATTACATGACACGAAATCATTTTGATGTTCTGTTGATAAATTCATGACCAGGTCTAGTAAGGGCTCTCAACATATTTTTAGTTTGTTCCTAGAGAGAAAAGGGGCTTTGTCTTAAATTTTAAGCATTAAAATTTCGAATGGACGGATTCATCGGCAGTAATGAGTAATCGGCAACTGTTCCGATTGTTTATAATTAGCAAATTTTTCTGATCAGCTGAGAAATTATTTCTTAAAGTAAAATTACTTCTGTTTTGAACAAGAAACTGCGGAATGAACTTATTACAGTTACCAAGAATTCGGAACTCTAGTTGTATTTGCTCTCATTTTATTCGAGGTTTTAACTATCAAGAGAACGATGTGAGCAACACATTCATATTTTTTATCAAAAAAAAAAAAAGCGAATGGATAAAAGAGTTTAAGAAAAGGTAAACTCAAATTGGAACTGAAATTTTTAAAGAAAAGAAGGAAATGGACTAGATTTTTGAAATTTAAAAAAGAGGATATTTGGGGAGAAAAGGGGATATTGTGTGTGAGAAGCCTTGTCGAATCGACAAATTATGATTTAGTATTAACTACCAGTTTTTTTTACTGCAAATCAATTATGTATAAAAACCTTTGTGATTCCTAATGGCTGTCTTGGATCATCCGTTACGTGGAAGCTCTTGAATAAGCAGGTGTGTACAGTAGCTGTACGTCTACCTGCTATAAATAATGACATTAAATGCATGAAATCCGATTCTGTTAACAACGATAACCTAGATAACGAACCAAGAAATGAAAACTATTCTGGGAGAATGAAAATGATAATTACAATTGTGACTCCCCCTGTGCTGTGATACAGGACCCTCCCCCCCCCCCCGAATGATGAACAAAATGATGACGAAGCCGATAATAACGGCTGGACCCTTCAATCGGGTAGACGAAAGGGAGTCCCTTCAATCTGGGTAGACGATGTCACCAATCCCGATCAACTGCTAAAACAATTGTCGGATGAGGCTGGGGAAACCATTCATGGTAAATTGCTTCCAAATGGGAAATTCATGTGCAAACCCCCCCTCAGTCAACGCACATAGAATTGTTAAAGATTACCTAGAAAAGAACAAACTAGGTAATCATATTCTTCTCCTTCCAGATGAGAAACTAATTAAAGTTGTAATTAGGGGTCTCCCCGTTAATTCAAATCCATCCTGGATTTTACGAGAACTTGAAAAGTTGGGGTTTTTTACCCAACACCATACTCAATTGCATCGAGGAGTTAATAGGGATCCCCTACCCCTATTTCTTATTCACCTTCCAAAATCAGAGAATAATAAAAGAATCTGGAATGTCGAATATATTGGGAATTTAAGGGTCTCCATGGAGCCACTAAAGAAACAAAATAAAGTCTCCCAATGTTAGAATTGCCAACAATTCAATCATAGCTCTTACACCTGTTCAGGACCCCTGTATGCGTAAAATGTGCAGGCCCACATCGTGCGGCCCTCTACCTGCTATGCAATTTTTGTTATGAAATATGAGTTAGTTTGGACTAAGGCTACCATTCGACATTTCCTTCTCTGTTGGTTGAAAAAAAAAAATTAGTAAATATACAAAAGCCACGTTGCAGAAAACTGGTGGTCAAGCTTTAGATGTATTCCCTGATTGATGTTTGCTTATTTTATTATGTAGGTAAAGAATATTTAATTAATAGATAATTAAATTCAAATAAGGTGGGAAAATGAGGTTCATTGCAATAAACATTTCCCGATACATTTTTGTTTAATATGCGAGCTAAGTTATCCTTCCAGATTTACCTTTAAGTGACATTTTATGCAACTAATCATCAATTGTTTCACGATATAGCAACCACCGAATATTATGCCGCATTTATAAATGCTAGAAACAAGGTTGGAGCCAAAGCGGTTTTGGAACCAAAATGTCGGATAAGTCCGCCTGTAGTTTTCAAGGGGTTCTAGTTTGGGCAAATGGAATCAAACCCTGTTAACAAATTTGGGGTAATTTGTGGAACTTAAATGATGATGAGCGCTCACTGAAGATTAGGTGAACTATAGAAGAGATTTTGAGAGTTTCACATATTTCTCGCACCCAATTGCTCTCAGTATTCTTAGGGGTTATCTGTTGATGATGTCAAAATTTGTTTTCAACTTTTTGACTCTCCTTTCTCTCTTTGTCACAAATTGTCATACTTCACTATACTTTTGTCACATGTCACACTGTTTTTCATAAAGGTATTCTTATAAAAAGACGTGATGTCACAGTTCTGGTTACCCCCTCCCTCCCGCTTGTCACAAACTCAAATTTCACATCCCCCACTCAAAATGTGACATCATTTGTAGACAAGCCCTTGGACAACACTAATCTTCGAGTTTTAATACATCCAACAGAAAGGGAAGGATCTAAATTTGATATATTAAAATTCTGTTTCCCTTTACCACAGCTGGTCCTATTCAAACATTGAAATTCTGTTTCCTTTTACCCCAAAGACCGTATTGAAACATTGAAATTCTGTTTCCTTTTACCCCAATGACCCTATTCAAACATTGAAATTCTGTTTCCTTTTACCCCAATGACCCTATTAAAACATAGAAATTCTGTTTCCTTTTACCCCAATGACCTTATTAAAACATTGAAATTCTGTTTCCTTTTACCCCGATGACCTTTTGAAACATTGAAATTCTGTTTATCTCTACCACGGCTGATCCTATTCAAATATCAGAATTATGTTTCCCTTTACCCCAACTGACCGTATTGAAACAGTGAAATTGTTTCCATTTACCCAACTGACCTTATAGATTTTCTAAACACAAGCACTCTCTCGAGAATCATCACCCCGCGTACTCACTTTTTCTGTAATTACACTATGTTCACAGAAAAGCTAGACAGGAAGTAGGCAAATAGGTTGTTGCTAGAAGGTTTCCCTGTATGGCCACTTTTGAGGATTTTCTCTGTGATTAAAAAAATACACACATACCCACAAAAAAAAAAAAAAAATTTGAATTTTGACATCTTGAATTCAAATTATGTTTTTCGCAATCATGAGTGTGTGTATGTAGGCGTGTGTGTTTGTGTGTGGGGGTATGTGTGTTTGTGTGTAGGGGGTATGTGTATGTGTGTAGGCATGTGTGTTTGTGTCTGTGTGCAGGCATAAGTGTGTGAGTAGTTGTGTGTATGAATGTGTGTGTATGTGGGGGGGGGGGGTATGTGTATGTGTGTGTAGGCATATGTGTTTGTGTCTGTGCGCAGGCATGAATGTGTAGGTAGTTGTATGTATGTGTGAGTGTATATGTATGTGTGTGTGTATGTGTTTGTGTATGTGTGTGTATGTGTTTGTGTGTATATGAGTGTGCGTGTGTGTGTAGTTGTGTATGTATGCGCGTGTGTAGGACAAAGATTCAACCTGGAGACGGCTTTCGCTGTAGGAGCAGCATCGTGAGGACCCGGTCGACGGTGATGCTGCAGAGGGAGGCGAGGGAAAATAAAATCAAAGGACATCAAAACAGTCTAATGAGAACAATGAGCAATCGCGATTGCTCAAGAAAAAAAAAAAGATTCACGTTCGCCTGGCACCGATTTGCTCCGGTCTAGAGCCCCTTGAAAAAGACAGGCTGACTTATCCGACATTTTGGTTCCAAGACAGAATTGGATCCAACCTCGTTTCTAGTATTTCTAAATACGTTATAATATTCGCTGGTTGCTAAGTCGTAAAATAATTGATGATAAGTTGAGTAAAATGTCACTTTAGGTAAATTTTGAAAGATAACTTCGTTTACAAATTCAGCTAAAATGTATCTGGAAATGTTTACGGTAATAAACCTCATTTTCATACCTTATTTGTTTTTAATTTGTATTAATTAAATTGTATTCATCCACAGAATAAAATAATCAAACATCAATCGGGCAACACACCTAAAGTTTGGACACCAGTTTTCTGCAATGAGGCTTTTGTACAAATGTTAATTTTTTTCGCCCGATAATTTTGGAACCAAAATGTCGGATAAGTCAGCTCCCCTTATATAGGAGCCTTACTCCGGTCCAAGTCAAACAAGTGATCGACGTAAGGCTCCTATATAAGGGGAGCTCATTTATCCGACATCTTGGTACCAAAATTGTTGGTAGAAAAAAAAATAGTATATGTACAAAAGCCTCATTGCAGAAAACTGGTGACCAAGATTTAGATGCGTTACTTGATAAACGTTTGATTATTTTATTCGGTAGATACAGACGATTTAATTAATACAAATTAAAAACAAAAAAGGTGTGAAAATGAGATTTATTACAGTAAACAATTCCCGATACCTTATTGTTGAATTTGTGAACTAAGTTATCTTTCTAGATTCATCTTAAGTGACAGTTTACTCAATTTATCATCAGATGTTTTACGACATAGTAACCAGCGAATATTATAACGTATTTATAAATACTAGAAATGAGTTTGGATCCAATTCTGTCTTGGCACCAAAATGTCGGAAAAGTCAGCCTGTCCTTTTCAAGGGGCTCTAGATTGACGTTGCCAAATGGCGCATTTCTTTGTTTACATCAAGTTTATAGTTACCGTGAACGCAGTATAGTTGTACTTGCCTCACCTGAGACAATCTCTACCTTCAGGAAACCAAAAAACAAAAAAGTCAAAAATAAATAAAATAATTAAATAAATATCGAAAAATTAAAAATTGGAAAGTAGGGTATTAAGATGGGAAAAAATGTCTGTCTGTCGGTCTGTCTGTCCCCCGCCAAATAACTTTTGAATGAATAGTCCGATTCGAACAAACTTTTTTTTGTTTGAAAGATCTCGGCGAGGACACCTCATTCCCATATTTCACTTTTTTGATTTGAACTATTTTTTGTTCAATTCTGAACAGTTAAAAAAAACTTAACATTAGCGCCTACTTGGAAATTCAAGGCAATTCCGAAATGTGAGGCGAATTTGCTTCAAACAAACTTTGTAGGAAAAAGCGTTTGTTGAAAAACTTGTATATAAAATATCTTTTTGATTTGAACAACTTTCCGTTCAATTTTGAACAGTTCAAATCCCTTGACATTAGCGCCTACGGGGAAACTGAAAGTCAATGTAGATTCCGGCGGATTTTTTCAAACAAATTTTGTTGGAAATAGCTCTTGACGCTAAACTCCAGACTCCGACTCCGAGAATTTAGGGGCACCTGACTCCGAATCCGACTCTTGTGCCCGACAATTTATCGGACTCCGACTCCCCGACTTCAACTCTGATTTCGTAGCTTTGGCAAAAATTTATACACGGAGGACAAATGACTGACTCCGATTCTTAAATATTCGTCTCCGACGCCTTTATCCCAAAATTGAGATTGACTCCGACTCCGACTCCGCAGCTATGGTTTTAACTGTGAAATAATTATTGTTGATATGACTTGTTTTTATTTTCACGCTAAAGTTTTATTTAGGGATTCAGTTTTCGGCGAATAAACTCGAAGTCATTTATTTTTCTACATAAAGATATGCGCAGGCGATTTTTTTTTTTTCGAAAATGAAAAATATTTCTTTAGGTTGACATTTTATTGTTTTTATTAAGTTTTGTTAGGACTAACGGTTGCGTAAATAAAAGTTTTGCAGGTTAAAACGGAGCACCCTGTATATACACGTTTTCAAATTTGTTACACAAACAATGCTAATTAATATCGTTTCACTAATAATTATTGTGCCAAATGTCAGATCCAAACCTTGAATGCTAAATCACAGATAATAATGCTAACTCTACCATTAAAAATGTTAAATTTGTATAACTGATTACAACTATAAGAGTAAGGTGGGTCAGTAAAATCATCAAGTACATCAAAAGCAAAGATTTTCTTACCTTTATCTGGAAAGCATATTCTGTTTTGAAGCCGATTCCTTTTTGAAAGCTTTGACTGTTGAAAAAAGAAAAGCGTTGGCAAACTTCCGTCTTTTCTAGAAGGGAAATCCGACGGAAGTTTACTTACCTTTAATTGCACCTACGAACCTTTTGTTCTTAGATTCAAATGAGCAAAATATATTCTACAAATTCTGTGATGCAGTAATCACAAAATATAACCATTAGCATAGTTTTTCTGGTTTATAAATTCTGAGACACATCATGCTCACGTCAGTATGCAGAAATTTAAATCATTTTATGGAAAAATCATTTAATTATGGAGAAAAATAATGTAAGAAATGATAGAGAACTAAATAAAAATAATATTTCATTTTTAGGAAAGTATTGACAAACTTGAGCACAGCGAGGAAAACCACCACACAACATTGACTTGACTCAGCCATTATTATACTATTTTCTCTAAAAAGTTAAAATTTTAATGCAAGAATAAATAAATGAATAAATAAAAAAACCTTGTAAGAATATCTTGTAAAATTATCGCTCTGTACGACTTTGGGAAAGGAACCAAATATACATTTTCAGTAAGTTACTTCGAGTTGAATCGAACCATTGCTTCGGTCACACGTCTGGTCTGAGTTAATTTTATATTGACTATTTCAGTAAGTTACCTCGAGTTGAATCGAACCATTGCTTCGGTCACACGTCTGGTCTGTGTTAATTTTATCTTGACTACCAAGTTGTTTGGCACTCTTGGCTTCCTTAAGAGGCTTTTTACCTTCAATGCAGTCATTTCTTATGAGCGTGGACTTGGGCCCGTCTCAAACGTTTCCGGCATCTTTAGAATCATACGAATGCCTGAATTTTTGGAACTTGCAAAACTTCTGTTTGAGCTGCTTTTTCCCTTGTTCGCACTTATCGGTCACAAATTCCCACAAACGACTGCTCTCGTGGAAACCCGAGGATTTCATTGAACTCAGTTTTGGATGACCTGACGATAAACTGAAATGTTCACTGTTCGTTTTTGTACACTTTCCGGACATCGACTATCATTTCCAAGCCACTTTGAAACGGCATGCTGTTTCAAATACTGTTTGTCGAGGCACAACAAGCAAACGAACTGTCGTTCTACTTGGTTGAACAACTTAAAATAGCAGATATTTCACTTAAAATTGTAAGAAAACCGAAAAACAATACATAAACTAGGTAATATATTGTAAATTCTTTCCTAATAAAGTGAGAACCAAAAATAAATTAGGTACTCATTAAAATGAAATTACCATTCTTCCATTCGATGATACAATTTTTGTCCGATCCTTTTTTTTCCGCACCCAGTATACTGCCGCAAAAAAGGCAAAAAAGGGGACTTTGCAGTTGGGCTCCAGCTGAGATATTGTATTTTAAAGTGTGTCTCTTCCATATATTTGATTCAGATGTCTTTTTTTTTTTTTTAAAGAATTTTTCAAAACAGTAGCTCTTGATCAAATGGCCCTAAAACATTTTATTTTTTAGTAAAATACGAAACAGAGAACAACTTGGTTATAATAACTCAACTTTGTTCAATAGGGCTGGTATGACTACTTTTACTGCTGTGCTTAGCATGGCCGCATGAAATAAATTTAAACTCCAGTCAAAAAAAAAAAAAAAAAAAAAAAATCAAATAAAAAACATTTAAAAAAATTTAGTTTATATAAAATCAAAACTCAAGTCAATAGCTTTCATTTTCAGACAGCAACATTGTATTATTTTTCTTCCAAAAAAAAAAAAAAAATATCAATCATGTTTGAAAGTCGAAAATTTCAGAAGTTTCAAAGGCAATCTAAAATAGAAAATGTAATTGTTATGATTAGACATACATTACCCAATATTATTGGTTGAGTGACGACTTGACTTATTTCTGGACTTGACCATAAAAGCTCTCTACTCAGTTATAAAACTAAAAGGTTTTTTCTTCTAATTAATCTAACCTTTATGTGTATTTCTGTCAAGCAGAAAAAGAAGATGTGTGGATAGCATATATTTTTTAATGCTTAAGCCTTTATATGTTACAAGAAACACAGAGCTATTAAGAAACCCAAATTTTATTCATAAAAAATCAAATTTTCCATTTTTCCCTATTCCCCCCCCCAAAAAAAACAGGTAAAAACCCGTTTTTTTCCACCACTTCAAAATTTCCGGAAATTTTACATCTCTAATTGCAAGCAATATTTACGCAAAGGTTGAGTTAAACGAGTTATCTGATCACTAACAGTCAGTATCAGTCCTTTACTCTGGATAATTGTGATATTGACTCATGTTATAAAATTTTAATTAGCTTTAACTATCCAATCATGTAAAAAAAATGAGTCACAAACATAAAATAGGTGTAGACGTTTCAATACAATCGATGCTTGTTGATAACGAATTTAGTAAATGGCTGAACTGTAATCCGGCTATACAGTCCAAAAAATAAAATAAATGTTACTATATTTACAGGGTGATTATAATTAAAGTTCCACTTTCAAAACGCTGTAAAAATAAAACCACTGGTCAGAATGACCTCAAATTTCAACGAAATATTTTCGAAGAAGGGGGAAAACGTATGGCAAAAGAAAAATAAATAGTTGGAATTTTTAGCAATAGATGGCGCTGCAAGTGTCAGAATATGTAAATCAAAACACCTGTCTTGCGCCCGACTCATTGAAGTTCTTATAAAAACGCCAAATACACGTTTTTTTCTTCATTTCGCATCTGAGAAGTTCACTATGACTGTCTCAATGAAAGACCTGGCCGTCCCGATCACCTGATCTTAACCCGTGTGACTTCTGGAATGGGGCTATCTGAAAGCTGTTGTGTTCAGTGCTCCGATTGCAAACTTTGCTGAGCTGAAGGCAAGCATTTGCGCAACACATTCTAAACGTGACCCCGGAAACACTTCAATCAGTCGCGGAACATGCTGTTTCTCGATTTCAACTTGTTACAGAAAACGGGGTACATTATATTGAACATCTTTTGCTCCAGTCTCACGAAAATTAAAGAACGATTTGATTTTTACTGATGCTTCTTATGCGGTGTTCGGCCTCAGGACAATTAAAAACCGATTTTTCCCATCCGATGTGATATGACCTTTCCGTGTTGGATGGGGTTACTTAACTAACAGTATCACAATAATACTCTCGTGCACGCTGAGTAGTACGGTGTTTTAACGTATAGTTTACAACTTAGGTATTATTTTATGATTTATTTGTCATTTTTAGTCGACTCTATTAAATTATGATGCTTACAGCGCCATCTATTGCTAAAAATCTCAACTATTTATTTTTCTTCTGCCATCAAGTTCCCCCCTTCTTCGATAATATTCCGTAGAAGTTTAACGTCATTCTGACCAGTGGTTTTATTTTTACAGCGTTTTGAAAATGGAACTTTAATTACAATCACCCTGTATATATATGAAAAAAAAAAAAAAAAACAAGACGAAAACTACTACACCTACTTTGTGCAGTATCCTTCCAAAAAGCTGTTTCTTTTTTTTAATTTTTCGGTTTTATTTTTTGCAATTGTGATTGTTTCGGCCTTGAAATGAACCATTGAGAAATGAACTCAGCCACATAATCAATCAATTTTAATGTTTGTTTCTAACGCATTAAATCTCATTAAGATTTATATTGCTCTTGGTGGTAAATATTTGTCATGTGTTGGAGGTGCTATTGGGCAGAAACTGAAACGCCGATAGCTTGAATGAGAATTGGGCACAGTTTTTAGACTGTCCCCCGAAGCTCAAATATTTTGGTTACCAGTTTTTTTTTTTTTTTTTTTTTACAGAGTCACTGAATAGAGAAATAATTTCAGATTTCCAGTCAAAAAACTTTATATACATCATCATAAATGTTTTAACACCGTTTTGAACAAAAATTAAAGATGAAAGAATTGAGATACAGTTTACAGTAACCTAAAAAAACTAACTTGTACAACATGAAAAAAGAAATACAAAATGGCTGATGCGGCAATTTCAATTTCAGAAAATTTAACATAACATTTATTTAAGCAGACTAATTAGCATTTGAGGTAAATACTTTAAACAGAACAATTATTTGTAAATCAATCATTAATAGAGATTCCTACAGCAAGTCTAGCACAATCATAAAATTAACCACAAGAAACCTCTCAAACTATTGCATCGTGAAGTGAATCTGCTTTGCTTTAGAGGTTGCAGAGCATTTGTCTGCAGACGATGTTTTCGAATTAAAGGAATTGGCTTTCTCCATGAAACAGATTCAAAACGGCTGATGCGTTTACTTTAATTTCAGAAGACTTTTAAGCAGACTAATTAGCATTTGAGGTAAATACTTTAAACAGAACAATTAGTTGTAAATCTATCATTAATAAAGATTCCTACAGCAAGTCTAACACAATCATAAAATTAACCACAAGAAACCTCTCAAACTGTTGCATCGTGAAGTGAATCTGTTTTGCTTTAGAGGTTGAAGAGCATTTGTTTGCAGACGATGTTTTCGAATTAAAAGAGTTGGCTTTCTCCATGAAACAGATTCAAAACGGCTGATGCGTATACTTTAATTTCAGAAGACTTTTAAGCAGACTAATTAGCATTTGAGGTAAATACTTTAAACAGAACAATTAGTTGTAAATCTATCATTAATAAAGATTCCTACAGCAAGTCTAGCACAATCATATAATTAACCACAAGAAACCTCTCAAACTATTGCATCTTGAAGTGAATCTGCTTGAGATTGCAGAGCCTTTGTCTGCAGACGATGTTTTGGAATTAAAAGAGTTGGCTTTCTCCATGAAACAGATTCAAAATGGCTGATGCGTCAGCTTAAATTTCAGAAGATTTAACATGAAAGTTATTTAAGCAAACTAATTAATATTTGAGGTAAATACTTTAAACAAAACAATTAGTTGTAAATAATTCATTAATACGGATTCCTACAGCAAGCCTTGCACAATCATAAAATTCGCAGCAAGAAACCACTTAAACTATTGTATTATGAAGTGAATCTGCTTTGCTTGAGATTGTAGAGCCTTTGTCTGCAGATGATGTTTTGGAATTAAAAGAGATGGCTTTCTCCTTGAAAAGCTTGAAAACTCTTCTGGAGCATGTGAACAGCAGGAACACAAAGAGCCCCTGCAATGAATTAAGCACGTCATGAATGATCCACACAGTGTAATCTTCGGCTATGATACCGATCACACCTATTAGCCATGTGATGCCCATCATCATTGCTAATTTCACGTACAAAATATAATTCAGTTTTGCTGTTTGTTTTTGCTGATCATTAGTGCATTTCAATGAACTGCTTTTGATTAAGAAAGCACTCATAAGGAAAAAAGCACAGTTGATGATAAAAAGAGTAAATGCTGGAACGGCAAAAAAAATTGTCTTGGCCACACTGCCAGTTATCCAACAGATATCAGCCCTGCCGAAATGTGGTTTGAAGGCGTCAGGGACGCCGTCGACATTGTCCATCGAAACTGTTACAATTGAAATGCATAATGGTGTTCCCCAGGAATATGCGAAATACCATATGAACTGTTTGTTTCGATTGTTTCGAGAGCACAAGACGAACTTCTCTGATGTTAACTTTAGTGTTCTCCAAACATCGAATGCCATCACGTTCATGCAGAAGAATGCCACCAGGAAGAAGTATTGCTGGAGCACGCCGCTTACCACACAAGCTGTGCCCAAGACTTCCGGAATCTGGCCATAGATTATGAAGAAGTATCCACATAGAAATGCCACGCTGAGGGATGCCAGGTTGAATCCAGGAAGATTTCTCAAAGCAGGAAGAATACAGAAGGTTATTAAGTGCAGCAACAAAGCAACGATAGAAATCCCACTTCCTATTTTACCGATGTATGTATCAGTTGTGTCTGCTTCTTGAAGTCTATCGTAATCGGAATCGTTGACAGAAGTGCACGAATCGCAAGCAATTAGATCATCACCTTTAAATTCGAAACTTCCAGGGAGCAGGATTTCGTCTTGGAGCAGCACTGATCCATTGGGAAATTTTTCGTAATCGCTGGTATCATATACCAATTTGGTACAATTTAAGAAGTTCAGTTCACTTCGTTTGAAGCAAATAGTAGAATTGTCGTCAGCAGTTTCTTCCATTTCGTAGTCGGGAATAGTTTCTGTGCTTCCGTCATCGTGTTCGGCCACATCTGAAGATTTTGAGAGAGCAACACTAACTGTCAAGCACATTAAATGAAGAAAAATCATCAACAACTGCATTTTTGGTTTGGCTTAGGTTCCTAGTTCGGTATCAAAACAAACAAGCAGCATTTTAGTTTCTCTTTTGATTATGCATTAGAGTACTGCAGCATATTATAATCCCAAAACCGCTGAGCACTCTGAAAGAATAAATAAATAAATAAATATAGATGTTTAAAAAAAGTATTATGTGAAATAACTAACCAAACAGTAGAAAAACTCTAATATACTGTTATCACACTGTAAAAACAAAAAATCTGAAAAGTCACTGATCACTTCTGGATAACGTTCAAAGATTTCAAGCGTTTTTACACCAGTTTCCTGTGAAAAGCAAGCTTTTTGGCGAAAAAATTTCCTCAATTGCAACAAGTTCTATAAATGCCAATTTCACACTGCGGGGAAAATCGTTTTCAACTAGACCGGCGACAACCAGTCCAAGAATATATTAGACTACTGTATTTTGTGTTTCGCTCTTAGCTTAGCTGTTGCCCATCCGGGCTGAATGATTCCTAATCAAGGGCGAAATACGCAGTGTCGAAGAAATAACTCCCCAATTCCGTCTGAACTTCGGGCACATTTGTTACAATAGCTGTCCTACTAAATCGAGAATGTGTCAAGTTATTAGGATGTTCATGCAGAGTCCTGAAATACACTCACTGTTTTCAAAAATTTACAATGGGAAAACGGTTAAATCAAATTCTTGCAGAAAATGCATGTGATGGGCCGCAATCCCCCCCCCCCCCACTTAGATCCAAATTTTAGTTCAATTTTTTTTTCATCTGATGTCGCTTCGGAGAGTAAGCCCATATGTCAAAAAGGAAAAATGTTATTTCACCGATTTTTTCTCTGATTGCGACATGTGATTTCAGCCGACGATAGGTATTTTGAAAACATTGTTATGTAATTTTGTTCCTTTAAAAATACTTCGAAAAAGTATGATGTAATTTAGTATCTTCATTGCAAAAAATAAGCTACTTCAGTGAAAAAGCTACTTCAGTGAGCTTTGAAATTTTTGTCCAATATATTTTTCAAAAGGTTTAGTACATTCATTAAGTGAAAGTCAATACGATTATTTTATTAGGTCTTAATTCTAATAAGGTAAACAAATTATTTTACATCATTTTGTACTTTTTGGAAGTTTTAGTACAAGTTTTACAAATAGTTGCATTTATTTATAGACGTTTTCGGAAGCATTTTAAAAAATGCCACTTAATTATTTACTTTTACCCAAATTATATGAAAAAATTAGTGTTTCTATAAAAGAGCTTCCAACATACTGAGATTTCTTAATTGTTTCAACTTAAGAAGAAAAGAATAAAAGAAAGATAAAAAAAACAAAAAGAAATTTGAATTTTGTCATTTTGAATTCAAATTATATGTTCTTCGCAATCACGAGTGTGTGTAGGCGTGCGTGTTTTTGTGTGGAGGGTATGTGCGTTTGTGTGTAGGGGTTATGTGTGTGTGTGTAGGCATGTGTGTTTATGTCTGTGTGCAGGCATGAGTGTGTGGGTAGTTGTGTGTATGTGTATGTGTTTGTGTATGTGTGTGTGTTTGTGTGTAGTTGTGTATGTATGCGCGTGTGTGTAGGGTATTGACGAAACCTGGAGACGGCTTTCACTATAGGAGCAGCATCGTGAGGAGCCGGTCGACGGGTGATGCTGCAGAGGGTGGCGGGGGGGGGGGGGAATAAAAAGATAGGACCATAGACTAATAATAAGAGTAGACCGAGCTTTCCCTGACTTGCTGATGAAAAAATTGGTTCATGGATACATCATGTGACTGGTGGGAGACTTGGCGAAAACTTTGGCAGCATGGTTGCTAGATGGCATCATTATCTATAGTTTGGCACTCGTCATGTATTTTAAGACGTAATGTGTTTTCATTATATTTTTTTTCCAGGTGCAGAGATTGAACTGTTTTTCTTTTAGTTATGCTTTATTTTCACATTAATAATTAATTTTTGATCACAGTTTTCAGTAACTTTTATTTCATTTGGAACTGCTACGACAGCGTTGGCGTGAACGTAATGGCGTAAACGTTTTGCGTTAACGCAAAAATGTACTAATCGGTATCTTAAAATTGAAATTGTAAGTAAAAATCTTACCGTTTGCCGATTCTTTTTGGGCGCTTGCATCTTTAATAGCTTAGAGAGTTATTGAAATTGACTAACGAAAATGCACAATACTATCTAAACGAAAAACTCACTATATTAACAAAATATTCACAACTTAGAATAACGAATTTACAAATCGGACTCCATAAAATATCATTCTTCTGGGTTCCATCAATTCTATTTATTTTATTTATCGCGGGTGTTGATTGTCTGCTACGATCAACGCCCGCTGTTGCTAGGATATCCACCAGTCACATGGTTTGGTTTATGAGCAGCAAAAGGGTTGCCATACTCGGTCTACTCTTACTATTAGTCTATGGATAGGACGCCAAAACAGTCAAATGAAAGCAATAAGCAATCGTGATTGCTCAACAACTCTAGCGAAAATGAACACCCAAAAAATCATTTTGTATAATACTTGTTGCAAGTAATGGCTCCCAAAAGGGCAATAAGTTTTTTTTTTTTTAAGTTGAAAATGCCGTAGAGGCTGTAAGAAATGGTTCCATTTTTGTATTACTTGCTAGTATCATTTAAAAAAAATCTTAATTTGAAAGACTTGCCGTGTGCCCGAACTTTAAGAAATTAAGATTTTCAGAATTTAGGTGGGGTTAATATTTTACGGAAGAAGTTTAGTATTTTACGAAAAATTTTTAATCAAAAGCAATAACAATAAAAAGGATGCCAGAAAAGGACACAGGAGACACTGATGTTTTAACTAGTGACTTAATTGAATCAGCTGGGACAGTATTGGTAAACTTACTTCAATCGGTGAATATGTTATAGTTCATTAGGAAAGCAGTTTTTTTTTTGGTGTAATAGTAATAATTAAGTTAGTTTTGGTGTAATGTAATAACTTTTTTGGTCGATACGCGTCTTATAAGACGCGTATCAAGTGAAGCCTTGGTAATAGTTGCTGGAATAAACGGTTCTAATCATGATGTGAGTGCTATGATGAAAAGTGGCCCCTTAGGGTGCCAAAAGTAAAAAAAGGTGATATTTTGTGGGGAATTACAGATGAAGCCATGCAGTTGTAGAACATCAGACAACCTGAAGCCACAAAGACACGTTGTACAAGGTTTTTTTTTCTTATTATAGCCAAATCTTTATTTACCGCTTACTATTTCATTATTGTTACTGATTCATATATTCACTTAAATAAATAACACCCAAAAATTCTTAAACATATATTTTCTATTAATTGTGTGTCGAATATTGGAATTGGATTTTAATTCTTTTGGATCAATTTTGTTTTGGCCACAACTGGAACATTAAATGGCCACAACTAGCTCATAGGTGTCCACAACTGGGGAAATCTACACTTTTTCAGCTAAATTGACTTACTTTCTTTTTGTTAATTCAATTGCTTATGAGTTTATATGTATGTTACAGAAGCTTAAATTTTGAGAAAACTGACATATATTTTATTGTTATAATGCAAATAGAAGAGGAACTTGGTCCTTTAGAACTTTCTCTTGGCCTTAAAGTGGCCACAATTGGTGCACCTACCCTATCCCTCTTGATTTCATGCTGAGAATGTTGCAAGAAGTCAATGACCATGGAGGTACACTGTAAAAACGATTCAGAAACGTTCCTTTAAAATAATGGGCAGCTGATGTGCCCAATTTCTATCAGTAACATATCTTGCAAAAACCAGGAACGTTTTCCGCTAATATTCAGTAACCTTCCTAAAATTATCTCGGAAACCTCCTTAAAAATTCAGAAATCTTCCCGTTTGAAGCCAGTTGTGTCTCTGGAACTGCAGAGTAAACTTTAGAAGGTGTAATATAATTGCTTGGCCCCTTCCAGATTTATTAAGAAAGTTCCGTAAGCAGTATAGCAAACACGGCCAAGGATAGACCAGAATTGCAAGCAGATATCGTGAATCCTTCACGCCTGCAACTCTTGCAAAGCAGCGTAGTCCATACTTATTCGCGCTCTTTGGGAGCTTTATCAGCATGGACAGTCCGTAAGTAACCTAAAGCTGATTCACTTTATAAATACGCAAAGTTAAGCTTTAAACTGGGAGCTAAAAATATTTTTTACACCAGTGAGAAGCGTGCATTCGTGCAACTTGTAGCAATTCAGGAAACGTTTTGTCAATAATACTTGATTTTTCCAAGAAGTGGATAAAAACCATTGAAATCCCGACACGTTACACGGAAATACTCAGTAACGTTTCGGATTTTTTTTTACAGTGTAGTGGAGGATGTTTGGGGATCAAAACTTTTTCCAATGGCCTTCTGTATAATATTATTGCCGATGTTAGTACAGTAGTTCATATACATGGAAGGACATTTTGAACGCCCCCCAGAATGTTTAGTTCGTGGAGGTAATTAACTTCCAACTAATTTTTAAGCAAAATGCTAGAATACTAACCTTTTTTTTTTAAATTCTACCGTAATATGAAGTTTTCCGAAGTTGCGTAAAAATAGATATCTTTAACAAAACCCGAACATTGTCAACTGATGACTTAGAGTTATTGAGTAGCTGAAGTTATTTCCTTTAGAAAAAAAATAATTAGAATTCAGTATATTTGATTGCCTTGATTGGTAAACTTTGACCTTGAAAGTACAATACTTTACATGTATTGGCGGTCCCTGTATCATTTTTTGCTGATATCTTTAGTTCTACTCATCGCAATTCAATGGAATTTTGTATTCTAGCTGCTTTTAATCACAGGAATTCATTTATGCAGTAAACAAATGGGGGTTCCTTTTCGAAAATTCAAAGTTCGTCTTCCGTTTACTCTGCACAGTCACAGGAAAAAAAAATAAATAAAAAAAAATAATAATAAAAAAATAAAATGATAATAATAATTAAAACACTTTTAATTATTCGGCCACTGTGCATGCTAGAAAGGAAAGAAAGATGTCAACCTACATGGTTGAAAGTCTTCTTTAAAACTACGTAAGTAACATTTTGATAAGGGACCATATACAAAATAAAATGTGCATGAAGCCTTACTTTCGAATGGGAACCACTATTTTTCGCTACATATTTACATTTAGACAGTAAAATGCAGGATGGGTACAATATTTCATTACATTCCGTTGAGTTGAACAAAATTTATTAAGGGAAAACGTTTTAGGGATCACCACCCCATTTAAAATGCCATTTTCAATATCACAGCTTATTAAGTAACAGAATGTGAGCAAAGAAAAGATTCAGGTTATCCTGAAAAATTCATAAATTTTTTTTAAGTTCTTTTTTTTGCAATTCGATACTTTTTGGTCAATAATGTTACACCACAAAGCGATTTACGGTCATTTTTTTTTTTTTTTTTTTTTTGAGAAGCAGTTAAAATGTTCACTGTTTTTTGTCTAGCCCGTTCATTTTTTCCCCTCAGTGTGAAGAGTCTTTAGACTGAACACAGGCCCTTGTTAAAGTAAAATTTGTATTTTTTTAAAGAAGACTTTAATCCGTGATAGATCACACCTTATAATAGTCCTAACACTTATAATAGTCGAGTAATGAAGAGTATTTATTTTTTTCCCTATAATTGTTCGAACATAAAATCTTTGAAATTGGAATAAAAACGTATAGTTTTCTGAAAATGACCTTTATATGCAGCCTTTGCGGTACTGTTAAAAATTATAGGAATGACGTAACTTTTTTCTCTGGTATTAAGGCTAGATGTTAACAATTGAGAGGATGCTGAATCAGAAATAACGAATTTGAAAAGAAAAAGTGCCGCTCTAAGATACACACACATAGTATGTATGTACATACAGGGTGTTCCAAAAATGACTGACACATTTGAAAAATCAATAAAAATTAACGTTAGAGACAGAAGTAAACCGTTTGTTGCATTTTGCTTGGAACAACAGTAAATGTTCAAACAGACAAACTTTCAAAATTAGTTACAATATTCCTCAACAGATGGCGGCACAGGTATTTTAAAAGATATAAAAGGAAACACATTCTGTAAGATTGTTAAAATGACCGGTATATTTGAAAAACCAATAAAAACTAAACGGGCAGCGTTGATGTTACAAATATACTGGTCATTTCGGTGATCTTACTGACTTCGCTTTGTTTTAAAATACCTGTAGCGCCATCTGTTCTGGAACATTGTAACTAATTTTGAAAGTTTGTCTGCCTGAAAATTTACTGCTGTGC
This sequence comes from Uloborus diversus, assembly GCF_026930045.1. Classification (NCBI taxonomy): domain Eukaryota; kingdom Metazoa; phylum Arthropoda; class Arachnida; order Araneae; family Uloboridae; genus Uloborus; species Uloborus diversus. The sequence continues at coordinate 159,340,233 of NC_072738.1, forward strand.
CAAGCATAATGCAACAAACGGTATATTTCTATCACTGACCGTTTAGTTTTTATTGATTTTCTAATGTGTCAGTCATTTTTGGAACACTGTGTATATACTGAGTGTGTTTGTTAGCGTGTGTCTGTACCATTGAGAAGAGATAAAATGGAAGGGAGTGAAGACTTTCATTTCCGACTTTCAAACCAAGACCCCAAGTCACGTGATAGATTTTAAAGCAAAGCAGTGGATGAAATCTAGTTTCTTTCTCTTGTTTCACGCAAAACGTGCCAACCATTCGTCGTTGTTGAGTCACGTGAACTGGGGTCTTTGGCTCAACTTTCGCTAAGTCAATGATTGAACTTGCTCCCTCCATTTTGGCTCCCACTCTAAGTTCTGTATGTGTGAACATGATTCTTCAAGCTCCCAGTTTTTTTATGTGATCAAATCTATACATAAGTAAAAGAAAAAATGTATGTGCGATAACTTTCAAAGTAGCTGGAAGTCTGGAAAATCTCTCTTGCTATCTAAAAGAGAGACGACAATGAAAGTGTGAGATCTGATTCGCGTGCCAAATTCTTGCGATTATATCCAGTACGCGCCTGCAGTAGGGTGGACCAAAAATGGAAGATTCCGAAAAGCCTTTTCAAGCAGTAAAAATATTGTTACAAAATCTGTAAATAGTAATTATTTTTATGATTAATTTGTCGTAATCTAGCTCAATTTGGCGTTTATTAAATTATCTTTCATCTAAAATTATTGTAGCAACGTAATCTGTAAATAGTTTCTTTTAATGACTATACAACCTCACTATATATAATGACTATACATTCGACTGAAGTATACGGTCCCCCTATTTTTCATTGATAAGGTTTGTGAATGAATAAAAAGAAAATGAAAGGAAACTTCGGGAATCTTGTGGAATATTTGAGAGATCTCTTTCGATGTCTATAAATAGCCGTGCCGCATGATAAAAAGTCAGTCTCGATTGAGAAGTTGTACTGAGAGTGCATTAGCTCTGATTATTGCGATGCATTTCGCTGTGTTGTTTTGCGTATTTGGATGTAAATACGTGTGTAACCGTTGAGTGTACGGTGTTGATTGATATTTGCTTAATTACTGATGATTAATTTAGCAGTTGTTAACGATCCTTCCTGCGCATAGTGTAAATAAATCTCCTGTGTTTTCTCAAGCACTATGTCGTCATTTCAAGAAAGTTGGAAGTCGCACCGGATCCGTAACAATTTTGGCGCTCAACGTGGGGCTGTATAGTCATTACAAGAAACTATTTACAGATTACGTTGCTACAATAATTTTAGATGAAAGATAATTTAATAAACGCCAAATTTAGCTAGATTACTAGCTAGATAAATTAATCATAAAAATAATTATTATTTACAGAATTTGTATCAATATGTTTCTGTGTTGGCATTCTAAGAAAGGAAAGAAATTGCATAAAAGTTAATACATATTTATGCCTTACATCATGCATCAACATTAAAGCTTTAGACGAAATTAATAAATAATTTTTCTTTGTCAAAATTATTATTAAGTTTAGTCCTAGCTATATTTAACATTTATTTCATGTATTTTTTTTTTTTAATGGTTTACTTTTCTTAATAGTTTTTAGTTCGCTCATTAGCGTAAAGTTTCGTGAAATGAATCAAAATTTAACTTTGTTTATCGTTTTTCGTACGTTGCAGTTTTTATTTTTCTATAATCTAGATTTTACATTTTTCACAATAAATTTGCATTGTACAGCCATTCGCTGGTGATGCAGTTATATTTCGTTACATAAACAAGCCGGAATTCACTAAAGCATTGGTTTCCTAGGAGGGAATCGCCGACCTTCGGCGTCGCTTCTCGCCGAGAGGAAAACTTGATTCTTCTGCGCATGCGCGCCCAAGCAAAATCGGCGTTGTGAGTGGCACGCCGGAATCATTTGACTTTGATTTCAGCGTCACGCGGAGCAGCGACGTCAAAGCTCCGTGATTTCGCTTCTAGGAAACCAGGGCTTTAGAGATGGTGCTGCGTACCTCGTGTTCCTTCCTTCTCTTCACTGTAAAAACGATTCAGAAACATTCCTGGAAAATAATAGGCAGCTGATGTGCCCAATTTCTTCCAGTAACATATCTTGGGAAAATCAGGAACGTTTCCCGATAAAAGTCAGTAACCTTTCTGAAATATTAAGAAATCTCCCCTACTAAAGCCAGTCGTGAACCTTCTAGAAAAATTAAATAGGTTTATTTGACTAGAACCTTCCTGGTTTACCAAGAAAGCTCCAGAAATATTAGAGCAACCACCGCCAAGCTACGCGAAAATTGCAAGCAAGAACCTAGCATATTCCTTGCCTGCAATTCTTGCCTCGCAAGGCTGTAGCTATCCTGTGACTTATTTGCTCTAACTGAAGCTTAGTCAATCCGGACAGACCATACAATTCTAAAGCCGATACACTTAATAAACACGCTCCGTCAATATTTAAACTGGTAGCAAAAAATATTTTTCAAACCAGTGCAAGGTCTGCATTCGTTCATCTTTTAGGAATTCAGGAAACTTTTTTGGAAGATACTTGATTTTTTGGGGAAATAGGTGAAAAACCTCGGAAATCACGAAACGTTCCACGGAAATAACCAGTAACGTTTCGGAATTTTTTTACAGTGTTCCTATACACCCGACCAAGAAGGAGATTTGTTTGCAGTATTGAAATATTTATATTATGTATTCACCTTCAAAATTACTGCATGATTTTAAACAAGTTTCTATTTTTTGGTTTAAGGTTTAAAGCTACGTTCATGACTCAGTTTTGACATTAATGATAACGAGTGTAAGTTTTTTTATAAATCCATCTCTCACCTCTTCCCGAAGTACCAGTCGGTCTATGCAATAAATAAATATCTTTGCGCTGGGGAATAACAGGAAAGATCTAACGTTGTTTAGCAGAAATAAAAAGATCTGTAATCTGTTTATCTGTGCTAAAAAATGTTGGATATTTCCTGTTACCATTCTATTTACTAACCATTTTCACGATCTATTCAACTACCTGAGAAACCTAGCTTTTGTTAATTTTTGAGCAATCACGATTGCTTATTGTTCTCACTTGACTGTTTTGATGTGCCGTCATTTTATTTTCCCGCCAGCACCCTCTGCAGCATCACCGTCGACCGGCTCCTCACGATGCTGCTCCCCTAGCGAAAACCTCTCCAGGTTGCATCCATATGCTACACACACGCGCATACACAACTACACACACACACACGCGCACACACAAATACATACACCTACACACACAAACATATACACAAACACATACACACCACCACATACACACTCACATACATACACACACACGCATACATACAGACACCTGCACATACATACAGACACCAACACATACACCTACACACACTTATCACACTCATGCCTACACAAAACTACCCACACACTCATGCCTGCACACAGACACAAATACATATGCCTACACACACATACACATTCCCCACCACACACAAACACTCATACACACAACTACCAACACACTCATATCTGCACACAGACACAAACACACATGCTTACACACACATACACATACCCCCCTCCCACACACACAGAAACACATGCCTGCATTCACACACACACTCGTGATTGCGAAAAACATAATTTGAATTAAAGAGGTAAAAATTCAAATTAATTTTTGTTATTTTTTTTAATCTTCAATGTTATGCTTTTTTCGAACCGTTCTCTTGCATTGTTGAACTGGTATTTAAATATATTAAAGGAATGCATGCTTAAATGTTCCATGCTTCAAAATGCTGTTGATGCATTAAGCATATTGAATACGTTTAATGTGTACTTGTCCGAACAATAAAAAACCTTTTCGTAGACCTGATTGATTAATACATGAAATACGCCACCAGCTCAGTCAATTCCAGCCGAGGACTACAGTTTTGTGCTTATTAGTTGAGTGCTAATAAGCACGAAACTGCAGTCCTCGGCTGGAAATGACGGAGCTGGCGGTGTATTTCACGTATTTTTGCTTTAGCCCTGGCTAATGGGCGGTAATTTACTGAATATACCTTGCCTCGCGTTCAATCTTCGAGTTGAGCCGAACCATTGCTTCGGCCACTCGTCTGGTCTGCTAATTCTATATTAGCTACCAGTTTGTTTCGCACTCTTGGCTTCCTGAGGTTTTTCATCTCCAGCCAGTAACTTCCCTATGACGGGCTATTAAGTGCTAATAAGCACGAAACTGCAGTCCTCGGCTGGAAATGACTGAGCTGGAGGTGTGTTTCACGTAAATAATTGTTGTTCGTCAAGTTTGGTTTTACCCGAATAAAACATAAGTATGTCTTAAGAGACGTCCATTTTAGGAAGTCCCCGGCAAAGGAGTAACTGTACTGCAGGTAGAAAACCTCTTAAGGAAGCCCAGAGTGCCAAACAAACTGGTAGCTAGTACAGAATTAGCACTGACCAGACGAGTGACCGAAGAAATGGTTCGGTTCAACTCGAAGATTGATTAATCGTGGTAATATTTTTCACTCTGAATTCGAAAATGTGAACCACTTTTCTCTGTCACGTAATGGTTTTGTGTGAAAGGTATTGTAATAAATTCAGTAAATTACCACCCATTAGCCAGATCAGTCATTTCCAACCGAGGACTGCAGGTTCATGCTTATTAGCACTCATCAGCCCGGCATAGGAAAGTGACTGAGCTGGAGATGGAAAACCTCTTAAGGAAGCCAAGAGTGCGAAACAAACTGGTAGCTAATATAGAATTAGCAGACCAGATCGGTCACTCGTCTGGTCTGCTAATTCTATATTAACTACCAGTTTGTTTCGCACACTTGGCTTCCTTAAGAGGTTTTCCATCTCCAGCTCAGTCACTTTCCTATGCCGGGCTGATGAGTGCTAATAAGCACGAAACTGCAGTCCTCGGCTGGAAATGACTGAGCTGGCGGTGTATTTCAGGTATTGTAATAATTTACAAAAGTTGCATTTACAGTAAAGTAATCAGGTTATGTTCACCCCTTACCAAAAAAGTCTGACTTCGGTTTGTTTTGCCCCTTTAAAGTCCTATAATGAAATCTAACAATAACATACAATATGCCAAGCAACCTAATTTTCATTCTACGTTTCTGGGTATCTCTTCCATTACTGGAACGTTTTGATAGAATTGTCCTCTACGTTCATTGCTCCCGAGGCCCCCATTTTTGGAAGGGGAAATAAAAATGAGTGTGAAGAAAATGCATTTTCTCTCCAAGGCATATGACACCCTACACTGTAAAAAAATTCCGAAACGTTACTGAGTATTTCCGTGTAACATGTCGGGATTTCAATGGCTTTTATCCACTTCCTGGAAAAATCAAGTATCATTGTCAAAAAGTTTCCTAAATGGCTACAAGTTGCACGAATGCACACTTGTCAATGGTGTAAAAATATTTTTAGCTCCCAGTTTAAAGCTTAACTTTGCGTATTTATAAAGTGAATCGGCTTCGAGTTTCTTACGGTCAGTCCATGCTGTTAAAGCTCCCAAAGGGAGTTAGTAAATATGGACTACGCTGCTTTGCAAGAGTTGCAGGCGTGAAAAATTCTTGATATCTGCTTGCAATTCTGGTTTAGCCTTGGCCGTGTTTGCAATACTGCTTATGGAACTTTCTTAATAAATCAGGAAAGGGCTAAGCAATTATATTATACCAAGTTTACTCTACAGTTCCAGAGACACAACTGGCTTCAAACGGGAAGACTTCTGAATTTTTAAGGAGGTTTCCGAGATAATTTCAGGAAGGTTACTGAATATTAGCGGAAAACGTTCCTGGTTTTTACAAGATATGTTACTGATAGAAATTGGGCACATCAGCTGCCCATTTTTTCCCAGGAACGTTTCTGAATCGTTTTTACAGTGTAATTCTTTAAACAATTTCAGCATCGCAGTCGCTATCTGACAGAAACCTACAGATTGCTTCTTTCCGAAGACGTTTTCCACTACATCCTTTCTAAAGTAATCATTCACTTTTTCCAAAATCAGTCTATTTTCAAAAAAGCTATACTTTAAAAGTTCCTTAATGTGTAATCTTACGAAAATGTCTTCTTAAATTTTCGCATCACTAAATTTGGGAAAAGGTAGTACTCTGTAAAAAAAAATCCAAAACATCACTGTCTGTATAATCAGTAAATTACCGCCCATTAGCCAGTGCTAAAGCAGAAATACATGGAATACACCGCCAGCTCGGTCAATTTCCAGCCGAGGACTACAGTTTCGTGCTTATTAGCACTCATCAGCCCGGCATAGGAAAGTGCCTGAGCGCGTTCAATCTTCGAGTTGAACCGAACCATTGCATCGGTCACTCGTCTGGTCTGCTAATTCTGTATTAGCTACCAGTTTGTTTCGCACTCTTGGCTTCCTTAAAAGTTTTCCATCTCCAGCTCAGGCAGTTTCCTATGCCGGGCTGATGAGAGCTAATAAGCACGAAACTGCAGTCCTCGGCTGGAAATTGACCGAGCTGGCGGTGTATTCCATGTATCACTGTCTGTGTTTCCTTGGAACGTTTCGGTATTTTACAGGTTTTCATCAAATTCCGTGAGCATCAAGTCTCCTTGTCAAGCACTTTCCTGGATTGCTACAAATTGCTCAAATGCAGACTTCTCATTGCTGTGAAAAATGTTTTTAACTACCAGTTTAAGATTAACTAAGAGTATTTATAAAGTGTATCGGGTTCACTTCATCATCTGGTTTGTCCATACTGTCCAAGCTTTCCATGAGGGTGAGGATGTTTCAGGATTCCATAAGTGTGTAGGAATGGCGGGTTAGGGGAATGCGTGAAGCTTTTCGGCTATGATCGTAATAAGCCTTTAGGGAGCCTTTTGGTGAATAAGGTAGGTGTCAAGCTGCCAATATAAAACTACGGTGCTGGTAAAAAAAAATTTGAATCACCCTCGCATTTTCACAACGATGAGATTATGTGAGAAGTTTTGATCGACCGATTAACGACGGAAAACGTGTGTGAAATTCTGCAAATCTTATGAAATAAACATTTAACAGCAGGAATCCGATAAGTAGTATCGGCTAAGATCGCGGCTGTTTCCGGGCCAATGCAAACTACTGACCCCATGCTCATTTTTCCATTTCTGAACCTGCGTGTGAGTTTAGAGAAAAAAAATTACTTAACCCCATGTCAATTTAAGTCTAATGGCAGGATAAAGGTTTTTTAATTGTGACTTACCAGTTTTGCCCTATGGGCACAGAGCAGAATCATCCTGGAAAATGACGTTTGGAACTGAAGTAAAGTGATCCCGGATAGTAGGAAGCAATTTCTCCTCCAAAATGCCAATATACGCCTGAGTTTTTAGTGTTCCTTGCACAAAGTGAAGCCCTCCAACTCCTTGATCCGAAATACATTCCCAAATCATCTGGGATACGGGATGCTTGATTGTGTGTTGAATGCAGTCGGGATGAATTCTTCTCCTTTGCGGCGAGGGTGATGCACTTTTTTTTTTAACCACCACTGTACTTTTAAGTTTACTCTGAAGGTTTCAGAGATATGACGGGGAGGGGCTTTTCTGGGGAGTTTTCTGAATTCTTCAGAAAGGTTCCGGTATAATTTTATGAATATTTCTAAATTTTAGCGGAAATCGTTCTTGGTTTTTTGCAAAGTATATTACTGGCATGAATCTGGCGTATTAGCTGCCCATTATTTTACAGTAACAGCACTGAATCGTTTTTACTGTGCATAGATCATCCTTAAATTAAAAAAAAAGTTCAAACAAAATCATAAAACCATTCGTAATCGGTGCAAAAGTATTTATTCAAAGCAATTAAATTAGAATGGAAGGAGTAAGATACGAAAAGAGTAGATCAATAATTCTCAAAAACTGCCAAAAGGCAAATTATTAACTTTTATTTTATATTTACAGAATGCCTTCCCAAATACTTTATCGACAAAAACATCCGGTTTTTAACCGGATCTCATCATTTATAAACTCATTTAATTTCCGTAGTCTACAAAAGCATGTTAAAGCGTTTTATTCGCTGCAGAAATGCATGCTTGATTCATAAAATGCAGCGTTAAATAGAGAAAAAACAAGACATCTGGAGAAATAACAATTGAAGAGCATTGTTTTAAAGAACGGTGAATTTGAATCTCTTGCTTGTCCAAAGAATAATTCGGTACTTAGAGTAGATGTCAAAATGCTTGATGCTATTCCACATGCGATCTTGGAGAAAATTAAGTGAACTCGTGATATTTATTGAGCATAAACGCTTCTTCGCTCATAACATATATGTTAGAGGACGAAGGAAAACAAAATGTGAGACTCTAAAATCATTATGAATCATAAATGGTTCATATTTGTTATGTCTTAATGGATTGTGTGCCAAGCATACTTTACAAGAAACTTAGTGACATACAAGAAATTTAGAAAAGTTTTGCTATAAAATTGTTCAATATCAGCAATCATAGAGTTTTCAAGTCATGGAGAAAAACATAATATAAATAATATTCTTCGTGGCCATAAAAACGAATGTGACTCTACATCAAGAAGAAAGCGTTTACTAGTGATAGGCATAATCGAGTTATCATAATCGAATCACTCGATTATTCAAGATCATTCGAGAACTCGATTACCACGAGTTCTCGATTATCGTATCTCGAGTTCTCGATTATCACTTTTCGAGTTTTCGAGCAATTAACTGCTCGAGTTCTCGATTATCACTTTCCGAGTATTCGAGCGATCTACTGCTCGAGTTCTCGATTGTCACTTTCCAAGTGCTAGAGCGATCAACTGCTCGAGTTCTCGCTTTGAACTTCTCGAGATGTTGAGTTCTCGAGATGTCAATCACTCGAGGAGTGTATTTTTCGATCGATTTGATAATCGAATGAACCTCTCAATATAATTGACTTCTGACAGGGGTGCCCAACTGAGGGGAAGAGTCATGGCGCAGACTGCGCCATTGATATTTTTAGGAAGGGTGTCTTGAGGGGAATTTTTCTCATTTGAGGGGGGGGGGCTCTTGCCTTTGGGGGGTGGTCCCTGCGATATTGAGGGAGCGCACCTTTGACCTCGGGGGCCACCTCTGCTTCTGAAGTGATTCAGTTGTAGGAGCGGATTCAGCATTTAGGGGGTCAGAGAGCTGGCTTTGAAAAGTTAATGATTTTATTTATGAATGGGCATAGTTTTTGTTGTCTTCCGAAAAAATTTGCATTGAGATCCTTAACCCTTCCCCCAGAAAAATTTGGAGTGACGAGCTGCGCTGAGGTGTTCACAGGGAAGGTAGGTCATAACGCAGACTGCGCCACTGAAACTCTTAATGGCCGTTAATCTTTTTTAGGGAGTATCTTTCTTGACGAGAGGTGTTTTGAGGGGTATTTTTTCTCATTTTTTGGGGGGACGCTTTCTTTTTTTGGGGGGTGGGAGTCTCTGCAATATTCAGGGGGTGCGCCCTTGACCTCAGGAGAAGCACCTCTGCTTCTGAAGGGATTCAGTTGCAGGGGCGGATTCGGCATTTAGGGGGTCAGAGGGCTGGTTTTGAAAAGTTAATGATTTTACTTATGAATAGGCATAGTTTTTGTTGTCTTCCGAAAAAATTTACTTTGAGACTCTTTAACCCTTCCCACAGAAAAATTTAGATCAATCATAAATAAGATCGAGATTATGAGCATTAAAGCTTTGACAATTAATTTAAAAAAAAAATTTTGAAAAAAAGAAAAAGAAAAAACAGAACCGACTTTAAAATTGCTCTAAATGAAAAATACTTTTATTCTTTGATGACCAATCAAACTACTTTTAAACACAAGTTTTGATGTCGGCGCAAAAACAATAGATTAAATGACGCGTCGTTTCTAAATATTTCGTTTATCAGAAAAAACACTCAAAGTTACGAAACATTTTAGATTTTACTCTGTTATGAACAAATTAAATGTTTATTTATTAGTTTTGTTTTCTCGGCCGTCCCCAACTCCCGCGTTGCGGAGACTGCGGGGATGAAATTCGTTTAAAATATGTACACGTTATCACAGTTCAAAACCCTAAATGAAGCGAGATATTTTTAGTATAACTAATCGCAAAAATGTTTTTGTTTTGAAGATAAATTTAAAGATTAAATGCTGTTTTGGATATATATTGTTTAACATGTTATTGGTATTATATTGTATTGTTAAACTCACTTTTCGGTAGGCGATTACGTTATGTTGAGACAATCATCCATCTTCTGTTAGTTTCATTACTTTTTCTACTATCACCTAACGCTTAAAGCTGACCCAAAGAGTAAAGAAAAAAAATTTCCCCGACCATGCGCGCTTCTGTCGTATGCGCGAACGAAAGGAATGGCCAGACGAGAGTTGCGCCGTTACGCGCGTTATGTCACAGATCGCTTTACCCTCCCATAAGAAATTACCACTCCAAAAAGTTTCTTTTTCTTCAGAAAATTACGAATGTAGAAGTGAAAGTCGATATGAAAATGGTTCTGTGTGTATGCTCATTGCGCAATGATGAGGGGATTTAGGGGTCGATAATGCATCATATAGGCTCATATAGACTCACTGGTAGTAGAAGTAAAGACAATTATTTGTTTTAAGTACATCATACAGTAGATTTATGAAATGCCACACCCTATTTCCTATTTATTTTTGTGCTATCCCATAGTAGGAGCATTCCCTGAAGATCAAAACTTAACCGGAGTTTTTCCATTGTTAAATTTTTATTTTATGCTTTTACACTGATATGATCTTAATCCCAAAATACTGAATTTTAATTTTCAATCCTATTTTCTTTTTTTTTTTCTCAATTGTATCAGTTGTAGGTGACAAAAACAAACAGTATATCATATTCGGTGCTTTTGACTTACATTTACCAATCCGTTTCTATAGACGTCAGAAATTCCGGGGCATGTTTTAATTAAATGTTTTTCTTTGTGCGATCGATAATTGGGATTCTCAAAAAATATTTTTGAAGTATAATATTATATAAATATTATTCTTTTGAAGAATAATATTTATATAATATTATTCTTCAAAAATATTTTTTTCTGAAATAGCATGGTCGAAAACATGGGGCAAATTCCTTTTTTTCTTAATTTTGACTTATTTTTCTCTTTAAAAAAATAACCTTAAAAGACATTCAGCCGTTGTTTTCATTTTTGCTGCCCACGTCACAAGTGAACAAATCGCTAATGTTACCAGACTAAAGTTGCAGGACATAAAAAAATCATTAGAAGGCGATACCTCTCCAGAAAAGGCTACCACGCGCTCCGATTCAAGATGGCTTTCATCACTTGCGACGTTACGCAATGAAACATCTTGGTTTAAAAATTAGACATTTAAAAGCAATTAATGAAATATTAAATGTTGGAAAAATAAATGTATTTTCGAGGTTTATGTTTTTTTTTTTTTATTCTATCAATTTTAGCGATTAAAAGTAGACCTTTTGACTGAAGAAAACACCCCTATTAAAAACATTACAACATTAATATTGCACAGATAGGAATGACATTTGCAAACACGTGTTGCGCACAGATAAGGGGGCTACATGTGACAAGGAATCCCTTTTCATTCGTAAGTTCCTGTTCTTTTTTGCTTTAAAAAGACGTTCCCAGTTAACTCGAAATCCGTCTGCAATTCTTATTCCCACTTATGCAATATTAAACTTTTTGTTATGCTTTCAACGATGGTAGTAACATTATGAAAATTTAAAATGACTTACCGAAGCTTTGGAAGCTATTTTTATCTTATACCTTGTTACATATAAATATTTTAAGTCAAAATGCGAGGTCAATGTTTTGCTCAGGTACTTTGTGAAAAGGAGAGCAAATGTTAAGGGGGTCCGGGACACAAAAATCCTCAAATTTTGCAATTTTTTTTTATAATTTGAAAACTTGCTCCGTTTTTTTCTGCTTAAGAGGACGTTTGAATCTTGTTTCTACCTTAAATAGAACGAAAGTTATAGTTATTTTTGTTGCATGCATCTAACGAATGTGTACATAACTTTAAAACTTTAAACGCGTTTTTCTCCATGATGCAATTTTTCCCGATTTCTTGCATTCAAACTCTTATAAGTCAGGAACCGATAGAGATAAAGTAATGAAACTTGGAGCATATCTTTTTCAAGCAATTTACTTTAATTTTTATTCGGCGAATTTAAAAAAAAACGTTTACTGCAAAAATTATGATTTTTTTTAAAAAAAAAGTATCTTCGAATTTTTCGAAATTTTTCTTCAAATATTTTTTATTTTTTATTGAATCAATATTTTTTAAATCGCCGATTAAAAATTAAAGCTTAGATAGTTGTGCATACTTTTTTGAAAAAAAATTGAAAATTGATCAACAATATTTTGAGTTATAGCAATTTAAAGCAACCCCATTTTTTTGAAAAAAACTAATTAAATTTAAATAAAAAAATAATTTTTTTTTCATATTTATGTTATGATTTTGCTTATTAAATAAATGATGAATCAGTTCAAAAAATTTCAAAACTCTAAAGTACATAATAAAAAAAAATTCAAAATGTGTCCCGGACCCCCTTAAGAGGGCTACAAACATTGAGAAAATTCTTAACAAAATAGTTCAAAATTAATGAGTCATGAACTAAACTAACAAACATTCAAACATAAACTACCAATTTTTCAAATTTCGCAAAACTAAACTGTAGCAATTACTAGTCATTTCAGATGACGCGTCAATACTAGAGGTCTTATTGAATGATAATCAAAAGGATATTACAAAATGGCACAGTACAGATTTGTGTGAAACATTATTTCGATTATGACTGAGGAAAATACAACCGAACATCAGTAGAAAACGAGTTGATGTGTGCATCACATGTTTTCCTTTTACTCCAATTTAATATAATTTCCCCATCACTAGCAATTTTAATGTGATTCAATAGTTTACTCTCTAAATATCACCTACAGTGGCCGAATTAAACCAGATTTAAAAGAGAAAAATCGCCAAATTTGTCGCCAAGTTGGCGACAAAACTTGGCGACCAAAATACTGGCGATATATCGTTAAGTGTCCGCCAAATTATAACAACACTTAAGTTTACATCGAAATTTACAATGATTTCCACCCAAAAAGGGGCAAAAGACCCCTTTAGAAACACCCGAATGCAACCAAAAGGGGAGGTGCGCAACTAGACCCCACTAGGCGTCTACGTACCAAATTTCAACTTTCTAGGACATACCGTTCTTGAGTTATGCGACATACATACGCACATACGCACATACATACATACGTACATACAGACGTCACGAGAAAACTCGTTGTAATTAACTCGGGGAACGTCAAAATGGATATTTGGGGTGTCTGTACGTTCCTAGGCACATATCCACGTGTGGTCGAGTTGAAAAAAAAAAAAAAAAAAAAACTCAACATTCATTAGGGGGTGAGCAAAATGGAAATTAAGGTCGATGTTTGAGTGAAAAATTTTTCGCGAATACAATACTTCCTTTTTTGTAAAAGGAAGTAAAAATGAAAACATTAATGAAAATTAAAAATACATTTCTAAACTTATTTATTGTAAAATATAATAATAATAATGATTTGGTGATTGTGCATGTGAGTATGATTTAAATAAAAATACCAATTGAACACAAAAAAGGAAATATTTTGTAGCATAAATAAACTTATATAATATGACACGCAATTATTTATTGATTCAACTTGATAACATGCTCGCGAACTTCGCATGGTAGGGACATGGACATTTATTTCAATTTAAACATCAAGCAATTCAGACGATTTTTTTTAAAACTCATTCTCAGAACACTTTTTCTAATTTCATGACAACGTTTGAAACTTAAAGAGTTTCTTCATCAAACATAATATTTGTTGTCGAACTGCTCAAAACCCGCTTTATCCCAAATTATTTAAAATTTGAATGTTTTTAAAAGGTTAATTAAACTTTCAGCTATCCATTAAATAGTAAAAAATGGGTTTAAAATAATACTCAAAAATTATAAGTTTCTCATCGAAATTTTACTTACTTCATTTCGTTTTATGCCACTTCCAAAACTCTTTTTCTATTTACAACAAAGCAGACGATTTCCTTCTATTGCAGCAATAGTGCGTTTCGTCAGGCGATGAATATTTCGTCAAATGAAGGAATGACGAATTAATGTCATTTCATTTTATCGCTCGGGAGTTCCCATATCCGAATATTTGCCAAAAACCCGATATTTAAACAAACAAATGAGAATCATTTCCGGAGTACTTATGCTCTGTTTGCATAACTTCGAACTTTTCCCCGGTCTGGAACAGTGCACGTTCGGTGGCAAAGCATTAAAATATTCTTTTGTTCTGAGAAACGATAAAAAATAAGAGAAAGTTGTCATTTCATTTTCAGTGGCAATGCAACATTAAAAAGAAGACTCCTCATTTTTCAAACGCAGATTAGAACAAAGGAGAAAACAAAAATTTTGAAATTAAACACCTACTGTGCTTTATATTTTGAAAGTTTTTTTCTAAACTAGAAGGGCCCGTCAAGGTATGACGGTTGAAAATTGCTTCTACATTTGAACGAAGCCATTGCCTGTTTCTATTTTAAGCCTTTTTTTTTGTAAAAGTTCTTTGACACCAAGCAAAGTTTCGATAACATATTTATCAATTCCTTTATTATTATTGTTTGGTAAAAACACTGTAAAAACGATTCAGAAGCGTTTCTTGGAAAATAATGGGCAGCTGATGTGCCCAATTTCTATCAGTAACATATCTTGCAAAAACGAGGAACGTTTTCCGCTAATATTCAGTAACCTTCCTGAAATTATCTCGGAAACCTGTTTAAAAATTCAGAAATCTTCCCGTTTGAAGCCAGTTGTGTCTCTGGAATTGCAGAGTAAACTTTATTAGGTGTAATATAATTGCTTGGCCCCTTACTGATTCATTAAGAAAGTTCCATAAGCAGTATTGCAAACATGGCCAAGGCTAGACCAGAATTGCAAGCAGATAGCGTGAATTCTTCACGCCTGCAACTCTTGCAAAGCAGCGTAGTCCATACTTATTCGCGCTCTTTGGGAGCTTTATCAGCATGGACGGGCCGTAAGTAACCTAAAGCTGATTCACTTTATAAATACGCAAAGTTAAGCTTTAAACTGGGAGCTAAAAATATTTTTTACACCAGTGGGAAGTGTGCATTCGTGCAACTTGTAGCAATTCAGGAAACTTTTTGACAATAATACTTGTTTTTTCTAGGAAGTGGATAAAAACCATTGAAATCCCGACACGTTACACGGAAATACTCAGTAAAGTTTTGGAATTTTTTACAGTGTTATTATTTGGTAAAAAGGAAAAAACACAAAAGCACCCTCAGCCGTTAGCAAAATTTGTTTAAGAGTCTCAATTCCAAATACTTTCACTCTAAAATTCACATTAAACGAAATTCTAAAATAACACATCGAATTTAATGCCTTTTTAGCTGTATGCTAATGCAATGTTTTTTTTTTTTTTAAATTATTATTTTTCAAAAAAAAAAAAAAAAAAAAACTGAAAAAGAGGGGAGGTTGAAATAAAAATCATCATCGGTCCGCGAATGTTTTTTAGAAAACTTTTGACGGTCTGCGAGTGAAAACATATTGCGAAACACTGATCTAAGATTTTGAACACTACTAAAATATCAACCTATAGATAAATTATTGTATTTTACTTTAAATAAATACTGGTTAATAATAATCTATTTTTGCAGCCCTATAAGAAAAATCTATTAATTGGGACAATCTCAAACAACGTGAAGAAATAAAAACTTACGTTTAGGAGGATCCAGTGTCAGACAATTTCTGAAAGTTTGCTGAAAGTAGCAAGGCGCCGTTTGACGTTTCTACCGAATGAGTTAGGAAAGGAGTGAGCACTAAAACGATCAGTTTAAAAGAAAATATAACATTTAAAACGACGAGAAACGCAAATAGGCGTTCACCTGTAATAGAAAAAGCAAGTAATCTCCAAGAAAAGGAAATTCTTATCATTCAATACAATCGTCTTGGGTAGCTTTCGTATTCAGAACTCAGCTCAAGTTCTTCACCACCCGCTGCCAAGAGCACACGTGATCATTTTTTAAGGCATGGAAATCAGACCTCCTATTGTGAAGGCTGGAGAAAAGCACAAATTGAAAGATTCTAATTTCACCCTGGGAACCTAATGAGATGATTTGGTCTTCTTCATCATCAAGTCTTTTTTTTTTTTTTTTTTTGCATCAGGTCTCTGTCAGGGCGTAATTGAGGGGCCCCACAGAAACCTTGGCCTTGTAAGCATTTTCAATTATCATGCGTATAATATATGTAGGAATTGTTATGATCATGGATGGAAAGATATGTCTGTGCAACTACATCTCTGAATAATAAGTAAACCACCAAACTCTAACTAAGTTAGCTCTAACTAAGAAACCACACTGACAGTGTAATGGTGAAAAAATGTTAAGTAAGTAGTAATTGAAAGAGATTAGTGAAAGATGTTTTTGAAGCATAAATTACATGCCCTCATGCCTCCGTTATCAAAGTATAAGTTTTTGAAGTCGAACGAAAATTAAATGAATATCGCCAAGTTTAGCGAGAAAGGAAACGGTGTAAACGGTGATTAGGATTTCATTATCTTCATATACTGAAAAAACGATTCCGAAACGTTCCTGGAAAATAATGGGCAGCTGATGTGCCCAATTTCTGCCAGTAACATACCTTGCAGAAACCAGGAACGTTTTCCGCTAAAATTCAGTATCCTTCCTGAAATAATCCTGAAATATCGAGAAATATTTTCTCTTAAAGCCAGTCGTGTCTCTGGAAATTCAGAGTATTATTAGGTAGGGAGAATATAACAGCTTGGCACCTTCCTGATTTATCAAGGGAGTATCGAAAACATGGCCAAAGCAAAGCCATAATTGCAAGTAACCATCAAGAAGTTTAATCATCTGTAATTCTTGCAGAACAACGTTGTCCATGGACTTATCGCTCCCTTTGAGAACTCAGACAGTCTGGACCGGCCAATAATATCGCCTTAATCGAACGAAGGCCGATGCACTTTATAAATACGCTCTGTTAATCTTTAAACTGGGAGATAAAAATATTTTTCACAGCAGTGAAAAGTACTGAAATTGTGCAACTTGTAGAAATTCAGGGAACTTTTTGACGATGATACTTGACTTTCCAGGGAAGTGGATGAAAACCATTGAAATCCCGAAAGGTGACACGGAAATACTCAGTAACGTTACGGATTTTTTTTACAGTGTATAATAGCCAATGATCGAGTAACGCTGCTGACGTCATCAACAATGAAACTCGCGCTATGCCATGATAATTTGATAATATGTTTTGGTAATGTTTAACTGCAGGGAAAGGCTTTATTGTGACAAGGCTGAACTCGATCCGGTAACTTAACTGTTTTACTCGTAAGACTGCCATTTTAGGGGAATGAAGAAACAAAAAAGTGTTTAACAATGAACGCTATCTACTGGAATTGAGGGTTCATCCAGTGGAGTTAGGGTTAACATTTCAACTATCAAAATGTCACCAAACAGGCAATTGATTCCTTCTAAGGAGAAGACATTTTCGCCCGTCATGCCATGATGGGCGATTTTTTAGTCTTTTAATGTTACCGAAACTACAACGATTGTTTAAATATTCATTTCTAGCAAAATTTTGTGACTCTTTATAAAATGTTGTACAATTTTAAGACCGAAATATTAAATAACGAGGAGAAATAATTTATGCGTCAAAAAGCATGATTTTTAGTAAGTTAGCATCACTCGTGTTTAATTCTAGCAGCACTCATATTCCCTTCTGAAAGAACTCATTTTTCATTTTGGAGTTGCCTCATTTAAATTATTGAATTTGATTCTGTGATCTAAGAAAACAACTCTTTTTCTGTACAGTGCTTTTGAAAACAGTTTCAAAAACCGAGTCTATTATGCAACGGTGGAAGAAAGGCACATTACGGTCTTTTAAATCTTCTACACTGTAATAAAAATTCCGAAACGTTCCTGAGTGTTTCCGTGTAACGTTTCGGGATTTCAATGGTTTTTATCCACTTCCTGGAAATATCAAGTATCGTTGTCAAAAAGTTTCCTGAATTGCAACAAGTTGTCCAAATGCAGACTTCTCTCTGTTGTAAAAAATATTTTTAGCTCCCAGTTTAAAGATTAACAAAGACTATTTATAAAGTGTATCGGCTTCCGTTCGATTCTGGCTCGTCCATGCTGATTAAACTTCCGAAGGAGCAAATAAGTATGGACTACGTAGCTTAGCAAGAATTGCAATCAAGTGAGATGCAATGACTTGAAGTTCTGGCTTAGCTTCGGCCATTTTTGCAATACTGCTTTTGCAACTGTCTTGATTCATCTGAAAGGTGCCAAGCTGTTATATTATCACTACCTTAGATGACTCTGATGTTCCGGGGACACGACTGGCTTTAAACGGAAAGATTTCTGGATTTTTCAGGAAGGTTACTGAATTTTGCGAGATATGTTATTGGCAGAAATTGTGCATATCAGCTGCCTAGTATTTTCCAGGAACGTTTCTGAATCATTTTTACAGTGTAGTTTATTTTTATTTTTTTTAATTTTTATCTTCTTTTGAGGTTCTTTCCTACTACTTTCAAAGAAATATTTGCAGTGGCTCACAAGTAGTTTAAGTGATATGATTTAGATGCCTGGAATACCTTCTTTTATTTGTAGTCACTTTTTTGAGAGCGCTAAAATATATCTGAAAATGCGGATGTTTACACAAAAAACGGATATTCTTAAAAATATGTATGAAGTTATAAACAACAAATTATTACAGATTCGTTATTTTCATCCAAATTAATATTTGAAACACATATTTTTATATAATACATTTTGCATTTTGGGCAGTGTTACCCTAGAGTGCAGGGGAGAACTTCCCAAAAAAATCACTTAGGGGTCGAGTCCTCACTTTTTTTTGAAGCGTTATTTTTTCTCATCAATAGAACCTTTCGATTACTTTTGGAAAATTAACAAAAATATATCAAAAGAAAGCTTTCCATTGGGTACCTGGTGATTATTTTAAAAGTTAATTTTATCAGCGGAAGTAGAAAATCGCCATTTTCTGCTGAAAACTGACTCATTGCTTTTTCCTTTCCTTTTCCTCTTCCCTATCAACAATATGGATTTAAGTGTCATTTAGAATTATTTTTTTTAAATATGAATTTAGTTCTTAAATGTTGATTGACTTTGTGGAATTTTTTGCCTTGAAGAAAGGAGCAATGATAGCACAGCGTCAAGGGAAAAAAAGAAAAAGGAAACTATAAGAATGACTGCGAACTTCATTTGAAAAATGTCACGTATTTAAAAAGAGCAATTTTGGATAGAAATTTCTAATGCAGAATAATGGAAAAAATTTCAGTTTCATAGGAACGGTGCTACGAAAAGGAAATGGTGGGAAAAGCAATTTTTTTAAGCAGGGTAACGTTGAAATTGAATTGTGGTGTTTCCTTCAGTTAAGGGTTCAACTTTTAGATCCTGTCCTCATATATATATAATTGCCAATGATCGAGTAACGCTCCTGACGTCATTAACAATGAATCTCGCGCCACGACATGATAATTTGATAATATGTTTTGGTAATGTTTGACTGCAGGGAAAGGCTTTATCGTGACAAGGCTGAATTGAATCCAGTAACTTAACTGTTTTACTGGTAAGACTGTCATTTCAGGGGAATGAAGAAACGAAAAAATGATCAACAATGCACTCTATTTTACTGGAGTTTGGGTTAAAATTTCAAGTATTAAAATATCACCAAGCAGGCAATTGCTTCGTTCAAATGTAGAAGTAATTTTCACCCGTCATATATTGACGAGCGATTTTCTAGTATTTAGTTAAATAAGCAAAAAAAAAAAAAACTTTCAAATTTTCAAAATTAATTTGAATTCTGGAACTTTAAATTCAAATTATGTTTTTCGCAATCACGAATTGCGACAGGACCCTACTCATTGGTTCCTACCCCAATCACTTGTTTCTAGAAACGGTTCCTGGCCCCCCAAGCCTGCCCCTCCTCTTGGGCGGTTACGTGAGCGCGTAGGATTGTGTGTGTGCGTAGACCTGTGTGTATGTACGTTGGCGTGTGTGTATGTGTGTAAAGGCGCGGGTACGTATGTGTGTGAGTGTGTATGTGTATGAGCGTGCGTGTGTCTAGGACATGGATGCCACCGACCAGGAGAAGCGGCTACCGGGAGGAGCCGCGACAGCAGTGACGGTGGGGTTGAAAAAGGAACCACAACGCCAAGGACGGTCAAGTGAAAACAATTAGCAATCGTGATTGCTCAATAATAATAATAAATTAATACTTTCGTTTTTTCAGTATTTAATGCTAAACTATTTTTTTTTTAAATATCAGATTTCTATGACAAGGTGTGGTCTTGTGTGGAGTCACAAATGAGTAAGGTTTACATAGTATGCTATCCACCGCTGTGTGTGCTCAATTCGTGTTCTAAATCGGGCATATGGTTTATTGAGAAATCACGATTGCTTATTGTTTACACTTCACCGTCCTTGGCGTTTGGTTCCTTTTTCAGCTTGGACCAGAGGCCTCTGTTGCACGACCGCCCACCGGCCTCTGGTCTTGAACACTATCCCCCGGAATCCGCTGCTCCTGGTCGCTGGTGTCCATGTCCTACACACACGCACGCTCATACACATGCACACCCTCACACGTACAAACTCACACACACGCCTACGCTCATACACACAGCACATGGGCCTTCACACACCACTATACACGCGGAACCGCCCAGGAGGAGGGACAGGTTTGAGGGACAGGAGCCGCTTCTAGAAACAATAACTCCAATGAGTAGGGTCGTGTCGCAACTCGTGATTGCGAAAAGCATAATTTGAATTCAAAATTTCAGAATTCAAATTGATTTTTTTTATTATTATTATTTTATTTCTGAAATTAGCTGATACTGCTGTTGATTTTCCGAAAGAGAATTTATTGTGAAGATTTCAAAAATACATACATTTACTAATATAGCACTAATACATACTTTTTCATACCTTTGAAAAATGAATGAGGTCGAATACTTTAAATTGTTACTAAAATACTTGATGCACTTTAACTATTTAAAGCAAGTTATTAGAATTCTTTTTCTGTCATTGTTTAACTCGCACGTTTGCAGTTATGTTTTGGAGGAATGAAATACACTGCTCGACATTGAAAATGCAACACCAAAAAAGAAGGAGTGTTCAGAAATTTATGCAAATTTTATAGTAGATGTACATCACTGAATTATGTAAATGATGTGAAATGCGCAGCTCTCCGACGCACGTGAAGTAAGATATAAGGGAAGGCACTTGCAGAATGCGCAGTATTCGTGTCGTTATGTCTGACTGGAGAGTTATCGAAGAAATTTTGTTTTTGTCTTGGAGGATACGTGTAACACGAGAGAATGCCAGGGCTCCGTCAACGAAGGCACTTCCAGCAGATAGACGATTTTACGAGGGGTATGGTGATCGCACTGAGAAGGGGAGGTTGGTCCGTACGTCAAATCCCAGCTTATACCCACATGGATGCGTGCACGGTGCACCGGCTGTGCCGAAGATGGTTGGAACAAAGAAATGTGGTAAGATTGAGGGGTGCAGGGGCAGCCAGAGTGACGTCAGAACGCGTGGATCGACGCATCCACCGACAAGCTGTAGCAGACCCACAAGTTACGTGTTCCTCGATGCTGCAGCAGGTGCAAGATACCCTAAATGTTCCCGTGTCAACCAGAACCATTTCTCGTCGTTTGGTTGCACGTGGTCAGTCATCACGGCGTTCGCTAAGAAAACTTGTCATTGACCCCACAACATAGACAGCAACGTTTAGTATGGTGCCGGACTAGAGCGAAGTGGATGACGGAATGGCGAATTGTCGTGTTCTCAGATGAATCCCGCTTCTGTTTATCCAGTGAGAGTCGCCGCATACGTGTGTGGCGTCGACGTGGAGACAGATCTAATCCGGCAACGTCCCACCGCACGACAACGTGGCACAATGGTTTAGGGCGCAATTGCGTACGATTCCATATCACCTCTAGTTCGTATTCAGGGCACTATGACGGCCCAACGATACTTGGATAATGTGCTGCGGCCGGTGGCAATCCCTTACTTTCAAGGGCTACCTAATGCAATTTTTCAGCAGGATAATGCCCGACCACACAGTGCTCGAATCTGCCAACATGCTCTCCAAGGCACACAGATGCTTCCCTGGCCACCATAATCTTCTGACCTGTCACAAATCGAACATGTGTGGGATGTGATTGGACGCCGTTTGCAGACTCTGTCCCTACTTCGTTTAGAAGACGAACTGTGGCAAATGGTTGAAAAGAAATGGAGAGCCACCCCTCTGGACACCATCCGCAGCCTTACTGTCTCTGTGCCTAAACGTGTTTCTTCGCATATCGCTGTCCGCGGTGGTCCTACATCCTACTGATCCGACGCCGTTCTCGCTCTGTATTCTGCCTATCATTTTGAAATTAAGATCATTATTCCCTGCTGTCTCTGTCTTTTTTCCAAATTTCATCAATTTCTGACCACTCCTTCTTGGTGTTGCATTTTCAATGTCGAGCAGTGTATGTACGTGGTGCATGTAATATATCAACAACCCGTTTAATGTCATCCAGAGTTTCATTGAAACGAAACTGCAGTCTCTGAGTAACAATAAAACATTCTCTGGAAACAGTAAAAGGATGATGTTAACAGCAAACTCTACTGATATAATCATATAAAACGTTCCCGAAAATGTGCAACAATTAGCTCTAAAAGAAGGGTCATGAGTGAGTATTCAAAAAATGTTCTGAAACGCGTAATTCTAACGCGTTCTCAGAAGCGTTTTGAAACGACTCCAAAAATAGCGCTTTAAAGAAGGGGACAAGTACATAGTCAAGTGAGAACAATAAGCAATCGTGATTGCTCAAAAAAAAAAAAAACACACACACACACACACACACACAGAAGTATTTTAAGTGTAGATTTTAATTTAAAATGTTCTATGAAATATTCTTTTATTAGACAATGAAATAGTGTTTCGCATTATTTACATGTTTACGGTTAAACGATATCCACATAAAACTGACTATTGCAACATAGTGTTGTTCTTTGCAGAGATAGCGAATAAATTCATACATTTAAAAAATTCAAAGACGTAACTATAGTGTAGAAAAACCACGTTATAATTTGTTTGCTTATTTTGTTAAACAATTTTCCTTTTTAAGAAGAAACCAACTTTCATAATTTCTATTTTCAGAAGGTATACGGTACCCTAAAGTGGGAAAAAATGAATTTTTAAGCATAGCGCGAAAACTACTAAATATTTTAAGCTCATATTTTGGATTTTCACATAAAAGCTTTTCTAAATTGTTTTACTGTTAAAATTTAATATGGTTTCAGATCGTATTTTTTTCAAAAAATATTCTTATAATTCAGAAAAATGTCTAAATTTACATTTTAGCTGTTGTAAATGATGTTTTTATTATTGGGTCAATTCATATCTTGACATTAAAAAAAAAAAAAAAAAACAATTTTTGCCATACCTAATATTGTGTTTGTGTTATGGGTAAAAATATGAAAATACGTTTTAACATTACGAGAGGGATTTTTCAAATATCAATTAGTAACAGAAGTAACGGATGGATCGAATTCAACAAAATTTTGTATACAATGTTAAAACATGATGCTGATCACAAATATGTGATAAAAAAGGAGGGGGGGGGGTCTCATTGAAAAATTTGAAGTTGATGCTCGTTTTAATATGAAGACGACTCCTCAACAAAAATGTATTAATATAATTATGTAGAACACATTGTTCCTGAAAAATTAACACCTTACACGTGTGTCTAGTGTCAATAGTCCTCGAATACGAACGAGTGTTTCGTTTTTTTTTTTTTTTTTTATGGCTTAACAACTGTACATAGTTATAGCAACAAAATGGGGAAAAAAGAAACAGAATCAACTCCTTCAAAGTTTCACTAAAGATAGTGTCTTCGTTGCATCGATGTGAATCTTTTTAATAAAAAGTTGTTAGAAACATTATATTCTACACTTTAGGTAAGTTTTTTTTTTATTATTTTTTTTATTAATAAAATGAGGAAAAGCTTAAATCGGGTAACGGAGAATTAACAACAGCAACAATAGTAATAATAATAATCAGAAGAAGAAATTTAAAATTGAGACTTTAAATTTTCCTATTAGAATTACGTTGTCTTGACACTAATTTCTTCCTCTTTCTGTCAAGTCCTTATTCTCTTATGCCCCTTGGAAATAGTTTCAATTATGCGTACTTAGTGGTGGTGGGACTAATCCCCATCTGGTCTAGTGAAACTAGACCAGTAAAAACTAGACCAGATCTAGTGAAACTAGACCAGATCCATGAGCCCATAGACGCGCAAGAGGTCTAAGAAAAGCAGTGGGTTGGCCCCAGCCTCTTCTCTGGAAAAACCCAGGCATTGGAGGATGTGATGCAGAGAAAAGGGGGCGTCGTTGCATTTTGGGGCAAGTAGGGTAATTCTTTACGCCATCCTCAAAGACCAAGGATCTAAGGTGGCCCGTGGAAAATCTCGAGAAAGTCGTCTGATACACTCTGGATCCCTTGAATGTTAATGCTGCTCCTGGGTGTCTCTGTAAGCACCATGGGTGAGAAGGAGGCTCCACCCAGGTTTTTCTTAAGGGGACCGTGGACCTTCCAAATAGCTCAAATCGGTCAAAAATATGATTTTTTTATTCCGTGGAAGTAACAATATATGAAGTGTCCTGAATCGTTTGAAAAAAAACCTCTTGTTGATCTGATGTTTTATCGCAAAGTTATATGCGTTTAAAAAAAGAGTAAACAGAGCTTCTTTTCGATTAAAATGGTTGTAAAACATGTAAACAAAGTCAAAAAACTAAGTAAAACTAAGTGTCAAACATGTAAACTAAAATTCAATAAATTCTTACATTGGTATTAATATCAAATATTTAGTCATCGTGAAAATATCTTTCGGGAGGTATTAAAATACGAAGAACATGAAATGTAGGTGAAATTAGACTTTAACGTCATTTATCTCGGGCTGGAAAATTCGATGCTGACACAGATTGAAAAAACCTCCATGCGACTTAATTTTTGTTCGATATGCTTCAAATTTCAGAATATGCTACTTTGGTAGTAGTTTCATAAAACTGGGTATGCATTAAGGTTTAAGAGAATTTTATGTTGCTTAAAAATATTAAAGTTTTGATTTTTATTTAATATTTGCAACAAAAACAATTGCTTTACGCGAAAAAAAGTACTATGCAGTTAATAACGGACCAATCCTTAAATGGATACCCAAAGTTCTTGGCAATGTTCTGTTCTCTGATAAAATGCAAATTGTTTGAGAAAAAAGCAAAAATTGAGTGGCATGGAGCATTTTAAAATTTTTCTTTTAAATTTCAAAATCTTCAATTTTAATAAAAAATTTATTTTGTTGCATTTTTTTTTTGCTTGATATTGTGCATGCTAATAAACTTACTAACTTTTATGCCCAGTTTCATATTTCAAAATTAATAAATAAAAGAAAAAGCTTTCAAGGTCCACTGTCCCCTTAAGAGTTCCCGCGCCAATGAGGAAATTCCAGTTGAAGTTAATCGCGTTTGTTCTCTGGGTCGACCAGGAGCACAGGTGGCTGCCTTGGCAAGATCGTCGGCTACTTCATTCCCGGGAAGAACAACATGCGAGGGAACCCACTGTAGGTGGATAGGGCACCAGACAGACAGAACTTTCATCAGGTGGAGCACACTCCTGCTTGTGCTGTCGCTGATGGTCGACCAATTTGAAAGGTGCTGGATAGAGGAACGGCTGTCTGACAAAATCCAGATCTCCGAAAAAGCATTGTCTAGCATGTTATTAGCAACAAAGGAAAGACCACTCATGATAGCGATAAGCTCTGCTCTGAAGACGGCCACGTGATCAGCCTTTCTTTTCTGAATTTTGAAGGAGCGATTGTAGAGTTCAATTAGAAAAACGATGCCAGTTGTTTTGTTTTCCAATTTACTGCCATCGGTATAGATCTTGACTGCATCGATAGGAATCCTGCCAATAACCTCCAATGCCAATTGTTTAAGCAATTCTGGGTGGTCAATCTTTTTATTGACACTAAGTGCTAAATCAGGATGGAATGGGATGGGGATCCCCTGGAGTCCATCGACAGGGTTTATAGAGGAAGTCAAGCAGTATGGTTCTACACTGTAAAAAAATTCCGAAACGTTACTGGTTATTTCCGTGGAACGTTTCGGGATTTCAGAGGTTTTCACCTATTTCCCCAAAAAATCAAGTATCTTCGCGAAAAAGTTTCCTGAATTCCTAAAAGATGCACGAATGCAGACCTTGCACTGGTGTGAAAAATATTTTTTCTACCAGTTTAAATATTGACAGAGCGTGTTTATTAAGTGCATCGGCTTTTGATTGTTTATGGCCTGTCCGGATTGACAAAGCTTCCAATGGAAGCAAATAAGGCACTGGATAGCTTTGCGAGGCAGGAATTGCAAGGAAGTTGCTTAGCCGTGGTTGCTCTAATAATTTTGGAGCATTCTTGGTAAGTCAAGAAGGTTCTAATCAAATAAATTAAATCTATTCCTTTTTTCTAGAAGGTTCACGGTTTGCTTTAACAGGTTAGATTTCCCAGTATTTCAGGAAGGTTACTGACTTTTATCGGTAAACGTTCCTGGTTTTTGTGAGATATGTTACTGGCTGAAATTGGACACATCAGCTGCCTATTATTTTCCAGGAACGTTTCTGAATCGTTTTTACAGTGTACATCCGGGTTCAATAGGTTTTGTAAAAGTGCTTGAGAAAACGGACTATTACGTTTCAACCGTTGATTATTTTTCCAGTTTTTTAGATATTGTAAGGTTCTGCGTTGATTTCCATAGCTGAGCAGTTTGTTGAAGTAGTTGATCAAACCATAATTCCTCTCAAGTTAAAGGGTTGGAGATCGCATTCGTACAGGGCAAAATTAATAGGGCAGCTGTTTAGAAGGCCTGCAATTATTCTAGCAGCACTCTGTTGAATTCTTCAGGTTGGTTCTTTTTTCAGGTTGGGTTCGGAGGCACATAAAAAGACGGCAGAACCATACTCCAAGATAGGTCTTATTAAAGAAGCAGAGGTAATTTTCAGGGTAGAAGCATCTGCACCCCAATCTCGTCCAGAGATGTATTTTAAAATATTAAGGCGTTTTCTGCTTTTTAAAACCAAATCCTCAATATGGCGATTGCAAAGAATCTCTTGAGCTAAGATAAATCCAAGATATTTGGTATTTTTTTCGTTGGGAGTTCTTGGCCGTTTATGAATATAGATGGTATATAATTGTAAAGGTGATTGTTTGTGGTGAAAAACTGACCATGGATTTCGTGAGGTTGAAAGATAGTTTGTGGGCAGTAGCAAAGTCGCTAACACTGTCCAAAAATTGAGACAGAGTAGCTTCTACGAATGGAACGTCGTGGCCTGAATGCCAAAGCACAATATCATCTGCGAATAAGCCAATATCACTATTTTCAGTTATTACCTTTTCCACTCCAGCCATATGCGTAGAAAAGAGTATGAGACTTAGAACTGATCTCTGGGGAACGCCTTGGCTGATCTAAAGTCCCTAGAAAGAGATTTATTATACTTAACTCTTATAACTCTTGATCTCAAAAAGTACGAAATCTGAGGGAGAACTCTTCCCTTTATTCTAAATTTTTCATAATTTTTTAGTAAAAGGTTGTTTTTCCAAACAGTGTCAAACGCTTTTGATAAGTTCAGGAATGCTGCTACAGTGTTATTGATTGGTTTCAAGTTCTGGGCATCTCTGACATTTTGGTAAAAGTAAAGGATTTGATCTTCAGTGTTACACTGTAAAAACGATTCAGAAACGTTCCTGGAAAATAATAGGCAGCTGATGTGCCCAATCTATGCCAGTAACATATCTTACAAAAACCAGGAATGTTTTCCGATAAAAGTTAGTAACCTTTCTGAAAAATTAAGAAATCTCCCCTATTAAAGCCAGTCGTGAACTTTCTAGAAAAATTAAAAGGTTTAAGTTATTAGATTAGAACCTTCCTGATTTACTAAGAAAGCTCCAGAAATATTAGAGCACCCACGGCCAAGCTACGCGAAAATTGCAAAGCAGGAACCAAGCATATTCCTTGTCTGCAACTCCTGGCTCGCAAAGCTGTAGCTATCCAGTGACTTATTTGCTCCCATTGGAAGCTTAGTCAATCCGGACGGACCATGAACAATCTTAAGCCGATAAACTTAATAAACACGCTCCATCAATATTTAAACTGGTAGCAAAAAATATTTTTCACACCAGTGCAAGGTCTGTATTTGTGCATCTTTTAGGAATTCAGGAAACTTTTTTGCGAAGATGCTTGAATTTTTGGGGAAATAGGTGAAAACCTCTGACATCATGAAACGTTCCACGGAAATAACCAGTAACGTTTCGGAATTTTTTTTACAGTGTATGCCCTCTGCGAAATCCATATTGTTCATTAGGTAGCAGGTCATTGTTGTCTAGAAAATGCGCATAGGAAGAGGGAAAAATTTGACTGCTTCTGTTGATCAGAAAATTTGGAGCACCTTGGCTAGATGTTGCATACTTAGTAATAAAAACGAGGAGATGGCAGGATAATTGGACAGTTCGGGCAATTAGAATTCGGATAACTGGAATCCAACTTTGATATAACCCTAATTTAATGTATCTTTAAGTTCAGAAACCAGTAATTCGGTTATGGGGGGGGGGAATTCACTTCAGCGAATTAACAATTTAAAAATATCGATTTTTTTAAACAACTTTTTGTGAAGGTATTTTTGAAATTAAGAGTTTAATGGAGCTTTAAACTTTAAAAAATGTAATAAACATCTGTGGAATGATACACCCAATCATTAAAAAAATGATAATAATTATTTTTAATGTCGTCATTTTTGATTTTGGACCAAACATGGCCGTACCAAATTTCATAATTTTATCACAAAATGCAGTTTCTTCCCCCTCAGCTCCCTGACTATAAATGAAAATTTCACTTACATCTTTATTTGCCTTTGATGCACTAATAATAATAATAATAATAATAATAATAAAAATAATAAAAACAAAGTTTTAAGAAAGCGTGTGAATGTCAAAAGGTACTTTCTTGACCAATGTGAGGAGTGAAAGATGCAGAATATATTTCTCGAAAACTGTTTATTGTAAAAAGTTTGACGCAAAGACGAATATTTATTTCTCTTTCTCTTATTGTATTTTAAAATGTGATAAAATGGAGTTGAGATACCCAGCGTAAAAAAACTGAAATGTAGATTAAGTACTTTTTGACGTCAGGTTAGAGAGTACTTCAAATTGTCTTCTAGACTATGATATGCATAAATATTTCAAGCATGTTTTATGTTGTTAAATAACCGATTACAATGACAATTCCTTTTTCTGGGAAAGTTGTGTAATCTAACAGCTGAATTTATAGTAAAAAAATACGTTTTAGTTGACATTTCCATACGTGTAAAATTTATTGAAGCGCTGCGGTTAAGTTCAGCGGGGATAAAAAAAAAAAAAAAAAAAAAAAAAAAAAAAAATTGAAAGCATAAATTTTGCAAAGTTTTTGCTGCACAAAAACTGTCAAAAAAATCTGTGGAATATGACCTAAATATTTTATTTAGATATTCAAAATTATTTCTATTTCGTACAAAATCGTTGATTGTGTATTATCAATTAAAGTTTTTTCTGATAACTGTGAAGCTAAAAGTAAGAAACAGTTAAAGTGAAATATTTAAGTATTTGCTATGTCTAAAAAAATATTAAATATGCTAGCACCTTTAATTTTTTACTGAATTGTATGAATGAGAAGAGGTTAATCTGGAATACAGTTTACTTTTCAGTAAATAACTGGGTTTTAGAAATTACTTACCGGTGTTCAGTATATAACTTAACTGAGTTTAGTTTATGTGCAAATCATCATTAGCGCATACTACCACTATTATTAATGAACTCTCACCTAAAAAAAAAGTACTATTTAATTTTTTTTTCGATACAAGATTTTTTTTTTTTTTTTTTTTGTAATGTCAAACGGAGGGTAATACAGAATGGTCAATATATATGAATTTGGTGGTTCTTTCTTTTGTTGTAATGGAGCATCAAGATTTTTTAAATTTTGAATTAGTATCTTTCAATTGATTTTAAACTATTTTTTAAATAGGGAAGAGGTTGCTAAAGAAGAAGATTCAGCTTTCCCGCCAGCAAATTGACTTTGACTTTTTCGGAGTTAGGTGTGTATGGATAGGAGCACATTTGTCATCCGTATCAGGGAGAATTTCATTTTGGAAAGAACAGGGTTGCGTCGGAGATTGCGAAATTCGTGGCGTTCCACAACATCCGACATGCCATCTCAAAAAATGAATCTTAAAACCGATGGGGATAATTTCCAAAGTATGAGGGAATTTTTGTCTTTGAGCATCCTTATGCATATAATAGCGAATTCACTGATCGAGTAACGCTCCTGACGTCACCATCAATGAAACTCGCGCCATGTCATGATATTTTGATTATACAGTCGACTCCCGCTACAACGCGATTCGACTTACGCGAAATGGCTATAACGCGAAATTTTCACGAGTAACGAATTTTAGAGCTAACGCGAATTTTTCGCCCACAACACGAATTTTTTTGGAAGGAAGTATCAGTTTCATTATTGGCTACTAAATAGTGATTTCGTGAATGTTATTACATCCCTTTAAGCATCACTGAGAGCCGAACTTCCCACACCAAACTTGTCCACGCATCGTGTTGTTAGTGCATCAAATAACCACTCAGCATCCTTCATTTTTTTACTTTTTTCATTCTTAATATTAAAGTTCATGAAATACAATGGCACCTTGGTGGCACTTTCATTTAAAGTATGTGAAGATGTGAAAAAGGAAAGTTTCTGATTAAGAAAACAAGGGCAAAGACTCTCGATAACTACTACAAAACGTCGACGGTAACGCGACAATAAGTATGAGTGAATCTTTCATACGTACACTTAAAATTCAAAACAAAAAGATATTCGCAAAAGTTCAAAACTTGGTTTCAATATTGATGCTGCAGAGCAGTCTAGCAAAGCAAATATTATGACAGTGGAAGCTGCTCTTGTAATGTGTATCAATAAAAATATCAGGAAGAGGAGCTGTTGCCACAAATTGAAACGTTATAAAAGAAAAGGCAAAACCACAGTATTTAAAAATGTATTAGATAAGAAATAACGATTTGATCATGGAGCATAAATCACCACTATCTTCATTTTTTAACTCTTATATAGTGTTACTGTATTAGTAGTATATTAGTGTTACTGTAATTACTGTACTGTTATAGTGCATCATTTTAGTATTACTACATGCTGCGCGTACCGTGTTGCTTTACCTCCGTGTCTTTCCCTCCCATTGGTCATTCGTTTTGTGCATGACCAATGAACATGTTCAATTGTCATGTTCAATAAAACAATTTTTTAATACAATAAATGTTCAGTTCTATATGCAAAAAACTATAGTGTATAGTTGAGGAATGCTTCAGAGCAGTTTGAGGGGTGTTTATAAGTGTCTAAAAGAATTTGGTAAGCTTCAAAAAATTTGTATGCATATATTTTTCTACAACGCGAAATTTCGACTTACGCGAGGAGTGTTGGAACGCATCTCTCGCGTAAGTCGGGACTCGACTGTATTTCTAGGTAATGTTTAACCTGCAGGGAAATGCTTTATTTTGACACGATTAACTGGATACGGTAGCTTATCTGTTTACCGTTAGTAAGACTGAAATTTAAGGGGAATGATGAAACGAAAAAGGGATCAACAATGAACGCTATCTATTGAAGTTTAGGGTTAATCCACTGGAGTTAGAGTTAAAATTTCAACTATCAAAATATCATTATACAGGCAACGGCTTCGTTCAAATGTAGAAACAGTTTTCACCCGTCATACCGATTTTCTAGTTCAAAAGAAACTGCTCGGCTTTCTAGAATTATTTTTAACTTTTGTTCGAGGTGTTGCTGTTCTTTATTTGAACTAAGGCATTAATCACCTTTCAATTGACGACACTTCAAAACAACAGAGTAAATACTTGTAAAGTCAACAGCATGGATGTGCACACCAACTATGTCTTGCATAATGGATTTTTTTTCTTTTTGAGCAATATTAGTTGTAATCAATGCTGGATTTATGATTTATATATATATATATATATATATATATATATATATATATATATATATATATATATATATATATATATATATATATTTAATGTGGCCTTAAGCTGTTTCACCTTTTTGGTATCTTTTGTAGACCCGGACAACTTTTCTGTTGATAGCAAAAAAGGCCAAAGTGCCCCCCCCCCCCCACTATGCTTTATACACATGGTACAAGATGGGAAATGGTGTCCCTTTTAAGTAGGGA
This sequence comes from Uloborus diversus, assembly GCF_026930045.1. NCBI lineage: Eukaryota > Metazoa > Arthropoda > Arachnida > Araneae > Uloboridae > Uloborus > Uloborus diversus. Next base: position 159,372,567 of record NC_072738.1, read on the forward strand.
ATATACCCAAATAGATATACCAAATAGAATACACCCAATTTTGGGGGGTCCGGAGTTTCTCCCGAGTAGGAATTTTTGTAAAATAGATATAAAATTCTGCATTTTGAAGCCTTATAAGGGGTAATTCAAACCACAAAGATGTCTGAAAAAAATAGCAAAATACTCTTTTGCAATTACAGTAATACACAATAAAAATTGTTTTCGGGTGGAGAAATCAGTGGCAGCAGTCCTCAGAGAGAAAAAAGTTAGGGCAAAGATAAGAATATGTTTTGTTATTTGCTTACATCGAGCTGTCGTTTCAATTCAATTAGTTTTTGGTCACGCCTTTATCCCACCCCACGAGTACAACAATGAATTAAATACAAAATGATCAATAGTAAAAAATGCTTTAAAAAATGGTGTACATATTTAGTAAATAGACAACAGGAGAGTACCATGATGTCCATTTGGACAATTCATAATTTATACACTTGATAAGAAATTAAATTGAAGCACCCTTTGCTTAGGAATTTCAAAGACTCATCTAATCCGTTTCAAGGACTCAAAAACAATTAAAATTATTTAATTGCAAACAGTGCAGAAAACAAAAAGGAATAGAGGTGGTGTCCCCCCTCCCCCGTGCTGAACAGATTAACAATATGCAGTAGAAGTAAGACAGAAGCAAGTAATACAAAATAATTTCCAAAATACTGCACTGCATTTGGGATTAAATAAACAGCAAGATGTGAAACATGTGAGTCACAAAGTTTTATCTCAAGTACTATGTTACAAAAACGTGAGAACCATGATTTTTACATTTTTGATGCAGGATGAGGCAAGGAACTTTATTTAACATATTTCGGCATTTATTCCTCTACCATCTAACCCCTCCCATTTGTTATAAATGTTTAAATTTATGGTTTGTATCCGTACTTTTACAAAATTTTCAAGGTTTTCAAGCACTTTACAATATTTTTTTTTTCAAGTCCTCCCCCCAATCTTTTTTTTTTTTGGTAAGGAACAAATCATGAAATTTTTTGGAGTTTGGGGGCCTTCAGCAAAGCGGGTGCCCTAAGCTATTTAGCTTGTTTAGTTTATAGGCAAATGCGCTTTTTCAAAATCTTTGCTTCTGTTTCTAATTTGTTGAAATAATCCTTTGATTATTTTAAGTATTGAAGCTGAATACATAGCTCGTTCAGTCGATATTTTCACTTATATACTTGTCTAATAGCTTTCAGTTCAAAGTAGTCGTTTTTAACACATTTCAGCATCCCAGTGACCGCTTTACTACTTGTTATATATTGTACGGATTTCTCTGCACCCCCCCCCCCCCACAGTAAAGGACAGTCGCTTTTCTCTTCATTTTCGCTACTGAACTATTCAAAAAAGAAAAAAAAAATCATGATTTTTTTCTTTTAAGATTTTGGAAGGTTTATTGTTACTACTCATAAAGTCCTCCCAAGACAATGCCCCCCCCCCCCATAAATCCGCCCGTGTTCCAGACCTATACGGCAGATTGATGCAATTTCCAGCTTTTCACCATTTACTTCCGTTTTCGACTTCACTAACCACTGTCTGACAGAAACCGAGAATACTTCCTTTCAAAGAAAAAAAAAGAGAAGACTAATTTCGAAACTCTATTTTTTGACAAAAGAAAAAGCAAATAAAAGGGAAAATCGGAAATAGTTGATGCGTGTTTCTCGTCGACCTTGTAAATTTCCTAAACTTCCACTCTACCCTATGGCCAATGCTCGTTCGTAATTGAATGTCTACCTCGAAACAGAAGGCGCCATCTATTGATATAAATGTGCACGAAGTGCTTTAAAAAAAAAAAATCAACATAGCGCATATGCTGGGGTGCCTCCCTAGGGGGGAGGGGGGAGGCGTAGACTGCGCCATGAAATTTTGAGGGCGAGGGTGTTTTAAGAGGTATTTTTCACTTGTTTTAAGGGAACCCGGTTCGGGGTTTTTTTTTTGGGGGGGGGGGAGGGGGTTTGGGCGGCGGTGTTGCGCTCTTCGGGGGGGGGGGGGGAGCAGGGATAGGTACCCCTAGAATAGAGGAATTTATTTCAAAATCGGCTGAAGCCAAATATTATGAGACTTTTCAAATGAAGTTTTGAGAATATTGAAAACCTTTTTGCTAATAAATTGTTTTAAATTTATTTCGGGAGAGGCTTCGTAGCCTTTCAAGTGCAAATACGCAATTGACTTCAATAACATGAAATAAAATAAAGTTTAAGACATGAAGTTGCAGGATACGTCCTTTCTAAGTAAAGAAAATGAGGAAAACTAATTGATTGAGAGAATTTAAGAAATATGCATTGCAGGCTGGGACTGACTACAAGCTGTAAAAATTTTAAAGATAAATAAAACAGCAAACTATTTTTGAAGGCGAAGTGAACTGAAGTTAAATACTGATGCAGAAGACTATTTCGAATTCGAATAAAAACTATTCAATTTCGTTTTCGGGTAAATTTTCAATATTAATTTCTATGTTCTGACTAATTTATATCGTAAGACAAATCGTTAGCGGTCAGAGGCACTTAGAGGGGAGGGGGAGGGGTCAAAAAAGTTGCATTATTTATGAATTTGTTTTTAGAAAATGGTTTGATTAAATTTATTGAAATCTTTTCTGTATTACTATGTATGGTTTTAAGAATATTCTATAAATTTTTAATCAAAAAATATCCACAGCTTTTCCAAGAGCACCTTTATAGAAAGATAATTTGCGGCATTCACTGTATCTCAGCTGATATTTCTCTGAAACCAAATTTTATTTGAATTTAGTCAGTTTAATCCTTCCCCCGAAGTTCTTGGATCTTTCTTGTTTGACTTTAAAATTTTTGGCGGCCATTTAAAGTTAAAAGTGCTATTTTTCATGAAAAATTCCGCTATTTTGTTAGTAAAAAACGCATGAAAAAAAAAAACCTCAAACTCAACGTAGGGGAGAGGTTTTTTTTTATTTGCAGAATGTGTGTACAAAATTTGAAATGAATCGGCCTATTGGTTTTAAAATGGTAGTGAACACCGACTTTGAAAAAGTGGTTTTAAGGAAAACGCGTTTAAAGTTTTAGAAGCTAAAAGGCATCAATTCCAGCTCCATAGAAGAGTCCCTGTAGCAACTTCGATTTCCTCAGCCTTTTCTTTCTTCATTTTTTATTTATGTTACATTTAACTAACGGCAAGCAAGCTTAACAAGTTATAATATAAATAGGTCATTTTAATAATTTGAATTATTTTTAATTAAGTTTAATTAATAATAATTTAAGTATTTGATTTATAATAGTTAAAATTAATTAAGTTTTTAACCAACTAATGACCGATTTTGTGTTTTTTTGACACCTAAAGAAACCATAGTTTTAGAAAATTGTCGTACGTAAGACTACATTCTTGAGCAAGACCCCCCCCCCCCCTAAAATGAAATCCTGTATCCGCCCCTGAGCAAAGCAGCACTGACATTCTGAGCGTCCGCAGCTGACAGAATGGGGTGGTTTCCTTCAATCAGAAGTACTACTTTTAGTCATTGAAATGATAGAATGAGCAAAAAAAAAAAGAAGAAAATTAATTTGAGTTCTGAAATTTTGAATTTAAATTATGTTTTTCACAATCACGAACTGAGACAGGACCCTACTCATTGGAGTTATTTTTTCTAGAAACGAAACCTGTCCCCCTCCCCCCAAAGCCTGCCTCTCCTCCTGAGCGATTACGTGTGCATAGTTGTGTGTGTGCGTAGACCTGTGTGTATGCATGTAGGCGTGTGTGTGTGTGTGAGCGTGTGTGTAGGACATGAACGCCTCCGATCAGGAGAAGCGGATAGCTCAGGACCGGAGCAGCCGCGCCACGCCGCCAGGAGAGGACGGTGGGCGGTGGTGCTGCAGAGGCTTCTGGTCCAAGCTGAAAAAGGCACGAACCTCAAAAACGGTCAAACGAGAACAATAAGCAATCGTGATTGCTCAAAAAATACATGGACCCAGAAAATACTTTCATTTTCCCAACAGTTATTTTTAATTAATTTTTTAAAATGTCCGATTTTTCAAACAAGGCGTGGTCTTTATGACGTCACAAATGATGCAATTTGGCGCATCTTTCTACTACGTTTCCACGTCATGATAATCAAGCAGCAAATTAAAATTGCGCTCTACGCTTGCTATCAACCATATCGTTGCCAAATACACGTGAGTAAAGATGCGAATTAAATATTTTGTTCTGTGAATGGCAACATTGAATGGCATTTCATCATTTGTTATGTTCCACGACAGAAGTGTAAACAATAAAAACGCGTCGATTTAAGTAATTTTTTAAAAATATGAAACTTAAATAAATTATTTAAAAAATGGTCAGATCCTATGTTTTTAAGCATGTTCTTTCAAAAAAAAAAAAAAACTTTTAAAATTTTGGAAACGACCCCATTGCTGCAGTCTTCGGCAGCTGTCGGAACAACAGTTTGAAAGAGCGGAGACTAAATACTTGATAACTTTGAGAATTTCAGTCGAAACGACTTGAAATTTTGGGAATTTATTTTTGAAATGTTTTTAACAAGACAAAAAAAAAAAAAAAAAAAAAAAAAAATCACTTTTTTGAAACTTTAACTCTACTACTCCCCCCCCCCAAACCAAACCCAAGAACTGTGTTTTTTGATCCAGACCAGGAGCAGAGCAACCCCTGATCTAGCTTCAGTGTTCTTTGACACATTAATAAGCTTGAAATATAAGGAATACAAACTATTTTACCATGTCAGGGAGTTGTTCTGTCTTGTTGTTCCGCTATCTTCAGCGATCGACAGGTGATTTGACAGCCTGGAGGACACTAAACAAGTGAGTTAATTTCAAAATCACAACTCACAAGTTCAGTGTTCTTCAGACCTCTTGAGAAGAAGCCTGGTCTTAGCTCCATCAAGCATATATAACTTCCGAATATAATCTATAGCTGCGTCGCCCTGCGTTGCACGGCCCTATTCGAAAATAAAAGTTATGTCAAGTGAAGCGTGTTCAACAATCAGTGTTAAATAAGAAGGATAAAAAACAGTAAAAATTCAGGACGGAGCATTGGAATGGTGATAGTTCCTAAAAATCCCGTTAGTCCCTAAAAATTCCGATTCAAATGAGACGTCATCAAAATACCCGATTGAACAAAGAAAAATATAGACAAAAAGATCATTGGAAAAAAGGTAACAGACATAACAGGTATAGCATCAACAGACCATTTAAAAGCTCATTAGAATTAGGACAACAGCCTACAAAATCTCCAGTACAATCTCAACATTAGTCCTCAAAATTCCCTTTCACTAAAAAAATTCCGAAACGTTACTGAGTATTTCCGTGTAACGTTTCGGGATTTCAATGGTTTTTATCCACTTTCTGGAAAAAACAAGTATCATTGTCAAAAAGTTCCCTGAATTGCTACAAGTCGCACGAATGCAGACTTCACTTGTGAAGACTTGTTGTGAAAAATTATTTTTAGCTCCCAGTTTAAAGATTAACTGAATATATTTATAACGCGTATCGGGTTCAGGCTAATTGCGGCCCGTCTAATTTGATAGGGCAGCCAAAGAGCAGAAATTCAGTCTATGAACCACGTAGCTTTAGCGCGGCCAAAGAGCAGAAATTCAGTCTATGAACCACGTAGCTTTGCAAGAATGGCAGGCGAGTTCAATTCTGTCTCAGCTTTGGCCATGTTTACATTACAGCTTTTTGAGCTTATCTGGAAACTCCGGAAGGTGCCAAGCTATTATATTACTCCTACCTAGGCGTACTCTAAAGTTCCTGAGTAGGGGTGCGATGTCGATGTTTTGGAAACATCGATGTTTTTGTTAAAACATCGATGTTTTTGAACCATCGATGTTTTGGTTTCGATGTTGATGTTTTTGCATTTTAATTGAAAATTATCATAAAATTTGCTTCAATTTTCTCGCGAAGTAATTAAGTTTACTTATGAAGTTGCGAAAAAAAAAACTCTTTTTTTTTTTTTTTTTGCACCCATTTTATAAGATCAATTTTTCTGTGTAAAGGATGATTTTTGGGAAGATCACTACAAGATAGTGGAAGATTAACTAGAGAGTGAGGAAGAGGTAAAAGCTATTGGAAGAACCTAACATTGGTCTTAACACTGGTCTAAGTCTTTTTCTACTGCTTAAATTAGTGTAGTATATTCAAAAATGTATGTTATATATTTATAAAAAGATAGATGTTTTAAAACATCGATGTTTTTTGATCGATGTATCAATACCATCGATGTTTTAATTTCTAACATCGATGTTTTGAAACATCGATGTTTTATGGTCGATGTATAAATACCATCGATGTTTTAATTTCTAACATCGATGTTTTTTGGTCAATGTATCAATACCATCGATGTTTTAATTTCTAACATCGAGGTTTTGCCATCGATGTCGCACCTCTATTCCAGAAACACGACTGGCTATAAACGGAGATATTTCTGAATATATCAGGAGACATCCAGGATAAGTTTAGAAAAGTTACTGAGTTTCAGCGGAAAACGTTCCTGGTTTTTGTAAGATATGTTATTAGGAGAAATTGGGCATATCTGCTGCCCATTATATTACAGGAACGTTTCTGAATCTTTTTACAGTGTATTGAATGAGATCAATACTCCTTAAAGGTCCCTAGCAGAGTAATATAAGGACCCACAGCCCGTTAAAATTACCCATTAGTCTTCTAAACTCTCCATTAGAAAATCTTTCTCAATTGTGGCAATTGATGCTTCTGCATCTTTCTCAGTAACTCGGGAATGGTCTCATCAATTACATTAAACCTATCGAATTTCCCTTGAAAATTCGAGACTGGCTTTAACGGGGGAGGTTTCCAAATGCCTTAGAAAGATTCAAGAATAGTTTCAAGATGGTTACTGACTTTTAGGGGAAAACGTTCCTGGTTTTTGCAAGATATGGTGCAGGTAGAAATTGGGCACATTAGCTGCACATTCACTGTAAAAAAATTCGGAGACATTACTGAATATTTCCGTGCAACGTTTCGGGATTTCAATGGTTTTTATTCACCTCCTGGAAATATCAAGTATCATTGACAAAAAGTTTCCTGAATTGCTACAAGTTGCACGAATGCTGACTTCTCTCTGTTGTAAAAAATATTTTTAGCTCCCAGTTTAAAGATTAATTGTGAGTATTTATAAGGCGTATCGGCTTCAGCTCGTCTGTGGCTCGTTCATGCTAATTAAACTCCCAAAGGGCTTCGTAGCTTTGCAAGAATTGCAAGCAAGCGAGATGCTTTATACTTAATTGCAATTCTAGCTTAGCTTTGGCCATGCTTGCGAAACAACTTTTGACACTATCGTAATAAATCAGGAAGGTGCCAAGCTGTAATATTATCCCTACCCAAGATAACTTTGAACTTCCAGAGACACAACGGCTTTAAACGGGAAGATTTCTGGATTTTTCAGGAAGGTTACTGAATTTTAGCGAAAAACGTTCCTGGTTTTTGCGAGAAATGTTACTGGCAGAAAGTGGGCACATCAGTTACCTATTACTTTCCAGGAATGTTTCTGAATCGTTTTTACAGTGTTATTTTCTAGGAATGTTTCTGAATCGTTTTTATTGTGTAATGCAAAATTTATTGCGAACATATAATAGTATAAATAACCAAAAACAGCATTTATTGCAATTAGGTCTTACAGCATTTTCAACAGGTCAATGGATTATCTTTAAATATATTCCTTAACAATAAATGAATTTAATAAATATTTGAATAAACAATATCAGTATATTCTTAGAATCTTAGACTTAGTTTATCTCACTTCTCAATTTAAAAAAAAAAAGAAGAATTGACCATCAATAATCAACAAAAGTTTCCAATCTATATTTGACTACATTTGATACCTCTTTCTTAACTATACACTGTAAAAACGATTCAGAAGCGTTCCTGGAAGATAATGCGCAGCTGATGTGCCCAATTGTTTCCTGTAACATATCTTGCAAAATCCAGGAACGTTTTCCAATAAAATTCAGTAACCTTCCTGAAATTATAATGGAAGCCTACGGAAAAATTCAGAAAGCTTCCCGTTTAAAGCAAGTAGTGTCTTTGGAACTTTAGAGTTATCTTAGGGAAGTATAATGTAATGGCTCGGCACCTTCCTGATTACCCGCTCCCTTTGGGAGCTATCCAGTCTGGACGGTACGTAGTACGTGAACGTATCCGCTCCCTTTGGGCGCTTTTTCAGTCCGGACGTTGACTTAAGGCCGATACACTTTATAAATAGACTCAGTTAATCTTTAAACTGGGAGCTAAAATAAATTTTAACAGCAACGAGAAGTCTGCATTCGTACAACTTGTAGCAATTCTGGAAACTTTTTAACAATGATACTTGATTGTTCCAGAAAGTGGATAAAAACCTTTGAAATCCTGAAACGTTTCACAGAAATACTCAGTAACGTTTCGGATTTTTTTTACAGTGTAAGATTCGAAGAATATATTATTACAAGTCGTAAAAATCAGCATTTTTAATCAAATTGTTCACATGCGTGCGAAGTATTAGCATCACCACTCTAAAGTATATTTTTTTTTATCGTAATGCACAGATAATCTAGTTTTTTCTTCTTTTTTTGGGTAACTGTTGTCAGTTTGTATTTTTTTTTTTTTTTGAAATATTAGATGGTTTTTTGTGCTTTAAACTTAATTCAGATTCTAAAACTTCTTGAATTTTTCTCTTACATGATTGTATTAGGACGCTAACACAATTATCTTTCGTAAGAAAAAATAAATAAAAGTATGCAAGCCAACCAAGTGATCGTTGGTTTTATCCATTAGTAGAGGGGGTTTATAGTTATAAGCACGGTAATACACAGTAAACACGATTCAGAAACATTTATGTGACATAATGGGCAGCTGATGTGCCCAATTCCTGCCAGTAACATATTTTGAAAAAGCCAGGAATGTTTTCCACCAAAATTCAGGAACCTTCCAGAAATTATCCTGGAAACCTCCTGAAAAATTCAGAAATCTTCCCGTTGAAGGCCAGTCGTGTCTCTAGAAACTTAAGAGTAAACTCAGTAGGTATACCATAATAGCTTGGCCCCTTTCTTACTTAACAAGAAGGTTCCAAAATTATTATTGGAAACATGGCCAAAGCTACGACAGAATTGCAAGAAACTATCGAAAACTTTAGCAAACCTACGCAGTCTAAGAATTTATTCGCTCCACGGGAAGCTTAATCAGCCCGGACGGACTGTTGTTGAACTAAAGCCGATACACGTTATAAATATGTTCAGTCGATCTTTAAACTGGGAGCTAAAACTGTTTTTCACAACAGTGAGAAGTCTGCATTCGTGAAAACTTGTAGTAATTCAGGAAACTTTTTGACAAAGATACTTGATTTTTCCAAGAAGTGGATAAAAACTATTGAAGTCCCGAAACGTTACACGGAAATAATCAGTAACGTTTCGGAATTTTTTTACAATGTACTGTTACTGCTTGCAGACGTATACGCATATTACATATACATAGCTCAGACGTTTTCCAAAAGTGGCCAAAATGTAAAATAACAAATAACAACGTCAAATAGCAGAAATTTGCAGATTACCGCAGACACGTGTTTCGGCGTTACAAGGAACGCCCTTTTCAATGCAGAAGAAGTGAGCTTATGGAAGAAAAGACATGCGACAAAAGTTTTTATTTTACTGGTTATATACGAAGGTATTTATTTAACTTATTTGTGGCGAAAACAAGCGTTACGTTTGCATTTTTTTTTTTTCAATTTTTAAATTTGGTTGTGTTTGTTGTATTTTGATTTCGACTTTTCCCTTCCCTTTCTCTTACTCACTTTTTTAATTTTAATTGCTTGTTCTCATTTGTTTTCATTTTGACTTTTATTCTGTCTCAAACCCATAGGTTTTGCAGTCTTCCGATTGATAAGTTTCGTTTTTAAACCACTTATACTTTATAACGAATAAATACCTTTGTGCTGAAAATTAAAATAAGTAGTAATCCAACGTTATGAAGCACAAAAATTGCAAAATTACTGCAGACACGTGTTTCGATGTTACAAGGAAGTTTCACAGCTCACACTTCTTAGCATTGAAAAAGGTGTTCCTTGTAACACCGAAACACGTGTCTGCAATAATTTTGCAATTTTTGTGCTTCATAACGTTGGATTACTAATTATTTTAATTTCACTTATACTTTCTTCAACAGTGTAGGAGCACGAAAATAATCCCGAATTTTATCTCTTGGGAATGTTCAGTCAAAATTGACTAAGTAATCTTTCTGTTGCTTTGATCGGATGTCTTTTCATCCATAAGTTCATTTCTTTTGTATTGAAAAAGGCGTTCCTCGTAACGCCGAAACACGTGTCTGCAGTAATTTGCAATTTGTGCTATTTGACGTTGTTCTTCCTTATTTTACTTTTTATGCACAAAAGTATTTATTTAACTGGTCAAAATGTGTTCAGTCAGCACCTTAAAACATATAAATCCGTCAAAATTCAAAAATTTTCACGAATTCAGTTTTTCCTCCATGCATTTTAGCTCTAAATAAAATTGATAATCTAATGGGGTCGCATCTAAAATTTTAAGGTTTTTTTTTTTTTTTTTGAATAAGCATGTTTAAAAGCATTGGATTCAATATTTTTTTTAAATAATTTGACAAAGTTTATTATTTTTAAAAAAATATTACAATTTGTTTGCTTTCATTGTTTACGCTTGTGCCAATGACATCACGAAAGATGAAATGCCCACCACAGATGCCATTCACAGAGCGAAGTATTTAATTCGCATCTTTACTCACGTGTACTGGCAACGATATGGTTGATAGCAAGCGCAGAACGCAATATTTAATTCGTTTCAAGGTTATCATAACATGGAAACGCGGTAGACAGATGCGCCGAAGTACATCATTTGTGACGTCATAAAGACCATGCCTTATTTTCAAAATCGAACAATTAAAAAAAAAATAATTAAAAAATTAAGCGTTGAAAAAAATAAAATATTTTTTCATTCCATATTTTTTTTTGCTTATTCTATTAATTTTAGTGACTAAAAGTAATACTTTTGACTGAAAGAAACAACCCCATTGAGCAAAGCAAAGACAACTTTAAAACCGATATTCTCAATTCACATATTTGTCTCTTAAGGGGTTACAGTACCTCAAAAATGATGAAACGATCAAAAAAATTTTAATTGCTAAATTCAAAACTAGAAACTATTCTGAACACAGGGGAAAAGTTTCATTGCTTTAGTTGAAATATTTAAAAAGTTATGAGTTGTGTTAGGCCATGCTCTCTCTGTGCTCTTATGCAAAAGAAAATTTTCAAATTGCTTTTTCTCGATGATGTTTTTTTTTTTTTTTTTTTTTTTTTTTTTTTTTTTTTTTTTTGTGTATGTGTTTTCATTTCATTAGAATCCCTAAGGATTTTTTTCTATTTAAGATACAGCTTTAAAGTAATACTTTTTGCAATTGGGATAACATATTTGACAAAACTGTGCATTGGATAAGCATTTTATAAATGACTCTAATGTTTAGAGCATGTTAAACCTTTAAAAACCAAATTTTTTTAAAAAAAACTTTGATGTTTTACATAATTGATCACAGAAAATTTTCTAATGAACTCATAAGCAAATGAATGCGCAGAGTTTTAGAGATGATTTTAGTGATCGTTTTGCAAAAAACTTTTTTTAAATTGATGCAAAAATAAAAAAGCCTTAGAAATTTTAAAAATTGAAATTCTCAATTTTTTGAATTTTCCAAAAAAAAGGCAATATTTTTAAATTTTGAAACTAAATTATTGATTACGAAATAAGTATGCATGTTATGGTTTTAAAGAAATATAAAATTTATATAAATTGAAAAAAAATGTTTGAAAGGTACTGTAAGTTTACAATCGTTAATGCATTTTATAACATTCATTAATCTTTCATCCCTGCACGTTTCTGTAATTTTAACATGTGACCTCCGTCTCTTCTCTTTAATACTGTTACAGAGAACACTTTTTTTTTTCCTGACATAAGAAACTCATTGCTCTAATCTTATCGATTCTTTACTGATTTAACCTTCAACCTGACAAACTTCATGGGTCAGCGCAGCAGTACAATGGGGTGCGTGTGAAAGTATCTTTTGGTAATTTTCTTTTTTCTTTCACCTATAAACTTTTGTCTAATAGAACTGATAATGTCTGCTGGGCGTGGGAAATTAGTACGCATTCATTGAAGCAATAAGCTTTAAGCCCTCTTACTGAGGAAGAACTATTGGATAGTTTCGGTATCTACACTTGAAATCCGAAATTATGTTCTGCTAAAAAGAGCGCTTTTTATAGGCTGTTGGGTAGGCTTGCCAGATTTCCGAAATGCTAAACCGGGACACCGGAATTCCCCCCCCCCCCCCGGTCATATTGTCGTGGGTATTCAAGGCTACACATCGTTGGCTGGTTTTCAGATTGTAGTTTTTTCTCAATGCTATGAAAAAGTGGTCCTAATTACGAACTTAAATTAGGGGTAGTCATAAATGATACAAGCATATAAATTTAAACATTAATTTTTTTACAAGATAATATTTACAAATTACTTAAATAAGAAGAAGCATTTAAAATGAGGAAAAGGAATGTTCAGTGTTTACAAGTATTTTCTTTGGATAGGACTTTTTTCAGAAAATCTTTTTACTTCTTTTTACAAAAAAGGAAGTATTGTATTCGCGAAAAAATTTTCACTCAAAAATCGAAATTAATTTCCATTTTACTCACACCCGAATGAATATTGAGTTTTTTTTTTTCGACTCGACCACACGCGGATAAGTGCCTGAGAACGTATAGAAACGCGAAATATCCATAATGAGGACTCCCGAGTTAATTACAACGAATTTTCTTGTGACGTCTGTATGTACATATGAATGTATGTGCGTATCTGCGTATGTGCGGAACAACAACAACAGTACAGTGCCTAATCTTGGCAATTTTTTCAATCGTCGCCAAGTGTTTTAACGCCAAAGACTATGTACTAATGTTTTACGGCTTTGTCGATGGATAAGGCGATAATTTTCAGAAATTCACCAACAAAATGCTGGTAAATTCATCTATTTAGAGTGGAAATTCGCATGAGTTAATGCAAAAAAAAAAAAAAAAAAAAAGAGAGAAGAAGAAATTCTGCATTGACTAACTCAGAGCGAGAACACAGATCTAGATTAGCAAACGGAAAGCAGAGTTTGAGTCAGTATTATTTTTTCTATTTATCTTTTTTTCTAAAATTATTTTAGGAAAGGGCTGTTATCGATTTTTAAGTGAAAAGCTTGAATTTCATTGAAGGAAAATATGCAAGTATCGTGGAGCACTTGAGGAATCTTCATGGAACCCTGGGGTTCCGCGGAACACAGCTTAAGAAACGTTATTCTACAGAGTGCAGAATGGTAATTTTGTATAAACTGCGCTACGTATTTGAATTCAATGACCTTTTTTCTACTGGGGAGCAGGATTTTCCTTTTGTATTTGCAATGTAAATTTTAATTCAAAACTCTTTCTTTCTAGATGGATCGAAATGATTATTTCATATGAATTACGTTGCGTATTTGAGTTAAATACTTTTCTCTACCGGTGACGGGATTTTTTCCTGTTGTTTTAGATACTTTTTTTTTCATGAAGTCCTCTTTCTTCAGAAAAAAAAAGGAAAATGCGGGGTTTTTGTAAAACAGTTTCATTAAAAAGATCGGATTGCTAATTGATTGGAGTTCGCTTCGCTTACTCATTGGCTGAATTTCTGTAGCTTGGTCGCTTGGCGAAATAGGCGTTACGAATGGGGTTGGTGTATTTTTTGTCTGTTTAATAAGTAATTTAATGCTTTTTATTTCTTTGGAGAAACATTTTACATTGAGAAGAACTTTGACTGGAAACTGAATATGCTCACAATTGGTACTCGGGAATTCCTACGAATCAAATTGTAAAACATGTAAACATGAAATACCTTCTCAATTTTATCACAATGATTGAAGAACATTAAGATGAAAAGAAGAAGAAGAAAGATTATTTTCTTGGATATTGCTGGATTTCATAGAATCATTCAGCTGAGCAATATGGGCCTGAAGTTTCTGCCACTGAACTGCATATTTCAAGACTTGAACCATTCAAGACCTTTACAGTAGAGATGAGACGGGCTCAGCACGGGCCCGTCAGCCCGAGCCCGAGCCGGGGCCCGAAGCGGGCTCGGGCTCTAGAATCGAAAATAGGTTTCGGGCTCGGGCAGGCTCGGGCTCAAGCACAGATATTCAATCGTCAATCTCCACACAAATTCAAAGCAAATAAACATTTTCCTACTGTGCACTGTAAAAAAATTCCGAAACGTTACTGAGTATTTCCGTGTAACGTTTCCAGGGTTTCAATGGTTTTTATCCACTTCCTGGAAAAATTAAGTATCATTGTCAAAAAGTTTCCTGAATTACTACAAATAGCACGAATGCAGACTGTTGTGAAAAGTATTTTTAGCTCCCAGTTTAAAAATTAACTGAGTGCATTTATAAAGTGCATCGGCATATCTTTTGTTATGGGCCGTCTATGCTGATTAAGCTCCCAAAGGGAGCAAATAGGCATAGACGACGTTGCTTTGCAAGAAATGCTAGCAATTCTGGTTGGCTTCGGCCATGTTTGCATACTGCTTATGGAACTTGCCAAGCTGTTATATTTTACCTAGTTGAATTTTCTCTAAAGTTCCAGAAACACAATTGGCTTCAAACAGGAAGATTTCTGAATTTTACAAGATGCTTCTGGGATAATTTCAGGAATGTTACTGAATTTTAGCGGAAAACGTTCCTGGTTTTTGTAAGGTATCTTACTGGCAGAAATTGGGCACATCAGCTTGCCCATTATTTTCCAGGAACGTTTCTGAATCGTTTTTACAGTGTGAGAAAATGAAAGGAACATTTAAATCAGTTCAATCAATGTCCAATTTACTCTCCCCCCCCCCCCCCAAAAAAAAATAACGCTTATTTATAGTGTTTTTTTTGCGATTACTACTGCAATATGTCATACAGTAATGCATTTAAAGATGCATTAAATGAATTTAATGAATGTATTTAATGATGCATTTAATGAATTTTCTGAAAATGCTCCAAAAGAGCATTTTCAGAAAATTTAGAAACTTCTGTTAATGAAGAACATTTGACGTAACATTTTTCATTAACAGAGAGATCATGTCAGACTGTAGAAGGCTCAGTTTTTGATGCAAGAAAGTTTCCTTCGGGCTCGGGTGGGCTCGGATTTTGGTCCGAGACAGTATCACACGGGCTCGGGCGGGCCCGGGTTCTCAAAAATGAGCCCGAACTCATCTCTACTTTACAGTACGATTCCCTACAAGCAATTTGCGGTTGAGAATCACCCGGGAACCTTTTCACTTAAACAATTGGATGATAACACAATTAATTGCATGAGAATACAAAATGAAAAAACGCATTAAAATTATTCTTTTTTTAGAGGTATTGTACTGATTACCGTATTGCAATATTTTACAGTTGTTTTTAACGTGAAACGTTTTGAATTAAAAAAGAAAGAAATCTAAGTTTATATTGTTGCAGATCAGATGCGACTTCCAACTTTCTTGAAATGACGACACAGTTCTTGAGAAAACCACAGAGAGTTTATTTACACTATGTACAGGAAAGATCGTTAACAACTGCTAAATTAATCATCAGCAATTAAGCAAATATCACACAACACCGTAAACTCAACGGTTACACACGTATTTACATCCAAATACGAAAAACAACACAGCGAAATGCCTCGCAATAAACAGAGCTAATACACTCTCAGTACAAATTCTCAATCGAGACTGACTTTTTATCATGCGTAACGGCTTTTTATAGACATCGAAAGAGACCTCTCAACTATTCCAGAAAATGCTACACCGTTTTACACTTTCTTATTTCTTTCAAATCACAAATTTTATCATTCAGAAATGAGGGGACCGTATACTTCAGCCGAATGTACAGGGGCTGTATATAATATACAAGAAACTATTTACAGGTTACGTAACTACAATAATTTTAGATAAAAGATAATTTAATAAACGCAAAATTTAGCTAGATTACGACAAATTAATCACAAAAATAATTACTATTTATAGAATTTGTAACAATATTCTACTATGCTTAGTCAGACATTGCATTAGACGCCAATCCAAAACCTCTACCTGAACAACTAGTATAGCTCACTTAGCCAAGTCCATTAACGCAATAGAATACATGTGCATACATTTCCAGACTCCCTATTATGTAATGAATACCCCCATAATCTGAACACTTTTGTTCAGTCCCATGATGTTGTGCCGTCTTGGGTCAACAGTAGTACCGGCTTAAACATGCCGAGCGATTTCAATCAAAAACACCACAACTGAAAACATAGACGAGGAACCTTTTAAATTTTAAACAAAAAAATATTATTTATAAAAAAAAAATGATTGATAAAAAATTAAAAGGTTAAATATAACATTGAAGTGTTACATTCAAGTGAACATTGAAGTGTTACTGTTATGCATTGACAAACGCAGTTGCCTGTGGTGTGCATTAAAATGCTAACTCACGATCGCCTCAGAAACCGGAGATGCTGCGAAACAGAACATTACAATTCACTGTCCTAGAGCGGTCTGACGAAGCCAGATTTTTTTTCTCAAAAGTCTCTCGAAGAGAAGGAGCCTGTAAACTAAGCCCCCTTAAAATTTCCAATTGGCTGGATCATCATGACGTGTATTTAAAAACGGTGGGATGCATCGGGAAACGAAACTCGGATTCGAGGGTCAACTGGCGCCTCATTTGGATTTGTGTCCTCCGCCATGTCTGCACTGTAAAAAAATTCCGAAACGTTACTGGTTATATCCATGGAACCTTTCCGGATTCCAGAGGTTTTCACCTATTTCCCCATAAAATCAAGTATTTTAGCAAAAAGGTTTCCTGAATTGCTAAAAGATGCACGGATGCAGACTTCTCACTGATGTGAAAGATATTTTTTGCTACCAGTTTAAAGATTGACTGAGTGTGTTTATTAAGTGTATAGGCTTTAACCTGACTACGACCCGTCCAGATTAAACTGTTCCCAATTTAGGCATATATGTCACTGGAATGCTGCAGTCTAGCTCGCAATTTTCGTGTAGCTTTGACCATGGTTGCTCCAATGCTTCCTTAGTAAATCAAGGAAGTTCTAATCGAATAATTTAATTTTTAGAAGGTTCACGACCATCTTTAATAGGGAAGATTTCTTAATATTTCAGAAAGGTTACTGACTTTTATCGGAAAACGTTCCTGGATTTTGCAAGCTATGTTACTGGTTGAAATTGGGCACATCAACTGCCTGTTATTTTCCAGGAACGTTCCTGAATCGTTTTTACAGTGTGCGCTGGCGGTCAAGGTTAAGGAGCGGGTGGTCAGCGGCTGTCAACAGGAACTCGACATGCTAATTTTGTAAACTGTCAGCCCGGTGCCATCACGTCTGCTCCTATTCATCAGGTGTGTCTCCAAAATCAGCCGCACAAAGCACGCTGACCAGTCTCGGGCGCGTCGTCGGTTCCACATCAAACGCACTCCCACACTGTAAAAAAATTCCGAAACGTTACTGGTTATTTCCGTGGAACGTCTCGGGATTTCACACGTTTTCACTATTTCCCCGTAAAAACAAGTATCTTCACAAAAAAGTGTCCTGAATCGCTACAAGTTGCACGCGTGCAAACTTTTCACTGTTGAGGAAAATATTTTTAGCAACCAGTTAAAATATTGAATGAGCGTTTTTATTAAGTGTATCGGCCTAAGGTTGCTGGCGGCCAGCCTAGATTGACAAGCTAAAATTTCTTCAAACTTGACACCTCTTAATGAAAAAAAAAATAATATTTTTCTGTTGTTAAAATTGATGAACATTTTAGTGTTTTTCACAAAACTTTGAAATTTAGAAACCATGCCTTCACAGAAGGTTTTATAATTTAATTCGAAAAATAATTTGTACATGTATTGTCCGCTGGTATAGTCACTTCTGGGAGGTATTAGATTTCGTTTCAGAAAACAAATTGCAAATCGTAGCACTCTAGTTGACAAATGTCCGTATCGTCTCTTAAGGTCAAAATATTTGTGTGTGTGGGGGGGGGGGGAGAAGGCAGGCGAGAGAGGCAGTGTTCTGTTTCATTAGAGGTATTTGGGGTTAAGGGGGATCATGCTGCAGTGAAATGTGATCCGATTATACTTAAAACTCATAGATGAAAGGAATGAAAATGTTCATTTCAAAAACCTAAAAAATCTGCTTATTATACTAAATTTAAGCCCCATTTCAAGCACCAATGGATGCATTTTTGCTCTCTCATAGATTAAATAACTGACCTGTTGAGGTTTAAACATCAAATTTCTTCACAATTGACATTTCTTAACAAAGCAATATGACGTTTTTACTGTATTTAATATTGGGGAACATTTTAGCGTTTTCCTCAAAATTTTGAAATTTTGCCAACCATACTTCTCACAGAGGATATTCTTTGATTAAAAACATGGTTTATATCTGTAATGTCCATGAGGAGCCGCTTTTGGTGGCGGGTATTACATTTCGCTCCGGGAAAAAAAAAAAATTGCAAAACGAGGCACCTATCCGCAGTTTAATTGATTAGTTATTCATTTAAATCGAAACTCACAGATGGCGCTCAGAAACAAGAATTTTTACAGATCGGGAGTTGTTTTTTCTATCTATGGATCTACTAACAAACTAACTATTGGAAACGGAAAGTAACTATAGGTGGCGCTATAATTAGGATAAAAACGAAACCAGCTTGTCTGCTACAATGTTCTGCTACGGTATGAAGCTAGCAATGGATCGATACATTTCTACTTGTTTTTAGTGATATTCTTGCCTTGTTTTCATATTTTGGACTTGGTCTGTGAAGATGTGATTATTCTTAATGCATCAATTATTTATAAACTGTAGATTTATTGGTTTTCTTTTCCTATTTTGATTTGTAGTATTGGTATTTGTTGCACGTCTATTCTTTGACTCTTTACAGTTTACAATCATTTCATATCTTTTTGTATTTCTAACTTTAACTTTGATATATTGTCTACTACCTTCCCTTTGTCACTGTTGGTGTTTATTTCTACACAGGAAGATTGCATATTATTATTTGCACTAATTGATCAAATTATTTTCATACCGATAAACACCAAGTTACTTTTAAAAATGTAGCTAGAATATACTTGTATCATAGCAGATCCTAGTAATTTAGCAATACTATATACTACTCAGGGTCAGTTTCTCGAGTGGTTTACGTTGCACAATATTTTCGTATCTCACACTGTTACACTTGGATGACTAGCATGATCGTAAGTTGTATGAGTGACAAGACAAGTTTTCTTATGATGGTCTTTTTCAGATTTATCAGAAAGATTAACGGTTAAACAAGAGTTTCTACAAATATAACAGCTTAGAGCTTTTCATTTTCGTTCAATAAGTTAAAAAAAACACGAATGAATTTTTTTTTCCTTTGCTTAAAAGTTTAACACGCAAAACAATGGGAAATCGCCATCGTTTCCTATTTAGATTCTCTCGCCAGATGGCGCGTTGGTTATTTTCAGTTCCCAATTTTATCGCAGCCTGTATTAATTACATTATTATGATATTTTTTGGCTATAAAACTACTGTGAACGTTGAAAATAATTAATTTTGTTCAAATAATTAAAATTAATTATGAAAAACCTGACAGCCAACTATAAAATCTGTTTAAATTATTGCTAATTCTTTTAGTTTATTTTATCAGGTTGCTTACCAGTTTTTTTTTAATAGTGTATAGACTATATCTTCAAACAATTGCTCGCAAGTCTATTCGGAACTCCAGCGCTCGAATACGCTACCTTGCGGTGATTTATAAAACTGCGAATGCAACTAAAACTTTGCCACGTTGCGTTCCTTGTGTGTCTGTTGACGTAAACACAGGCAGTTTGTTCTGAGTATTTATTAACGCAATCGATGCGTCTTAGTTTGCTTTCAGCTACAGAAATTAATTCGTCCCTTAGTAGTACTCTCGAGCTCCTCAAAATAATGTTAGTTTTCATTATTTCCTTAATAATAGGTGAAAGCGAAAATTCTGGATTATCAAACTTGGATAACGTTATACAAGGTAAAAAATTTTATTGTTTTGTATGAATTTGTAAGAATATGGGAGTTTTTTTAATCTTAAATTAATTAAACTTACCATATTTTACAGCAGCATTTAATTGGAATGGACAGTATGCAAAATATTTTCTTGAATATATTATCGTAGAACAAAATGAATAACCGAGAAAGAATTTACTTTATTCCTTTTATTCTCAGCTGAAAGGTATCGCCAAATTTGTTTAGGGTTATAATTTTGGCATTGTGCGAGCAAAGTAGCCTTGGCGAGATTTCGCGTTTTTAGTTAAACCATTTTCAAATTTTATCATGAGTGGAATAAAATGGTAGTAAGATTACAGAATTCGATAAGTAAAAAGAAATAATTGTCAATCAACTGAAAAGAAAACTACCACCATATATCCGAGAGAATTTTGTTGATGATTTGCATAACATGACACAATTAAATCGTAACTCAGAAATTAGAAAAATCGAAACAGAAAATTTTTAAATTAACCGATTCGGGAATTCAAGAGAAATAACTCAGCTACAAATGGAAAACAAGCGCTAGCCAAAGCAAAGCAAAGAAGTATCATCTTCTTTTGGTAATAATTTGTAATGTCATATTAAATTTTCTAGCATTAATTGTTATTCTTGTCAAGCCACAATTATTATTTAGTTTTATCAAGAATTGATAAATATCGAATTCAACATCGTGAAAATGGCTGCTTAGAACTACGAACTACGTACTTTGTATTAATGTTTGACGTTTAGTAATGCTTCTTGAATTCTCATTTCTTTCTACGTGAGTCAGAATATCAACAAGACTTTGAAAATTAATTTAAAAAGAATAAAGCGAAACAATCATACGTACGAACAAAAATCACAACACTTTTAGCATTTTCTTCGTTACCATGTGCGTTTGTTTTAGTTTTCAAGTCCGCCATTAGACAGTGACTTCAGTGCCCCCTATAGTTCGTTGGAGTTGCGAATTATGACGGCTTAGTTGACTATTCCATTATTCAAAAAGTCTCTTTACTCGTTATGTGCTTGAAGGAGATTGAATGAAAAATACGTAACTAATGGCGAGTCCCGACTTCCGCGAGGGTTGCGTTCCAAGACTCCTCGCGTAAGTTGAAATTTCGCGTTGAAAAACAATGTGTGCATACAAATTTTTTAAAGCATACCAAATACTTTTAGACACTTATAAACACCCCTCAAACTGCTCTAAAGCATTCCTTAACCATTACAGTTTGTTCCATAAAGAACTAAACTTTTACTGTATTTAAAAAATAAAAAACTGTTATTCAACATGAAATACTTAAGAAGCACAAAATGAATGACCAATGGGAATAAAAGATATAAAATAAAACAACACGGTACGCACTGCATGCAGTAAAATTAAAATGATGCACAAAATAGTACTGTACAGTAGAAACAGTAGCAATATTTACGAATTAAAAAATGAGGATACTAGAGATGATTTATGCTCCAAAATCAGATCGTTATTCTTATCTAATACATTTTTAAATACGCTTCACCTTTTATTTAAAACGTTTCAATTTGTGGCTACATCTCCTCTACCTGATGTTTTTATTAATCCACAATGCAAGAGCCCGCGTAGCTTCCATTTTCATAATTTTTACTTTGCTAGACTGCTCTGCAAGCTTCAATATTGAAAACTTTTACGGACATCTTTTTGTTTTGTCTCTTAACTGTATACATATGGAAGATCACTCATACTTATTGCAGCGCTACCTTCGACGTTTTGTAATTGTTCAAGCATATCGAGAATCTTAGCTTTTTTAAATTTTTTTTATCAGAAACTTTCTTTTTCTTCACATTTTCAAGCTTTAGATGAAGGTGACACTAAGGTGCCAATATGGTTATTTGATGCACTAGACTAGTTTGGTGTGGGAACTTTGGCTGTCAGTGATGCTTATCAGTCACGAAATCGATATTTAGTAGCCAAAAACGAAGTTGATATTTCCTTCTAAAAAAATTCATGTTGTGGGCGAAAAATTCGCGTTAGCTCTAAAATTCGTTACTCGTAAAAAATTCGCGTACAACCATTTCGCTTAAGTCGGATCGCGTTGTAGCGGGAGTCGACTGTACTACATTGAACTCTTAGTTTGAGCACTGCGTAGTATAAACAACCCGATATTGGAATGAAAAAAAAAAAAAAAAAAAGAAAATTGAAAATTACTTTGAATTTTGTCATTTTGAATTCAAATTATGTTTTTCGCAATCACGAGTGTGTGCGTGTGTGTATGTAGGCATGTGTGTTTGTGTCTGTGTGCAGGCATGAGTGTGTGTATGTGTAGGTTTGTGTGTATGTGTGTGTGTAGGGGGGGGGGTGCGTGCGTGCGCGTGTGTGTAGGATATGGACGCAACTGGAGACTGCTTTCGCTAGAGGAGCAGCATCGGAAGGGGCCGGGCGACGGCGGTGCTGCAGAGGGAGGCGGGGGGGGGGGGAATAAAATCATAGGACAACAAAACAGTCAAATGTGAACAATAAGCAATGTGATTGCGCAAAAATAAAACGAAATTCAGAGAGAAATTTGTTGTTCCTATTTGTGGGAGAGTTGCCTCTTATCTAGAACCCCTTGAAAAGGACAGGCTGACTTATCCAACATTTTGGTTCTAAGACAGTTTTAGATCCAACTTTGTTTCCAGCATTTATAAACACGTTATAATATTCGCTGGTTGCTATGTCGTAAAATGAGTCTACCTAACACGTGAAACCGTGAAAGTAAAAACACCGCCAGAAAATCTGTGAAACGGAACGTTAACTTTTACATCTGAAAATATTGTAACGGTGTCATATTTTGCATATATTTATAACTGATAAAAGCCATTGAATTTTACTCACGACTCTTTCTAGGAAGACATTCCATGATTTTTTTTCCAGAATAAAATGTATGTGAAGAGTACTACAACATGCTTTAATGTCTTGAGGTATACAAAACCTTCAAACACAGAACAACGGTTTTCGTATTCGAAGCACCACGTAAAAGGTTGTCCCACAAGATATGCAAGACTATCATTTGTCTCTGCATTAAGGCAATGGATGTACCGCCCATCTGTTTCAACCGCAGACAACGTGCCAGTGGACACGACAGAACCAAAGAAGATTGTTGACATATCCCCGATAACATGCCTCATGCTTTTTCGTTTTTACTTGATGCTATTTTTTCTGCAAATGCTCAACTTTCTGTGCTATTTACAGTCTTGAAAATTTGACTCTAGAGTGGTGTGAATGCAGGTTTTTACAGTCATTCAGATAGAATTCCTCCATTTAATTATCTGAAAGATATGTTGCATTGAGAAGCACCCGGGCAACGCCGGGTATTAAGCTAGTTGGAAATAAAATTTTAATCAAGACAAATTTTGAATCGTTGCAAGACACCAATATTAATGTCTAACTGTCATTTTCGCCTACGAAAATAGAAATTTGACATAAATATAAGAAAATAAAATGTAGTTGACGTACGTCTTTTTATGCAACTTACACTTATCCAATTTTACTACATGGCATGCTACTAAATCTACACGGAAAGGGCACACAGACAGATTTTGCGAAATTATTTATACTAAGTGACAGTTTTCTACGGAATGTGCTTGAGTTTACCTTACTCTTTCTTTGACCTGTCGCGAAGAATTTCTTCAAAGTTTCCTCACCTTCTCCAGAGAAAGAATTGCCCCGATAGGAATCGAGGCAGACAAGTGGTGTTCTGGGGTATCCGAGAAACACAATGTGCAGCGCTAGGAAGAATGAAGTCAGGAAGGCAAATGCTGTATAAGCGGCCCTCGGACACCCGCGCTTCAGAGGCGATTCTTTGTGGATGAGGCCCCCACTCAGGGACTGATTTACGGCAGGGCATTCGGGGCCCGAGGCACCAAAGGAAAGGGGGCACCAAATTTCTGTCATCATTTTTTTTGGGGGGGGGGGAGGGGACCAGTGTTCAGGGCGTCTAACTAAGGGAAACAAAAAATTTTATCATTTGACAATTTTTTTAATTAAATGAAAGTCTATTAGCCAATTGTGGAGAACGATCATTTTCGCTATTGAAGAGTCCCTTTAATTAAGTGTCCTTTGCGTACTCTCATTTCTGATGGTAAATTATCTTTATTAGCTCTGTTATTAATAGAAGTAAGTTTGACTTAAAACTTGATTATGAGGACATTATAGATGAATTTACTTCAAGAAAACAAAGGAGAAAATATATACAGAATCATTGATGCGCAGAAAGCACATTATGATTTACCTTTATCATTTGTATCATAGTTTTTCCATCTGCGACTGTAAAAAATTTTCTAGAACATGAAAACCATAAAATTATTTTAGATTTATATTAAATGATTTGTTTGCAAAACATCTTAATTATAAATTTTTTCGTATGAAATCGTTATTTTAAAGTTTTCTTTCTATCAAAATAATTTCCAACACTTACCATCATGTTTTTTGTGGGGGGGGGGGGCACCATATCTGTCAGTGGTGAGTAAATCGGTCCCTGTGTGTGCACTGCCAAACAGTACGGTGGACAAGGCACCTCTTTCTTTAAGGTCATGCTTTTCTCTACCCACCTGCAAAGAACAAAGAAGGAATAAATGTTTGGAATTCTAATGTTTCCCAAGATACAAGACATAGCTACTACTAAAACTTTGCAAGATGCCAGTGTAAAAATTGAAAAATGTATCGAACACACCAGTTTCGGGGTAACCAGAAACAAATACAAATGTGACGACTGTCTGTTAGTGGACCCTTGTGTGTTACTGGTGACGTTACCCTTCGACCCAACTTTGGTATTCTAATTTCCTAGACCTCTTCTAGCTAAAGTAAGGGGTCTCCGCTTTATTTCTAAAACTACTAGACGTTAAATCCCGGTTATAACAAATTTGCCAATTCAACTGCGCTTGCGAACGGACTTAGCTTTTTGGGCTTTCTGTTTTAAGATTTCGTGTTGCTTGTTTATATTTAGGCTGAGCTAGAGTCCCAACAATATAATGAATGCGATTAGAATATTTTCACAGCAATTTCGGGATACATTATATGAAACTACGGAAATGAATAACTGTTAATCTTTATAAAGAAAAGAGAAAAATGACACTTCAATATTTATTGGTTTGAAAATATTTATTTAACGTAAACTTAAAACATCTTATGTACTTCAAAACTGATTGGTATATTACAGATATCCGTCTTTTGCGGATATTTTACGTTATATGTAAACAGCTTAGTATTATACATTTGTATTTAGGTTGAGGGTTCGGCTTTGTATTAGAAGTGATGCTGCAATTCGAGTACGCTCTTCTGAGGTTAAAAATTTGGTCCTGAAAAGGACCTTTGTTTGATAGAAAAATCAGACTCCGAATCCATTAATAATTAAGACGCAAAACTCAATCTTTACCGAGGCGTAAAAACTAAATCAAAGAAAGCTTTGTAATTTCTAATTTTTATCTGTTGTTTTCTCATATATATTAATAAATTTAAAATGTTTTTAATTAGTTTGAGCAAGAGTTCTGAAATCAGCAAAGTCCGTGCGCAAGCGCAGTTGAAATGGCAAATTTGTGATAACCAGGATTTAACGTCGAGATCTAAAACTGGGAAACTTCTAGTTATTTATAATTAGAATTCAATGTTTATCTGCCACTATGAATTTTATGATAGATTTTCAACGGCATTCTTTCGTAAAAAATACCGGAGCATTGACTTTGAGAGTTTTTTTTAACTTTTTTTTTTCTGAGCACTCACTAATTGCGCATTGTTCTTACTTGACCGTTTTAGGCGTCCGTCCGTCCGTCCTTTAATTTTGTTTCTGTCCCCGCCTTCCTCTGCAGCACCATCACGCACGTGCACTTTTGCACACACGCACACACACACACCTACCTACACAGAAACACGTCAATGCAAACACATGCCTACACACAAACACACAATCCTACACACGCACACACACAGTGCCGTGCACAAGAGGGGAGTAGGGACATCTGTTGGCCCGGGACCGAGCCTGATGGGGGCCCAAGTTTTTTAAAATGAAGGTTGTAATATACGTAGGGTCGTAGTGGTAAGCAATATGAAGGGGGGTCTGTAAAAGTCATTTGAGACGGGCCGCAGCATTTCTGTGCACACATACACTCGTGAATGCGAAAAGCATCATTTGAATTTGACAAAAATTCAAACTTTCTTTTTCTTTTTTTATTGATCGTATTTGTCATCTTTTTATGATGTTATAAAAAAAGGAGGTACGATTCTCTACTTCACCTCTCTATACATTTTCATTAAAAGAAAAAAAAAGTTTAAAACAAAGCTAATTAAAGCTAAACCTTTATGGAGGGGCGCTGGATACGGCAATACACGATTATGTGGTTTTCTCATCTCAAGAAAGATTGGGACTGTTTAAGGAACTGTTCAAAGGGCTAGTAAGGGAACTTTCAGATATACTAGACTTAAAAGGCGTAATATGTATAGCCTGATGCAAAGGCAGAGTCAGAAGGGACATGACTCAGTTGTTTAAATGTATCTAAAGGAAATATGCTAATGTATTATTTCTTTGCGCGGAAAGCAGAACAAGGAGTCATTGTTTCAACTGGGAAATAAGGGGAAATGTCTGCTTTAGTTAGGTCGTAGGCACTTGGAACAGCTTGCCGGAAGAGACGGTAAGGAGCAAGAGGGTAGATAGCTTTCAGGGAGCCATTGATCTGCAGTGGGGTCTAATAAATCGACAAGGACCAGCCTAAGTGGGACCAGAACCTGTTGCTGGTCGTCACATATGTGTTTGCAAAAGTTTGATGGAGCGTGCAGTGTATAGATTAACTGTGAAAAAGAAGGCCATCTGTGAAACCTCAATAAGTAGTCGACCGGTTAAGTGGTCACTCCGCTTAAGTGGTTGTTTTTCTCTGGTCCCGACAAGGTCTCATTCACAGTAATGTAAAATGATCCTCCTTTGCTGGTCACCAAATTTAATTTTACCCGGTTAACTAGTCACTCTAAAATTGTTTTCTAAAATTCCTTTTCCTTATCGGATCTTAGAAAATTGTGTCAGACTTCGTTGAAAGGCTGTTTGATAGGCATTTTTCCTTGAAATCTCGATCCTCGGTTCTGGTCGTTCAAAGCATACTTCTTGCTGTGACTCTGCCTAGTGCTGAGAATATGAATCAAACTCTTTTAAGCAAGACAGACAAAATCTAATACCTGGAGAAAGTTAGTCAGTATTTGACATCCGTTCAAGGAACTACAAACACAGAATGTAAAGCTTGATGTATGTTTGAAGAGCTCATTCTTTTCCGTAAGCAACAACTTCAAAAGTCAACATTGAAGGATTCTATTAAAGCACAGTAACTACATTAAAATAAGTTGTTGTTATTAAGTAATGTAGTATAAACAAGAGAAAATAAAACAAAGTAACTATCATTAGTATTTTTCCCCCTCTTTAAAATTTCCATTAATTTTTAGACATTGATAACATAAGTTATTGTTTTTCTCACAGAATTCTACTGCTATTCATTAATATTTGTAAGGCTTTTTTTTCTACTCTACATAAGTAGTCACTCCGCATAAGTGGTCAAAATTTTTTGATTCCTTGAGTGACGACTTAACGAGGTTTTACTGTAGTTTAATTTGTATTATGTGTTCTATAAGTTATCGAGGGTCAATTTTAATTCCCAAAATTTCTTTTATTTTTTTTTCGTACTTTCTTTCATTAATCAAGTACGATTTTATAAAAGGTGTGAAAATTCTCATTTCAGTCTAATCCAACCATGTAAACTGTTCGTATTGTTATCAACTGGGGAAAAAAGTTGCAAAGTAACAAATAAAATTTCATTGTTCCAACAATGGTATCCTCTACAACAGTGCGAACGCAGCTGGAAAATTTCACTTTGAAGCCGATTTGATACCGTATAGGTTGGATTCTGCTTCCGCTCTCAGCAAATTTCAGTTTTTCGACGAGAATTTGCGAAATATATCTGCGAAAAGTAAGTCAATACTTTAGTTCAGATTTCGTATGATGATAGAGTTGCTCCTTTTTAAAAGATCAAATAACAAATTAAGTTTTTCGCGAAACAGTAATGGTTCCTCCAAATGTGGTGATATTTTCGGTGCTAAAACCTGAGTTAGTTTTGTGATGTACAAACTGAATGACTAACAGAAGTGGCAGGTTTCATATTAATTCAAAAAAAAAAACTGTTTATAAGGTCTATGATTTTATAATTGTGACTGGTACTTTTCCAAGTGCTTCACTTGTTTTGGCGACTTTCTACCTTGGCGACATTAGTAAAAAATGCTTAAAGCGATATGGCAAGCGTAGAATTTAGCGCTAAAACTTGTTGAATGCCCAAACTGCAAAATATTTAGTTTGCAATAGCGATAAATAAATTTAAACCGCCAAAAAATTTAAAAATGCGCCAAGTGACGTACCTTTAAGGGAAAAGCACCGGGTTATGAAAATCATCAGATTAGCATTTTAATGTTAAATCCCAGTCAGAGAAGGATCTAGTATGGTTGTGCTAGCACGGGAAGGTGATGTTCGAGGAATGACAATACAAACACCATTTTAATGGATTTAGAAACCAAAATATCCCTTTCAGACGTGGCGTCCGGTATACCGGACATGAACTTTAAACAGCTGCTAATTATTTATTAATTGAATAAATTACTCGATTTTTTTCGCAACTGACTCTTTACAGTCTGCTTATTATTATCTGTGCAAGAATTTTTCATTTTTGGATTGACAAAATAAAGAAATAGGGGCTGGGAGAATATTTTCCCAACCACGGATTTTCGTCGCAAAAACGAGTTTTTTTTTTTTTCTGATTTATTAAAAAATATACAGTTTTATATTAATCATTTCAAATGCTTATATTATGTTTTATTATTGTTTAGAGTATATTTTTCAAAGAAGTTTGATGTTTCATCGTTTTATTATCTGAAATATGTATTTCAATAACATATGTCCGGATTATTGGACGTGTCATAACTCTCTTAATTTCTCACCTATAAACTTGAAATTTTGTCTATAAGATACTCTTCACCATAGTACACTGTCTACCAAATAAAAATACTTTAGGTTAAGCATTTCAAAATTCCGTCTGAAAGGATATACTAAACATGTGCATCAATTTAGCCGGGCCCAACTTAAGAAAAACTTCGCCCGTGTCCGATTGACCAGCAGTGTGTAGAGCCCCTAGTTAGAAAACCCTTTCAAACAGAATTTTTAAATACTTAACCAAAAACGTTTTTTTTTTGGCAGACAGTGTACTATGGTAAAGAGCACCTTATAGACAAATTTTCAAGTTTATACCTGAAAAATTAAAAGAGTTATGACACGTCCAGTAATCCAGACAAATATTATTGAAATACATATTTCAGATAAAAAAACGATGAAACATCAAACAAACTTCATTGTAAAATATTCTCTAAACAATAATAAAACATAATATAAGCATTTGAAATGATTAATAAAAGATTGTTATATATGTATATATGTATATATATATATGTATATATGTATGTATATATGTATGTATGCATGTTGTATATATATATATATATATATATATATTTTTTTTTTTTTAAAGAAGAAAAACAATTACTTTTGCGACGAGAATCCGTGGTTGGGGAAATGAGCCAGTCCCATTCTCCCAATCCCTATTTCTTTATGTTGTCAATTCCAGAATGAAAAATTCTTGCACAGATAATAATAAGCAAACTGTAAAGAGTTAACTACGAAACAAATCGAGAAAGTTATTCAATTAATAAATGATTAGCAGCTGTTTAAAATTCATGTCCGGTATACCGGACACAAGTCTGACAGGGTTAAGAACCAACTTTATAAAGCATGCCACGTCGAAATGCACTTTTCTGCAGCATGTGATAACTTCAAAACGAACTCGTTTCTTACGTTTAATGACTTGACTTTCAGTTAGCAAACTTATTGTTCAGATGAAGATTGTTTGAGAAACAAAATTAACTCATAGTCCCGTCCCGTGGAAAGAGTTAAATTTCTTAGTAATGAAGAAATAATCCGTTTCACTGCCATTATTTTATGCAAAAACATCATCAAAAGACACTAAGGCGTTTGTTATGTTTATGTTTAGGGGAAAGTGGAATAGAATGATACCTTTAAGGGAAAACTTATGTAAAATTGCATTGCAGTTAAAATGCAACTTAGGTGCTTTGCTTTTTTACATTGTTTTTTTGAACAATCATGATTGCTTATTGTTCTTACTTGACTGTTTTTTTTTTTTGGGCGTGCTATGATTTTTCTTCCCCCCCCCCCCGTCTCCCTCTGCAGCACCACCGTCGACCGGCCGCCTCACGATGCTGCTCCCTCTAGCGAAAACCGTCTCCAGGGTTGGTGTCCATACCCTCCACACACACATACTCCCAAACTCCCAAACACACACACAAACACACGCCTACACACACATACACACACGCCCTGCACATAGACACATAAACACACACATTCACACACACACATACACATATATACTTGTACACATAAACACACATATTCACACACACACATACACATATATACATATACACATACCCATATACACACACATGTCTGCACACAGACACAAAACACACACACCTACATACACACATACCCACACATGCCTGCACACACTCAAAAAAAACACGTGATTCCGAAAAACATAATTTAAATTCAAGATGTCAAAATTCAAATTAATTTTTTTTTTAACTTTTTGCGTTATACAAACATATTTTAATAGCACTTTTAAAAAATTACAGATGTTTTAATGATATTTTTAATCACTAATCGAGTAACGAAAAAGGCAGACTTTTTTAAAATAAAACTGTACAAAGGGACCATTTCCCCTCACCCAAACTAAGAGTAAAATGGTCCTTCATTTAAAAATAATTGTATTTTCCTCATGAGCTAATAACAAATATGAAGAGGCCAATTGATTCAATTTTTGCATCCTGAGTTCTAAGCAAGGAAAGTGAATGCTTAGTTTATGAAAGATAATATAAAATAAAATTTTCGATGAAAAAGTTTAAGTGCTACGCTGGTACTACGAACAAAAATACTTTTATTTTTCATTACTATTAGTGTATAACTATTATTACCAGCAGTATTAGTGTTCTAACTTTTATTATTGTTACTTTATTTTAGGTACTTTGAATGAAAATGGATCTCTCAAAATCATCTCAAGACATGAGGGAATACTCCAAGTAATTAATTTTAATTAGATTTTTTTTCAATAGTCGTTGCATTTTAGCTAATTGTACTGAAGTTAATTTTGACTTTCGCAAAAGACGATAAGAAATTCGCACACAAACACACACACACAATCCTTTTCACTCACATGTTTTCGTGATGCATGGTGTCTCAAAAACGAAAAAATACAAACACAAAACACAATAGATGACTTTGTCAACATTGTTGTGTGAACGGCTGGTGGCGTGATGGTAAGGCGATGGCTTTCTACGTCTCTGCATCCGCCTCTGGCTGTGACAACTACCAACAATGGAGTTGATAAAAAAAAAAAAAACTGTTTAGCACACTCTGCTTCTTAACAATTCACAATGGTTGTCAACGCTGGGATAACCATTTTTAAACCTTTCATAGTCGGCGTCGCTCCTCGCCAAGGAGAAAAACTTGATTCTTCTGCGCATGCGCGCCCGAGCTAAATCGACGTCGTGAATGACCACGCCGGCATTCACTTGAATTTTATTTCAGCGTCAAGCCGAGGAGCGACGTCGGAGATCGGCCATTCGCTCCTAGGAAACCAGAGATTTTACATGGGCAAAGAATATCTGTGGCCAAAAATATCTCGAAAATAAAATGCGCTCGAGTAAACAGATTTAAAAAATATTGTGTGCCAGGGTAAGGCAGGGTTGTGGCAGGTCTAACGACGAAAATGATCGCTGAAGCACGATTTCATTTTCAACAATTCATTGTATCATTCAAAATTAACATTTGGCTCATGTGCAGTACCCAGGGAGCACACTATCGTTTTATAAACGTTATAAAATGCTTTTTAACGTTGTTATAACCATTTAAAAACTCTATGAAACGTTTAAATGTTACGTGTGCTAACTGGGTAAAAACATTATTTTTTACATCTTCTAATTTTAAAAAGCTAGGAAAGCTTTTATGACTCGGCTCCATTTTTGGGGAGCGGGGGGGGGGGGATGTGAAAGATGGAGCAGTAATCCAGTCGATGAACATGTCTAACCAATGGGGCAAACGAAACATTTTCTAGTCATTGGACACGTGGGATTTATTTAATCCTAGATTTAATGGAGGCTCTCTTGTAGTCTCTTTATTTCGTTGTCGTCTCAAGTTTTATCTGGAAAACTCGAGTCCCAAGAGACCGGCAAAAACCTTCGATTTGTTGGTAGCTCGACTTATGGGTCCCCCACTGCTTTCTCAAGAGTTAGGTACCCAACGAAAACTTCGAGGTAGAGAAATATTCGAGTTGTGAGGTATCGAATTATCGTGCGATGACCGCACTTTTCCTTTGTTTTCATGAGTTTCTAGTTTCCTATCTTTTTATTTTAAATTTTCAATTTTTTTTTTCAAATATTTTTTTTCCTCTATAACTAATTTTTCTTTTCTTTTTTTAACTCCATAAATGAAAGTTACTGTTGCCTATTCACTCAGTAAAAAATCTTTTGAAATCTTTTTATTTTTTTTTTAAACACTCGATATTGATTTAAGTCCGTTCTCTCTCTTTGGTTTTACAACCCTTTTTATGTTTGAGACACCGGGTGCTTGGCGATAACAGGAACCTGGAGTCAGTATAGAAACTAATTTGACTCATTCACTTAACTATTCTGTGCAAATATGTGTTTTAGCACGTTTACGCGCCTTCACATTGATAGATCTATATATTCAACTCTCTCTGTTTCCTTTAGAAATCTCCCTCATGATCAACCCAAGATTATTATTCTCAAAACCATTTTTGGCAAGAAAATCACTACAAACAACCAAGTCACCGAGGGACCATTTCCGGTGGATTACTTGGACGAAGATTTTGACTTCGCACTATTTATCTTTCCAACTGAGTCCGCCATCAACAATCAACGTTCGTTTGATCGTCAAGAAGAATGGAGAAGAAAGTGCGAACAAAAGTGGAACAAAATGTCCCGCCTGAGAAAACTTTTCAAAAAGTAAGTCGTTTTCAAAATTTTCATAAAGTTACTCGACAACTTTATTGTCTGCATTTTATCCCACCATTCCGCTACTTTCTTTCTATATATGTTTATAACTTCATTTTTCAAAGTAATCAACCCTTGCGTTTGGTACGGTTGAAAAAGCCCTCTGTTATGTATATCAGTGTTATAACTTTAAGACATAGAGGTAATAAAAGAACAATGCATTGTAACCATATACAAAGAAACCATGCAAAGAAAAAGAAAAGAAAAACAAGAAGTCTTTTTCAAGAAGTAGTTGCTAAAGTCTCCGTAATGAGATTAATTAGTATTTAAAAGATATTAATGTATTTTAAAGGGTTCAAAGGCGGGCTACAAGGCTAATAAATGGACTTTCTCATTTAGACTGTTGCTGGTCGTCACTTTTGTATTTGTATTTGTAAAAGTCTAACAAATAGCTCAAGGATTTTGCATTTCGTCAATTTCTTCTGCATAATTTGAATCTCAAAAGCCTATTTAACTTCTGTAGTCTGCCTCACCATGGTTAGCACTCGGCAAACTACAAATATTAATTCTTTTATGTGCGTCCCGCTAGCAAAAATTGTAAGCAAGGTTGTTTAGCAACTCTGCCAATCGATTTGGGAATGGATTTGCCTGAAAACGATACCAAGAATAGTCTGGTGGTCTACAAATTTCTTCTTTTTTGCTGCCCTAAAACGTTATTGTATTAAATCTGAGCATGACTAACTAAAGTCTTTTTTAAAATTTGTAGATTCATATACAAACACAAAAAACCAGATAGCGTCTGGGACGCCTGGATTAAAATGTAAGAAAAGGCGAAGATCTCCAATCAACAGGCGACTATGACTACTGACTATGACAACTGACTGAGACAACTGACTGCGACAACTGACTACGACAACTGACTACGACAACTGACTGAGACAACTGACTACGACAACTGATTGAGATCACTGACTGAGACAACTGATTGAGACCACTGACTGAGACAACTGATTACAACTCCTGACTACGACAACTGTCTTTGACTACTGACTGAGACTTTACAGACTAAGACTTTATAGAGACTGTGACATGATCACTGAAGATGTAATGTGGCGAACTCTTATTTTTATTTGTTAAATGAGTACTATACTTTATTGTATGTTGTATGCAAGAGTTCTACATTTAATCGAGACAAAACCGGAATATTTGACGTATTTATATGTAGTTTCGTTCTTGCAATCACAGTTCAAAATAATTGTTAAAGTAAATATGTTTTTGTTTAACTTGACAAATTTGATTTGAATAAACCGGAGATCCGGATAAACAAGGTTCTACTGCATATAAAATGCAATAATTGAATTTTTCGTATTAGTCCCCCCCCCCCTCCTCCCCACTAGGCCCATAAATGTGACCATTTAACAGAAATGAAATATTTGACACACTAACACACTTGACAATGAGTTATAGGTATTATTTGTTGTGTTTTCCTGACAATGCAGGTAAGAATTATTAAACATTGAACCCAAAACCCCTCCCTTTATGAGATCCTGGACACGGGCCTGTGTGCTTGCATACCTGAACACTTACAAAAACTTATAAAATGAGTCTACCTAACACGTGAAACCGTGAAAGTAAAAACACCGCCAGAAAATCCGTGAAACGGAACGTTAACTTTTACATCTGAAAATATTGTAACGGTGTCATATTTTGCATACATTTATAACTGATAAAAGCCATTGAATTTTACTCACGACTCTTTCTAGGAAGACATTCCATGATTTTTTTTTCCAGAATAAAATGTATGTGAAGAGTACTACAACATGCTTTAATGTCTTGAGGTATACAAAACCTTCAAACACAGAACAACGGTTTTCGTATTCGAAGCACCACGTAAAGGGTTGTCCCACAAGATATGCAAGACAATCATTTGTCTCTGCATTAAGGCAATGGATGTACCGCCCATCTGTTTCAACCGCAGACAACGTGCCAGTGGACACGGCAGAACCAAAGAACATTGTTGACATAACCCCGATAACATGCCTCATGCTTTTTCGTTTTTACTTGATGCTATTTTTTCTGCAAATGCTCAATTTTCTGTGCTATTTACAGTCTTGAAAATTTGACTCTAGAGTGATGGGAATGCAGGTTTTTACTGTCATTCAGAAATCTTCCCGCTTAAAGCCAGTAATGTCTCTTTAACTTTAGAGCAAACTTAGGTAGGTATAAAGTAGTAGCTTGGCACCTTCCTGCGTTTCCAGAAAAGCTCCAAAAGCAGTAGCATACCCAAAGCTAGGACAGAACTGCAGGTAAATATTAAGAATTTCTCTCGCCTGCAATTCTTGAAAAGCTACGTGGCCCACAGACTGATTTACGCCCTTTGGACACCTTATCAGTCTGGGCGGGCCGCAATTCTGCTGAAGTCGATACACTTTATAAATACGGTCAGTTAATATTTAAACTGGGAGCTAAAAATATTTTTCACACCAGCAAAAAGTCTGCATTTGTGTGACTTGTAGCAATTGAGGAAACTTTTGGACAATGATACTTGATTTTTCCAGGAAGTGAACTAAAACCATTGAAATCCCGAAACGTTACACGAAAATACTCAGCAACGTTTCGGATTTTTTTTAAAGTGTAACTCTTTATTTGAGAACGTTCCCGTCGAGGATTCATTTTTATGCTTTCGAGAAGACTTTCTAAATTTTATTTCACCTCTACGGAGATTGAAGACTCAATTCTCCCTACTCGTACATGTCTTAAGCATTGTTCTTTTGTTTTTAATTGGAAATTTTATACTATGTTAGATGGTCTGGCTGTATGAAACTCACTTTGTGTCACATCTCGAAATCAACTCGAAGGTTTTAAGCAGAAAGATGGATTTCGGTATCAAACTGGCCAAGCAATCTACCGATCTGAATACGATCAAAAATTTGTGGCATCGTCAGTTCCAAAGAAAAAGGTTCAAGACCTAGGACCCGCTATCAAAATTGAAC
Source organism: Uloborus diversus (assembly GCF_026930045.1). NCBI lineage: Eukaryota > Metazoa > Arthropoda > Arachnida > Araneae > Uloboridae > Uloborus > Uloborus diversus. The sequence continues at coordinate 159,408,723 of NC_072738.1, forward strand.
TCATTGCCGCGTTAAAGAGGATATGGAACCAGAATTAGTACACTGTAAAAACGATTCAGAAACGTTCCTGGAAAATAATAGGCAGCTGATGTGCCCAATTTCTTCCAGTAGCATATCTTGGAAAAATCAGGAACGTTTTTCCGCTAAAAGTCAGTAACCTTTCTGTAAACTTGAAGCTTTCTGAAAAAGTGCGAGATTTCCCTTGTTAAAGCCAGTCATGTCTCCAGAACCTTCTAGAAAAATTAAATAGGTTTCGTGTAACTGATTATGTTGAAATATCTATAATCGCACTTTAATTGGTTAAAGCAAACTTGGATAAATAACGTTTTTGCTATTGGTCAAGGCTTACTTGAAGTTCTCTCTGAGGTCCTCAATTTTCTTAAGTTAATCCTTTTCTTTTGTCTATATTTTATTCATTTATTTCTCATTGGTTGTTTTACGTTAGAAGCACATTAATTGGTTAATCCTGAACTAAAACTATAAATAGTCTATGTGCTTACTCTGCTTTGGTTCTTTGGTTATTAAGTATTACATATTTTGTCACTGTTTATGTAGATAGTTTCTTCAACATTAATAAATGTGTTTTCGATCCACGGCATGGTAATCATTTAATATTCTCAGCAGATTAGAAACCTTCTTGATTTACCAAGAAGGCTCCATCAAAATCAGAACGACCACGGACAAAGCTATGCAAGAAGGAACCAAGCATATCTCCTGCCTGCAATTCCTGTCTTGCAAAGACTGCAGCTATCCATTGACGTTTTCGCTCTCATTGAGAGCTTAGTCAGTCTGGACAGGCCGTAAGCAACCTTAGGCCGATACATTTAATGAACACGCTCATTCAATCTTTAAACTGGTTGCTAAAAATATTTTCCACAACAGTGAAAAGTCTGCACGCGCGCAACTTGTAGCAATTCAGGAAACTTTTTTGTGAAGGTACTTGTTTTTACGGGAAATAGGTGAAAACGTGTGAAATCGAGAGACGTTCCACGGAAATAACCAGTAACGTTTCTGAATTTTTTTTACAGTGTAGCCTTGAATGTAAACATCTGGTGGAACTTATATCTGAAAGAATTAAAAAGGTGATTCTTGCAAAAAATGACAAAATATTGATATTGTTTGGTTTGAAACAACTTTTTATTACCTCCTGAACAGTTACATATCACGCAGCTATCTAGTTTATCACTAATCCATCGAGTTGCCATGGTTGAAATCAACCATCTCGAGGAACCACATCCAACTGAGCATCTTTCTGCCGCTAATCGCCACAGACAACGAACATCGACCTTTTATTACTTTTCATTAACACACTGACATAGTAATTGCCAAGAGCAAAAAAATATTTGACCCCCGGGGACCCCCAAGTTCATGGGAAAAACCGCTCATGCGTTGACGTCCAGAGGGAGCACCATTATAGTCATTTCCACCCCCATTCGCACGTACGACCTTCGAGCTTCTCAACTGTCCACTCGTATTTGGGGATCTGAAAGTTAGATAACAACCGGTTTGCGCCCGCAGGTCTTCCCGATACATGAAAAAAAATAAGCTATCAGGTGGAAAATCCTTAATGACTGAGGGAGAGCGGGCTATGGAAAAGCATTCTTCTGCGACACATGTGATGGCAAAGATGTTTCGTTTTCTTCAGGGGAAGTTCTAGTTTTGTCACTCTCTTCTTTGTGTTTCAGAAACGGTAAGTGTAGCAATTGCTGTTTTCTTTATTTTTAAATTAGTGGCACACGCACGGCTTTGCCGGTAGTAGAAAATTAAAATGTCTTTCGGGGTCGCCTGTATATTTACAAATAATGTATTGTGAATTTCTCGCCAATTGGCTTGTACCCATGTTACAGTTCCACGTTATGATAATTTCGTATCTCGCCAATTGACTTGTGCCCATGTTACGGTTCCACGTCATGATAATTTCGTAATTTACTCTTCCTTCTTGTGATATTTTTGTTCTTAAAATTGGAATAGAAAAAGAACAAAATCGAATTTTCGAAAAATCGCTTCGAGGTGCATACCCCCATGCTACAAACTAACTTTGTGCCAAATTTCATGAAAATCGGCCGAACGGTCTAGGCGCTATGCGCGTCACAGACATCCAGACATCCTCCGGACAGAGAGACTTTCAGCTTTATTATTAGTAAAGAAAAGACTAGTGGCACCCGCACGGCTTTGCCCGTAGCAGAAAATTAAAATGTCTTTTGATTCGCCTGTATACAGTGAAGCACCGTTTATACGTTTTTGAAGGGGACTGTATGAAAAAAGCGTACAAACGAAAAAACGTATAATAGGTACAAGTTAATGTGTATTAGACTTTGCAGGGGACCAATTTTAAAAACGTATAATTGATAAAAACGTATAAAAGGGAAACGTATGAACAGTGCTTCACTGTATTTACAAATAATATATGATGAATTTCTCGCCAATTGGCTTGCCCATGTTACGGTTCCACGTTATGATAATTTGGTAATTTGCTCGTCCATCTTATGATAATTTTGCTCGGGAAAATGTTCTTAAAATTGGAATAGAAAAAGATCAAAATCGAATTTTTGAAAAATCGCTTCGAGGTGCACACCCCCATGCTACAAAACTAATTTTGGGCCAAATTTCATGAAAATCGGCCGAACGGTTTAGGCGCTATGCGCGTCACAGAGATCCGGACAGAAATACAGACAGAGAGACTTTCAGCTTTAGATAAAGATGGATGCCTCAATTGCCAAATCGATTAACTCCACTTTTTGAAAAAAATCCTCATTTCTGCTTTAATAGCGCTTTATCAATGCTTAGCATGTGAATTTACTATTAATTGAACTATTAATTATTATAAATAAATTTAAATACATTTATAAATTTATAATTATTAATAAATTAAATAAATTTAATTTATGTGAATTACTCTTTTGGATAATCTATCTTCTTCGTAAATATTCTCTATTTTTTGTTTTATGGAGTCTGTCGATTTGGTACGTGAGGCATCCAAATATTTTTATTTATTTTTTTTTGAAGTGAAATATTTTATGCCATGGCTTTGAAAATTTGATCCAAAACCTCTTTATTTTGAATTTTAATTGTTGCGAAAACAGCGAAAAATAATACTACCTATAAAGTCAAAAGACTTCCACTTCTATTTGTTGTTAAAAACAATGAAAAACAATCATACAATTAGTTTTGTTAATAAATTTATGAAATTAAATTCATTGCTGAAACTAAACAAGCACGTATTTGTGTATTTTGAGAACGTTAAACGCTTCAAATAATGCAGGTTTTCGAAGATTTCTTTGATTTAAGTGAAGTCATTAGTTTAAAAGCATCCTCCACAAAAATTAAAAATAATCATATAAGCTTTGTGCTACAATATGATTAAAGTGAAAAAGCAACGTAAATAAAGCACAAATTTTGAAGAAAAGAAAGAAAAAGCACAATTTTTTTTTCTTCAAAATTTGTGCTTTATTTTTACGTTGGTTTTTCACTTTAATCCTCCACATATCTTAAATTCAGCATTGAAACTATTGGGGCAAACCTAACCTGGCTGCATCGTAACGCTACGATTTGGAGCTTTCACAATGCTGCCAGGTTAGGTTCGCCCTAACAGTAGTTTGTTAACTTTTTTTTTAACAAAAGTAACTTTATAATTATGAACATTTTTCATTGTTTTTGTCAACAAATTCAAAGCAGATTTCGAGAATTGTTTAGTTTTTCATGTTGTTTACGATCTATTTTCATCATTGAAATGTACAATTTTGTTGTGAATATGACTAATTCAGGCTCAGAAAGAAGAAGAGCGGGACGTTAGAGAAAACCTTTGGGTGAAGTGACTGTCCAGAATGTAACAAAAAAATGAAAAGATAAAAGTATTTACGACAAATAATTTTTTTTCGATACATATAGAAGATATAGGTGTGTGTGTGGGGGGAGGTATGTGTATGCGTGGTGTAGGCATATGTGTTTGTGTCTGTGTGCAGGCATGAATGTGTGGGTAGTTGTGTGTATGTGTAGGTGTCTGTATGTATGCGTGTGTGTATGTGTTTGTGTGTGTATATGTTTGTGTATGTGTGTATGTGTAGGTGTCTATATGTATGCGTGTGTATAGGTGTATGTGTGTGTTTGTGGGGGTATGTGTATTTGTGTGCAGGGGGTATGTGTATGTGTGTGTAGGCATGTGTGTTTGTGTCTGTGTGCTGGCATAAGTGTATGGGTAGTTGTGTGTATGTGTGTGTGCATGTGTAGGTGTCTGTATGTATGCTTGTGTGTACGTGTGTGTATGTGTTTGTGTGTGTGTATGTGTTTTGTGTATGTGTGTGTATGTGTGTATGTGTAGGTGTCTATATGTATGCGTGTGTATAGGTGTATATGTGTGTTTGTGTGTGTATGTGTGCGTAGTTGTGTATGTATGCGCGTGTGTGTAGGACATGGATGCAACCTGAAGACGGCTTTCGCTATATAGGAGCAGCATCGTGGGGAGCCGGTCGACGGTGATGGTGCGGAGGGTGGCAGTGGGAAAATAAAATGATAGCACGCCAAAAACAGTCAAATGAAAGCAATAAGCAATCGTGATTGCTCAAAAAACAAGTTTAATTATATAGTAGAAACTTGGGAGGTTTGACTCATAGGGAGACTTGAACCATGATGATGTTTTCCATGAAAAGGATATTTAGGGAAAACTTTAGTCATATTATTGGTTGACCACGAACATAGCAGTATTTTGTAGGAAAAAAGACATTTCAGAATTGTCAGTCGTTTTCAAAGAAGTCAGTGTTAAATGATACGGCACCTTAAAAATAAAGTTTGAAGATTTTGGAATTTTTTATATTTTAACCTCCAGTATTGAATGAAATGAATTTTAAAAGTATGCATGTTTTAGTCTCTATAACTATCCATTGATATACATTAGTTTTATATAACTTTAATCTAAGTTGCTAAAAATTTAAGGTAAACAAAAGAAAGTCAACTAGGGAGCTTTGACCTAAAGACTAATTTGATATTTTTGTTTAATTTGATGTTTTTTCAGTGAATTTTTATTTTTGAATAGATAAAATATTGTCATTTAGGTCTCATGATTTTATTTTATTCATGTAATGATTCTAATGTGAATATGAAGGCCTGATTTTTTTTAAAATGAATAACTATAATATATAATATTTTAGTTAAAAAATTGCTTCTGTTTGACAAATAAATAAAATACTAATAATCTTTGAGCACAATGAGTTGTTACTTAGTAAAATAACTGAAATTTTGCTTAGGTTTGATCTGATAAAGTTTTAAATTCGACTTCTGCTCCCCTGCTGATATGGAGTAAGATTAATAATAATAAATAAGATATATGTAATACTTCACCTAAAGAGTGTATTTTGTATATTCGTTTCAAGTATCATTTATTAAACAAAAAACACAGTCAAATCTGGTTTTTAATTTCAATATCTACGATTCTTCTTGCATTTATGAGGGGGGTCATATCTCCGTATGTGTTGGGTCAAATCTCCCTAGCTCTAGGAACACTTGACACATTTGCAGGCTTGATGAATATAATTTTTTTGTACCATTTCTACTTGGAATTATGCTATTATTTTTCGCCATAATAATGTGCAAAACGGCAAACTATTTATGTATATTTTTATTTCGTTCTAACTATTCTACGAAAAAAAAAGGGAAATGAAAAAGAAATAAGATGGGTCAAGTCTTCCTAGTTTTCTTTAAGTGATTACAATGAGGGTTGTATCATGACAGTAAGAAAAACAAATTCTTACTGTGACGATACAGCGATTAATTGGAGTTATTATTTCTTTTAATTTTTCGTTTTTTCCGTTTTTTTAGAATGTCATAAATGTTTTTGAACTTATGAAATATTGTTATGCAAACCGCACATACAATTTGTTGCTTTCTATGAATTTTTAACTGTGTCAATGACATTTAAGACACCTGTACATCTCGTAAATTATAAATGGTTAAAGGTTCAAAATAACACGGTTCAGTTACTTATTTATTCATTTTGATTAACCTTAAACTGGCGAGATAAAGTATCTTATACCCCAAGGAAAGTGACCTCCTGCATTCAATTATTTTATAACTACATATGAGGCATTAAAGAAGCAAAGAAATGTAAGTGCAAATTAAAAATTTGGAGATTATAGTAAAACCTGTAAAGTTGACCACCTTTGTAAGTTGACCACCTGCCTATGTTGACCGCTTTTGTCAGGAACGGAATTAGTCCTATCTTATATAATGAAGGAAAACTTCTGTAACTTGACCACCTTTCTATCTTGACCACCTGTCTATCTTGACCACTAATGTACCCCAAATTTGGTTAGGAGTATTGTAAAAAACCCTTTGTAAGTTGACCACTTGGTTTAGTTTTTAAAACTTAATTTAGCAAATTATTTTATTATTATTTTTTTATAGCTTTCCAAGAATATTTTTGATGCCAGAACAGCATTTTACCAACTAAATAAAACAGCAGCATAACTAAACCTCCTTGTAAGTTTAACTACATTGGAAAACTACTAAGAACCCTTTTATTCTCCAAACTTGTTTTTCTTTTGTTGTTCTATTTGAGATTACCTTTTGTACTCTCTGTTTAATGAAAACATGTGTCAGTAGAAAAGTACAAAGTATTTTTTTTCCAGTTGCAATATTTTGTGGCAACACTGGAATTGTGCTATAGTAAAAGTTACTTGCATAGCAGTATTTCTGGTGCAAGGGATTAAGAAATAGGATATTATCATTTCCAACTGCCTTTTAGAACTATGAGAGTCCAGCTTGTTGCTCTTTGTGTTTTACATAAAATGGCTTCAAAAAGAAAGTTAGCTGAACTTGAGATTGATAAAAGGTATGAAATATTAAAATTAATTGAAAAGGGAGGAACCCAGAGAAAATTAGCTAACATATGTGGAATTTCCAAAACTAGTGTCTAATAAGTGCGCCAAACTTCAATAAGGAGTTATTTTGTTGAAAAGTAGATCATCATGGTTATAAATGTATTAAATGTGTATGAGAAAAACAATAAGCGAAAATTTTTTGTTATTTTTGATTAGCTATGAAATTTTAGTAACTATTAATCTCCAATAACATTTTATAAACAATGATTTTTTTTTTGATCAATTTATTGAAATTTTAAATTTACATGACACATTATACTTCACTCTGAGAGAATAATCTCTAAAAATATTTGAATAACATTTTAACTTATTGTTTCAAAGCAATGTTAAACAATGAAAGTGAGTTGAACGGAAAGAGTAGTGTCAATTAGTCAAAAAATGAATACATGGTGCAAGAAATGACAAGAAAAAAAAATCATCACCCCCTTTATAAGTTGACCACCTGTCTAAGTTGACCACCAAAGTACTGCACCGCAAGTGGTCAAGTTACACAGGTTTCACTGTACTAGTATTAATGATAAATGAACCTCTCCTCTGTCTTTCTTGGGGAGAGAGATAGTACTAGTAGCCCTGGTAGGTGCTGCTGTACAGCATGATTTAGAAACAAAAAATCAGTGAAAGTCTACCTAGGACGTTATCTTTAAAAGCGTTTTACTCAAAACTTAAAAATGTCCACTTTCATTCCTTTGCTTCTCACAGCCTCATATATGGTTGGTTATGCATAGGTATACGTGATTTGCGGTACTGTTTCAGTTGGTATTTATGCAATTACAAAACAAACGAGCTGATGTGTGCATCACATGACTTCCTTTTACTCCAATTTAATGTCATTTCCCCATTATTGACAATTTTAATGTGATTCAGTTGTTTACTCTCTAAATATCAACAACAGTGGCTAAATTGAAACCAAATTTAAAAAGAAAAAAAAATTAATTTGAATTTTGACACCTTGAATTCAAATTATGTTTTTCGCAATCACGAGTGTGTGTATGTAGGTGTGTGTGTTTGTGTGGGGGGTATGTGTTTGTGTGTAGGGTTATGTGTATGTTTGTGTAGGGGGCATATGTGTTTGTGCCTGTGTGCAGGCATGAATGTGTCGGTAGTTGTGTGTATGTGTGTGCGTATGTTTTTGTGTGTGTATGTGTGGGTGTCGGTATGTATGCGTGTGTGTATGTGTGTATGTGTTTGTGTATGTGTGTGTATGTGTTTGTGTATGTGTGTGCGTATGTTTTTGTGTGTGTATGTGTGTGTACGTGTTTGTGTATGTGCGTGTGTGTAGTTGTGTATGTATGCGCGTGTGTAGGACATGGATGCAACCTGGAGTCGGCTTTCGCTATAGGAGCAGCACCGTGAGGAGCCCGTCGACGGTGAAGGTGCGGAGGGTGGCGGTGGGAAAAATCAAAGAAACGCCAAAAACTATCAAGTGAGAGCAATAAGCAATCGTGATTGCTCAAAAAAATCGGAAAATTTGTCGTCAAGTTGGCGACAAAACTTGGCGACCAAAAGAGTGGCGATATATCGCCAAGTGTCCGATACATTATAGCACAACTTGAGTTTACATCGAAATTAACAATGATTTCCCCCCAAACAGAAGCAAAAGATTTCCTTAAGAACATCCGAATGCAACCAAAAGAGAAGTTGCGCAACTAGACCCCAGTAGGAGTCTACGTACCAAATTTCAACTTTCTAGGACATACCGTTTTTGAGTTATGCGAGATACATACACACATACGCACATACATACGTACATACGGACACCACGAGAAAATTCGTTGTAATTAACTCGGGGGTCGTCAAAATGGACATTTCGGATATCTGTACGTTCCTAGGCATATATACACGTGTGATCGGGTCGAAAAAAAAAAAAAAAAAACTCAACATTCATTCGGGGGTGAGAAAAATGGAAATTAAGGTCGATTTTTGAGTGAAATTTTTTTAGCGAATACAATACTTCCTTTTTTGTAAAAGGAAGTAAAAAGTCAGAGGAAATTTCCCTACTTTTAACTTTTTACATGTCATGAAGTGGACGAGAAATATAATTTTGCGATCACATAAACTCCCCTTTCCTTCATCACTCAGGTTGCAAACAAAAAAAAAAGTAACTGCGCCAGTTTAGGGACAAACACTTTTTTCAGCATTTCCTTTGGCAAATATAATAATTAGACCATTTTGAAGTGCTTGTAGAGAGGTTTGGTCATTCTTGATGTTTCATAGACAGTTCTTAAAAAAGTCCAGTTTTGTATTTTGTTAGGAACCAATAGACAACCTGCCTTAAAACAAAAAAGCAATCTAAAAAAAAAGCCCTTAAAAAACTAAAACAAATTTCCTTCAAAAACATTTTTTTAAACAAAACACTTTCACTTTCTAAAAGTTTTTAAAATTTTAAAAGCTATTTTCCTCTCTGCACTGCCATGTAGTTTCGTTTTTAGTATTGGGGGAGGGAGATTCAGAGTCACTTCATTCCCCGAGATAAATCTGTTTTTACTTCCTTTTACAAAAAAGGAAGTATTGTATTCGCAAAAAAAATTTCACTCAAAAATCGGCCTTAATTTCCATTTTGCTCACCCCCGAATGAATGTTGAGTTTTTTTTTCGACCCGACCACACGTGAATATATGCCTAGGAACGTACAGATACCCGAAATATATATTTTGACGATCCCCAAGTTAATTACACCGAGTTTTCTCGTGACGTCTGTATGTACGTATGTATGTGCGTATGTGTGTTTGTATGTCGCATAACTCAAGAACGGAATGTTCCGGAAAGTTGAAATTTGGTACGTAGACTCCTAGTGGGGCCTAGTTGTGCACCTTCTCTTTTGGTTGCATTCGAATGTTCCTAAAAGGGTCTTTTGCCCCTTTTTGGGGGAAAATCATTGTTAATTTCGATGTAAACTCAAGTGGTGTTATAATTTGGCGAACACTTGGCGATAAATCGCCCAACTTTTAGTCGCCAAGTTTTGTCGCCAACTCGGCGACAAATTTGGCGATTTAAATTTTTTTTTTAAAATCTGGTTTTAATTTGGCCAGTGTTGGTGATATTTAGAGAGTAAACAATTGAATCACATTAAAACTGCCAATAATGAGAAAATGACATTAAATTGGAGCAAAAGGAAGTCATGTGATGCGCACATCAGCTCGTTTAAATTAAATCTGGATTAAGAGGAACCTAAACTGACCTTCTTTCACTTTACAGAAATTCCTCAATCATAACATCAACCCTAAGAAAAGGTACGTCCTCCAAATATTTCTTCCCAATTACGACACTGCATGTCCCCTTCGGCTATAGTACAAGTAACCAAAATGTAAATAAAGCACGTGTCGCCTGATTTCATTTCTTTTTTTCTCACCAAAGTTATCATTCCGTAATATAAGCAATTACGCAATACAGAATAATGGAATAAACAGAAGCGCAAAATGCATTGGTTGTGAAATCGTCTTCAAGTTTTATGAAAGGACTAGAATATCGCCCGCCAAGATACGACGGGTGAAAATTGTTTCTACATTTTAACCAAACAATTGCTTGTTTGGTGATATTTTGATAGTTGACATTGTAACCCTCAGTGGATTAACCACTTCAGTAGATAACGTTCATTGTAATTGTAATTGTTTATTGTAATTGTAAAATAAAGTACGGGGAGTCATGAGTGTGTCCAGGGGCATATTGGTTTACATCCCGTTCCTCCTGGGAAATTATTATTATTATTATTATTATTATTATTATTATTATTATTATTATTATTATTATTATTATTATTATTATTATTATCATCATCATCATTTTACTAGAAAGTCGCCCGTCAAGGTATGACGGGTGAAAATTGCTTCTCTTCTACATTTTAACGAAGCAATTGCCTGTTTGGTGATATTTTCATACTTGAAATTGTAATCCTAACTCCAGCGGATTAACCCTAAGCTCCAGTAGATAGCGTTCATTGTTGACCACTTTTTCGTTTGTTCATTCCCCTGAAATGACACAGTCTTACCAATAAAACAGTTGAGTTACCGGATCGAGCTCAGCCTTGTCACAGTATAGCCTTTCCCTGCAAAACATTACCAAAACATATTACCAAATTATCATGCCGTGGCGCGAGTTTCATTGTTGAAACACGCGGGTTGCTCGGTTATCTGCAATTATTTATATGAGGATTTGATGGAGCAACCCACATTTTTAAGTTTAAATATTGAAGTTTTGTGTGTAAATATTTTTTTGTCCGATACTGAGAATGACGAAAAACAGGGTCTACGCTTTACCAACAAAGATAAAAACCTTACTGCTGAACCCCTAATAAAATATTTTTCTGGAGATTATTTAATATTTTTAAAACTATTGCAAGCAGAGTTTTCAACTTTAGCTACAGCTTATAATATGCTTACTAGCTTCGGTGTTTGGAGTACATTGACTATTAGCTTTAAAAATGATTATTAAAATAACTTTGTTTCAATTAAGGACTATTTTTAGGCTTTTCTACTTCATAGAGAAGTTTCAGGTGTCATATGATAATTTTTGAGTCCAGCTTATATTTAACAGACCAAACAGTCTTAAGTGAAGATTTAGAAAGCTGTTTTTGTGAATAACAACTTTGGAGAAAAAAGCAGCATTTTAAATTGTAAGACTGAAGCTATTTACATGTGAATGAACGACATAAGTAGTGCCCAAATTTTATAGAAGCGGTTAGTTTTTAAGTTTTAGAAAACTTAAAATCTTACTGCCGATACGAAAAACAAATAGTAATAAATTGAAAACGTAGAAAACAATTTTTAGATTTTAGGAAAGTTTGACAACGATGCTTTTACTAGATCTTTATCCTCGAATTTCTTTCTTTTTTTGTTTCGGAAAAAGTAAATGAGCCCTAGGCTAAGAGATTTAAAAGCAGCTGACCGAATTTGACCTGAACTAAAAGGAATTCTCATAAAACGATCAGAAGGTCAGAGATAGCAAGGTTAATATTTTTTAAAGAAAATTCCTGCAGAAGAGTAAATAAAGGAAATCAAAGAGAGGGAAAGAGATAGAGAAAAAAAAAACGACAGGCTAAAACTGAGCGGAGTTTATTAAAACAGCATTAAAGACGCCTGGAGAGGTAAGTCTCCCTGCCTAAAGAATAAGCAAGCTAAATTGCATTTTTTTAAAAATGAAAATTAGAGAGGAAGAGTTCTGTTAGTAATTTGCTTAGAAACAGAAACCAAAAACCAATCTCGAATTTAGGTTTTTTGGATGCATGCATTTAGGGAAGTGGGGATTATACAACATTTCGTAATTAGTCTTACGCAGTGCTGAGGTTGGGGGAAAAAATGGTTTCGGGAACTCACCTTGGGTCTTTTTTAGGGTGAGGCGGAGGGGGAGCTAACCAAGAGAAAACGTAGTTTGAAGCCAATTTACGTCGTATTTGCATTATTTTCACAGTAAAACACAAAAAAAAAAAAAAATAATAATAATAATAATAATAATAAATAAATATTAACTTGAATTCTGAAATTTTGAATTCAAATTATGTTTTTCGCAATCACGAGTTGCGACAGGGCCCTACTCATTGGGGGCTATTGTTTCTAGACCAGCTCCTGTCCCCCCCAAGCCTACCTCTCCTCCTGGGCGGTTACGTGTGTACAGTTGTGTGTGTATGTGTAGACGCACGTGTGCATGTGTAGGCTTGTGTGTGTATGTGTGTAAAGGCTTGTGGGTATGAGCGTGTGTGTGTGCGTGTATGTGTGTGTGTGTGAGCGCGCGTGTGTGTAGGACATGAACGCCACCAACCAGGAGAAACGGATTTCAGCAGGCAGAGCTCGGAGCCGCGCCTGCAGAGGCCGGTGGATGGTAGTGCTGGTGTCCCTGGTCCAAGCTGAAAAAGGAACCAAACGCCAAGGAAAGTGAAATGAAAGCAATAAGCAATCGTAATTGCTCAAAAAAAAATAAAAAAAAATCATGAGATAAGGTCCTCCCCCCCCCCCTTCCCAACTATTGCACTGTTTGTATGTCCCCCCCCCCCCAAATGTTGAAACTTATTTTTATTGTTATGCAAAAAGACAAGCATTGGTTTAAACTTTATGGATAGGCAATCTCTTGGCAATGAGAAGCACGAAAAATTCAAATAAAATGAAACTTACAGAATAAAATGAATTATCATCTTTTAAATAGAAAAAAAAAAACCGCTTTCGATGCAAAATGTTTTATTTAAAAAAAGGAGGAGGGGTTGAACTTTTTTTGTTTCATCTACATTTAATGTTTTAAGTGCGTTAGCTCCTTCCATGAAAGCGTAGATGCTAGTGAGAATAAATTACACCTAATGCTGCCAAATTGTAGTTACGTATGTGTTTTTGAATGTTTAACAACTCTGGGGTAAGTTGATTTTCTGTTTTTTCCTAGCGGGTACCAAACATGGAGGCGTCCTGAAGTTTTTTGGCGGTTTCCACAACGATCGGCTATTTATCTCTGTTTGTTATGTTGAAGTTGGTGGTTCTTTTTTATCACTCCGCCTAACGGAGGTCTTAACCATCGCCTAAATTAACAACGTTTCCACCACAAATACATTTCCACTTTTGCACTTTTATTCAATTTCCGTTGGAGAGGTGCAACAATTCAGGGGCTAACCTGCTCCTGACTGTAACATGTAACTTGTTTTGTACTGTGTAACAATGTTTTGTCAACAATCTTGCATTTGCTTCATAGAAACTAATAAATACTACAAAGATGTGATTTGTATGTAAGAAAATGATGTTGTATCTAAAAGAACGCGACGTTTTTAAGTGAGAAAGTTAAAAATATATATATTATTGTAATGTTAAGGGTTGCAACATAAAAACGGAGCTCTAAGGTATATCATGGACCATGAGATTGATACAAAAAATTTGACCGGAAGATAAGCCGTAAAGTTTTATCAATGAATTAATGAATCACTCTTCACTTTGTCGTTAATTATATCTTAAGTATGTTTTCGTTCTCTAAAATATCTGCTTTTCTTTTCAGGTTTCCTGGGCAAATTTCAAGAAAATAATCTTCTGATTGTTGCGAAAGGATGAGTAGTTAAAGGCCAAGTAGACAAGTGTTCTGACTAAGTCGAATTTATCTTCAACAAGTGCTTTAAAAATGGCAGTGCCATTATTGCTAATTGCTACTGTTCAGCTAATGTGCGCAAATTTTATTTCTGGAAATGAAACCACGGAGTACACAACTACCAATGGCAACGAAGATCTGAAGTTGTCTGAAAATGGCACTTCTGGTAAACATGAATCCTTGCTAAATTGTCCTTCTTTCGACTTAAATGAGGATGATTACGTTTTATTTCCAAACGGAACAGCATTTGTTGAAGCGTATAACAAAACCTACAACGAATCTTTCTACATTCTTCGAAATGGAGTTCTAACAATATGTGTTCCGGACTTTTTCGAAGAAGATATAGATATTTCGAGAGAATACCTTGACAACCTTTCAATACTTACCCAAATTGGATTGGGAATTTCCATGGTGTGCTTGCTGCTTCATCTCGTTGTCTTTTGTCTAGTCTCTGAACTGAGGAACCTTCCAGGTTACAACTTGGCATCGTTATGTTTGTCTCTGTTACTAGGTTACGTATTTTTTATCATTGCCAACAGCACAAAAGTTCGTGAACTGAAACCATTTTGTACTGCAGCAGCGACGATTACTCACTTTTTCCTTTTATCTTCTTTTGTTTGGATGTCTATCATGGCATTCGACGTCTACAAATCTCTGCTGCATGCTACTGGTAGTTTAAGAGTGACTAGTGCACATTTTAAGCTTAAAAAGTTTACCTTTTACAGCCTGTTGGCATGGGGGATTGCTCTTTGTTTTGCCGCTGCCGCTCTAATTACTGACAACGTGGAAGGAGTTCCTGATATTTACAGACCATTTTTCGAAAAGTCTTGCTGGTTTGAACACCGGAAGGCTTTGCTGGTGTTTTTCGCCGGACCAGTATTTGCGATGATTTGCTCAAACTTCACCTTTTTCGGACTTAGTGCCTATACTATTTTCCACAACAGGATGAAAAAGGATCAAGACAGTCAAAGATCTGTCTTGAAGAAGAACTACCTAATGTACTTCAGACTGGCTGTTATTATGGGTGTCACTTGGATAACTGGTGTGCTAGCGCCCGTGGTCAACTCCGAGTGGTTGTGGTACCTATTTGCAATTTTAAATACGCTTCAAGGTCTTTTCATATTTCTTGCCTTTACTTGCTCTGGAAAAGTAAAAAAATATTTCCGATCAAAACTTGGTGCAAGACGGCCATCAGAACAGACGTTATCTCCCACGTTTCAGTCCTACTGTTTTTATGCTAACTCTATAGAAAAAGATTTAAATAAGGTGGTTGATACCAATAAAGACAAGTCTGATACAATTATGATACATTTATAATAGTATTTCATCAGTAGCTACAAAGGAACAAGATCATACCTGTTATATTGGAACTGAGAACTGAATCGATTATCATATTTGATTCGTTCT
This sequence comes from Uloborus diversus, assembly GCF_026930045.1. NCBI lineage: Eukaryota > Metazoa > Arthropoda > Arachnida > Araneae > Uloboridae > Uloborus > Uloborus diversus. The sequence continues at coordinate 159,424,048 of NC_072738.1, forward strand.
TCGCAATTTAACCTGCAACGCACAATCATTTTGTATATTAAGTTCATGCATTCAATTCAGACATTTTGTGACCCTGTTCATCTTGTTCCGATACGCTATATCATGAGTCGATGTGAGGATCATTTTGTTGTTGGTTATTTATTTTTACTACGATATTGCTCATTATAAAATAAGTTTTATAAGTTCATTTTTAATATTACTCTCATCAGCCTTTTTAGAACATCTCTTGGAGATTTTCGCATCCATTGGAATGTGGGGAAAAGTGATAGTTAAGATAACTTCCCTTCTTCAAACTGAACAAATTGTTTTATTTTTCTGGGAAATTATAGTACACTGTAAAAAATTTCAGAAACGTTACTGAGTATTTCCGTGTAACGTTTTGGTATTTCAACGGTTTTCATCCACTTCCTGGAAAAATTAAGTATTATTGTCAAAAAGTTTCCTGAATGGCTACAGGTTGCAGTGATGCCTACTTCTCCCTGTTGTAAAAATATTTATAGCTCCCAGTTTAAAGATTAAATGAGAGTATTTATAAGGTGTATCGACTTGCGTTCAATTACAGGCTGTCCGGACTGCTTAAGCTCCCAAAGGGAACGTAAAAGTCTTTGGACTACTTAGCTTTGCAAGAATTGCAATTCTGGCTTAGCTTTGGCCATGATTGCAATACTGCTTATAGAGCTATTATATTATCCTTACCTAAGATTACTTTAAAGTTCTAGAGACGCGATTGGCTTTAAACGGGAAGATTTCTGGATTTCTCGGGAGAATTTCGAAGGTTACTGAGTTTTAGCGGAAAACATTCCTGATTTTTGCGAGATATGTTGCTGGCCGAAATTTGGCACATCCGCTGCCTATTATTTTCCAGGAACGTTTCTGAATCGTTTTTACAGTGTAGGTAAAGAGATAGCAATATATTTTTATGCTATCTTTTCGCAAGTTTTATCTTATTATAAAACTTGCATTGAAACGTTGTTTAACTTTTGGCAATAAATTTGTAAGTTGAAAAAAAAAAAAAAAAAAGCATTTTTTCACTATTTTTCTATGGGGTAAAGTGTAAAATAAAATATATTTCGGATCAACTATTTTCTATTTGAATAGTAAAAATGTGTTTGATCATATAAACGTGTTACAGTAGAAGACCATTATAACGCACACCCTGGGAACAGAGCTTTTGCTCGGAACGTAACGTAAAAACCTGTATAACTACAGGTTTTTGCGTTATACAAATCATTTCACAAATTTTGAAACTAATATTCAGAATATATCTATATATTAGCACTTCAGAATGAATTTTATCTGCAGCAATTGTAATGCAGCATTGTAATATTAGAATTAAAGCACTAATATTACAATTAGTCATTCACAAATAAATATGTTTCACAATCAAAAGAAAATGCATTGTTCTGCACTTCTGCTAGCTTCATGGTTTGCATAACAGCTGCATTTTCAAGAGCCATCTGGTATTTTCTCTTTACTATGAGTACTCTTTTTCAATTAAAAAGCTTTGAATTAAGATGGAAAGATGAAAAACTGTCTCAAAATTTAATTTGCCTAACAAGTTTTATGTTTGCAAAGCAAAATAGAGGGATTTCTCAGACTTCAAAACCTATTGTTTACTTTTGAAAAGTTGTGCTGTTTATAGAGAATTGCGTTATATAGATCGGTGTTATAACGGTCTTCTACTGTAATAAAAAAGGGAATGAATGAATAGAAATGAAGCAATCAACAAATTAATAAATAAATTAATTAATTAATCGTCAAGAAAGATAAATGAGTGAAGCAAAAATTAAAAAAAAATGGGGGAATGAATGAACAATCATTGGAATAACTGAACGTGGGAATGTAAAGAATTAATAAATGATTGAATGAGTTATCGAAACTATATATTTCACTTTTCCCCATCCACTTTGCCCAGTGTGTCATCGACTAAAGGGAAAATAAGCTTAATGTATAAGAAATAAATGCTGAATCAGAAATAGTAAGTCTCAATTAATGATTAAAATGCTTACAACAAGAAATTAAACATTTAATAATAACTAAAATAAATTTTGACTTGTAACAAAAAATTACAATATGAATATCAATTTTGAAAACTGCTTCTATTATTGTTTGCTTGTAACTTGATTGAAAGAAAAAAGATGGGTTACTAAATAGTTAAAATATTACTAATTATGTGGCACTAGGAACAGAGTAAATATTTCACCGTTTCACTTAGCCCCGATATTTCACTTTGCTCCACATTTATTTATATTTTTAGTGTTTTGTCTTAAATTATGATGAAATTATTCCTCTTTGTTCATTTGTTGTTTGAGGTCAAGATGCTTTATTATTCAGTTTTTATACGGGTTTCTTTTCGTAAATTTCTTTCTTTTTTTCGTTTCAAAATATTTCTTTGAACATCTACTTAATGTTAAAAATAACCAAGTGGTTTTGAAAAATATTATTAATGATCAAAGGATTATAATATTTATTGTAAAACTTCTGCATTCAAAAAAAAAAAAAAAAAAAAAAAAACATGGTAATTAGTCAATGATCACTTTCTTCAGATTACAATTTCCATTTTTTTGGGGTTTATTATTATTTTTTTTTTTAAATTTAGACGTGAGTTCATTTGGATATGAATGTTTATCCTGTATGTATATTACGAACTTTGTACTTCTGTATATTTTATTTCAGTGTTTTATGTACCTTAGTGACGTAGAACTTTTGTACGGCTGAAGTACATTCTTAGTTACAATGCCCATTTTGATGTATTGCAAATCAAAATGGGCATTGACATCTGAAACTAAGAACTATCATTGCTATTATGTTAAACGAAGGCGAAATATTAATTTCAATGTACACTTCGTCACTTCACTCATTTGTATCACTGTAATGTTATGAGAGTCTAAAACATTATCACGCCTTCTTTTTTGCTCGAGAAAATTGATTCACTCCTTTTTTACATCAGTATTATTTCGTGACGGGTCACGTACATCACTCACGCAAACACATCTCAATATTCATATCACATTTAGCGAAAGATTCTATGTTTAGGTTCGCTGGTTATTTTTCTAAGAAAGCTATCAAACGTACATAAGACTTAAAATTCTATTGACTACATTACCGCAATTAAAACCCAAAAACATACACTAAACCTCCTTAAAGGAGGTCACCTAATGTCTTGGCCGAAAATAGCGTTTTAAGTGTTTTCTGCTTAGACAGTGTTAGTCAAATTTATCAGCACGATCTGATATGTGAATTTACTTCAGCTTTAAGTTAGAAGTATTAAAACATAAATTACCAAACATAGTTGAGAATAAAAACTGAATACTAAATGCTTAATTTAATATGGTTATGATTTCAGTATCAGTGGTTAAGTTCGCGTGCTTGGGAAATGAACTGTATCTTTTAGCCTTAAAATATTATCCCTTTTCTGTGACTAAAGGGTGTTTTTTTAGAGGTATAGAACTTTAGGTTCAAATAAAGCAGTTAAATGTTGTTAATTGCCATGAATGTTGCTTTATTCGAAAGATGTTTCTTCGCCATTTTTATTTAAATATGATTTCTGGCATTTGGCAACCTCGGCTGGTTCGGAGAAAGTCCAATTGGAAAGTCCAATTTTCTCACTTTTTGCAGCAATAAAGGCCGTATGTCAGTGATAAGGTGGCGAATGTTCTCTTCCAAGCCGTCAATCGTCTAAGGCTTATTGGTGTAAAAAAGAGATTTGACATAGCCCCACAAAAAGTAGTCCAGCGGTGTTAAATCGCATGATCTTGCAGGCCAATTCACGGGTCCATTACGCGAAATTATTCGTTCACCGATCGTTTCTTTCAATAAATCAATTGTGACACGCGCTGTGTGGCATGTTGCACCTCCTTTTTGTCTATTCATGATGAAATGCCAAACCCAAACTGAACACAAAACAAGTGACAGCTATTAAAATAGCACACATATCAAACAGTGCGTTGCCAACTAAAAGTTCTATACTTCTAAAAAAACGCCCTTTACATATAAAATCATGGAAATTAAATGACTAAATATTTCATATTATTACGATCCTCTTTTGAAGTTTTGTGTCTAAAAAATGATAAAACGATTGTACAGTGCAACCTCTGTAAATTGTCTACTTGCGGTGCAGTACTTAGTTGTCAAGTTAGACACACTGTAAAAAAATTGTGCAACCTTACTCCGTAAAAGCGATGGCTGCGAGCTTCATAGCAATGGAGTAATTTAACTGATAAAACTGGTGTAACAATAGGCATCGCTCATAACGTAACACCAGTTTTATCAGTTATGTTATTCCATTGCTATGGTTACTCCACAGCTTGCGGTCAGAGTAAGGTTACACACATTTTTTACAGTGCAGGTGATCAGCAAGATTCTCAGCCAAGTTTGGTGCACATTGGTGGTCAAGATAGACAATTGTTAAACTTACAAGGGTGGTCGACTTTACAGGCTATACTGTACATAAATTTGAAGAACTCAATACTATGAAAATAGCTGAGCACGTAATTTAAATGTGCAGCTGGACTGCATACAAGTACAAAACTTATTTCACGAAAAATTTACTCATTATGATCCAAATTCCTCAACAACTCACTGGATTATTTTCATATTAATAAAATATAACCCTCCATTTTATCATTTAAATTTTCACATTTTATCATGATTTTTTTTTAATTTTAAAATTTCTTCTTCATTTTGTACTCTTCCCTCACACACACAAAAAGTTAATCAGCTGAAAAATATATGTTCCCATTACTACTTCTTAAATTTAAACTTCATGTTTTAATTATACACTGTAAAAACGATTCAGAAACGTTCCTGGAAAATAATGGGCAGCTGATATGCCCAATTTCTATCAGTAACATATCTTGCAAAAACCAGGAACGTTCTCCGCTAATATTCAGTAATCTTCCTGAAATTATCTCGGAAACCTCCTTAAAAATTTAGAAATCTTCCCGTTTGAGGTCAGCTGGGTCCCTGGAACTGTAGAGTAAACTTTAGAATGGATAATATAATTGCTTGGCCCCTTCCCGATTTATTAAGAAAGTTCCATGAGCAGTATTGCAAACATGGCCAAGGCTAAACCAGAATTGTAAATAGATATCGAGAATTGCTCACGCCTGCAACTCTTGCAAAGCAGCGTAGTCCATACTTAATCGCTCCTTTTGGAAGCTTTATCAGCATGGACGGGCCGTAAGTAACCTAAAGCCGATTCACTTTATAAATACGCAAAGTTTAGCTTTAAACTGGGAGCTAAAAATGTTTTTTACACCAGTGAGAAGTGTACATTCGTGCAACTTGTAGCAATTCAGGAAACTTTTTGACAATAATACTTGATTTTTCCAGGAAGTAGGTAAAAACCATTAAAACCCGAAACGTTACACGGAAATACTCAGTAACGTTTCGGAATTTATTTACAGTGTACCTTATAGCACAAAGCTGGACTTGTTAACAGTTGTGCAAAATTACTTTCGTGTAACACTAGCTCGTTTTAATGATTATATTTTAAATAACTTTTATTAAGACTTCAGTTTTTTAAAAACCTGATAGCATAAAATCAGGATTGTTTATGAAATTATATTCCAGCCATCTTTAAAAAAATGCTAATAAATTAATCGTGGCAATGCACAAATTTGGAACGAAAATTAAACTTGAAATGAATTTTTACTTCGTAAAACTTTTGCATTGCAAAGTTTTGTTTCTTTTACTAAATGGATTTACCATGTCTAAAATGTCGAGATTACGAGGGTGTCCCCCCCCCCATGAACATAAGGACCTCAGAGGCGATTAAAAAATGCACAGGATAAAAAATTTCACAGTTCTGTTATGCACAAAAGGGCTCCCAAAAACGCCATTGCGACGTGCCTCCAAATTTATTGTTCCGACACTGAATACTGTCTTAAAACTCATGAAAGCTATCTCCAGCACAGATATCGGAGATGTAATTTTGTTATCATTAGTTTCTTGTTGGTTTTTGCTGTACTTATGTATTTAAAAGTTAAGTTTTTTATTTATTTTTCTTTTAATGCTGTCAATTGCCCAGTTTCTGATTTTTATAATATAGTATTATTCTTTTGTTTATTTATTTATAGTTGTATTCATGAATAAATTTTCCAACAATAATAACGTCATGCTCAAAAGTCTTGGTTAATATTTATTTTTATGATAAACGTCAGGTTCTTACAGCTAGTACTTAATTTTTTATTCATTGTATGTATTTTTGTATTTCATTCTTCAAGATTTATATTATGTATTTATTTGGTTTTTATTTGTGTTCATGTTTTGTCAATGTAAATAACTATTTTTCAATGCTGCCGTTTTATTTTTAACTACATATAACCACTCATTTTTTTGTATTGTGTTGTCATTTAACTGTGAAAACAATGTTGCAAATAAATTATTTTGCATTTAATCTGTTATTTGCTACTCACTTGGAATATGCTTTTTGTTTGATTTCATTGTTAATGGTCTTATTTTCAGATTTTTCCATATTGTGATTGCAAATCTGCACACATTAAGCTTCTTTTTTGATAAAATAATTTAACTCATAGGTACCATTGACAAAACTTGAAATAATTCATAATGTGAACAAAGCATATAACATTCGGTAGTTATTTTATCTTAATCAAGCAATCAATTTCATACGCTTGCTCATATTTATATATTTTAGTAATTGTTGTTCAATGTTTTGGGAAAAGTGAATTCAAAAGTTCCAGTAGTCCGGCTACGTAAAAATTTCACGGTGATGCTTATTAGAAAACATTATCAAAGCGCTTTACATTCTAAAACGCAATACAATCGAGGTAATTAAAATTAACGATTCATTTAGCACAAGTAATAATAATAATAATAATAATTTTAATTTTGACTTCTTGAATTCAAATTATGTTTTTCGCAATCACGTGTGCGTGTGTATGTAGGCGTGTGTGTTTGTGCCTGTGTGCAGGCATGAGTGTGTGTATGTGTCTGTGTATGTGAGTGTGTGTGTGTGTGTGTGTGTGTGTGTGTGTGTGTGTAGGTTAACCTGGAGAAGGTTTTCGCAATAGAAGCAGCATCGTGAGGCCGATCGACGGTGGTGCTGCAGAGGAAGGCGGGGGGAAAATAAAATCATAGGAATTCAAAACAGTCAAATGAGAACAATAAGCAATGTGATTACGCAAAAAAAAAAAAAAAAAAAAAAAAAATGCCTGCACCCACAAATTTTTTTTATTTTATACATTGGAATGAATTTCTCTATGCAAATAACGGAAGACAATTAACGTACCAAATGCTTTTTAAGTTTAGAAAAAAAAACATTGGAAAATATTTTTGTTGTGATACGAATCTAACGTTGCACTCTTCTCACTCCGGGGACCACCAGTGGAACGGACCCTGAAGACAGCTCTGATTTTTTGATCATAACCAGAAACCGAGCAATCCCTGGTCCAGCACCCCCAGAGATATTCGTTTCACTTGGAGGACTTTAAGACCATGAGCATATTAAACATCCCCAGTCACCATAAATGAAGCCGGTGGATCTTCGATCGGCTGGGATCGAACCCGAGATACTTCCGTCAGAAGGCCAATGCCTTACCAGCCAGGCCACCACGGCCCATAACGGTGCGCACTAAATTGCAACGAATTTAAGGGGTCACAGTACCTTTCAAACATTTTTTTTTAATTTAAGTAAATTTTATAATTTTTTTGAAACCATAACATGCATACTTATTTCATAACCAATAATTTATTTCCAAAATTTAAAAATATTGCCAACTTTTTTAAAAATTCGAAAAATTGAAGAAAATTTTTTGGGTTTCTGGAACATCAGAGTAATCTTAAGTAGAGAAAACATAACAGCTTGGCTCCCTCCTGGTTTATCAAGACTGTTCCAAAAGCAGTATTGCAACCATGACCAAAGCTAAGGCAGAATTGCAAGTACGTATCAAGCATCTCACTTGATTGCGATTCTTGCTAAGACTATGTAGTCCATACTTATCCCCTCCCTTTGGGAGTTCAATCAGCATGGACCAGCCGTAGCGGAAGAGAAGCCGATACACGTTATAAATACTCTCAGTTAATCTTTAAACTGGGAGCTAAAAATATTTTTTGCAACAGAGCTCGGACTACTTGTAGCAATTCAGGAAACTTTTTGACAATGATTCTTGATATTTACAGGAAGTGGAGAAAAACCATTGAAATCCTGAAACGTTACATGGAAATACTAAGTAACGTTTCGGAATTTTTTCACAGTATAAATCTCTAATTGAAATATACACACTGCCAAGTTTCACTTTGGCGCACGTCAAAACCACTATAAATGAAGTTATAATTGCATAGACATTGACAGTCCAACACCGCGTTGTTCAAACCAGCATTATGACGTCAGAGATTTAACAATTTTGCGTATCCTGAGATTATGCGATACGTGTTCTCAAGGATACTAAGACATGAAGCTCTTGTCCAGTAAATTCATTTAATTACCTAACCAGCATTCGAGTCACGTGTCAAGCAAGAGAAGGTCAAGTGGTATTGACGGAAATTTATCGCATAAGAGTGAATTCCGGTTTCATAATAGAGTAGCCATTCTCATTCCTTTTTTTTAAAGGCAGAGCTAAAAATACGATTCAATATTTCTAGGCTTATGGCAGTCTAAAATGAAAGTATAAACTCAATCTTTACAAAATGCCAACGTTTCGTTCAAAATATATTACTTTCTGCGTATCAAAAGATTAGTTGGGTAAACACTGCAATACAATTTTTTTTCCGTTTTTTGTAATGCAATTAACATTGCATATTTTTCTGCGGATTCTTGGTTGATTTTACCTGGAAAAAAATCTTTTCTTATTTTTTTTTCCATTTTTTTAAGTTTATATTTTATGAAAACGGTGAAGATTCGATAACTCGACACGCGTATAGCTCGACTACCCCGGTAACTCGACATTTATTTTTCTTATGGTTGGCTGAATGCTGATTTTAATAGGAAAAAACCTCCAAATTGACACACATTTGCAGGAATCCCAATAAGTCAACATCCAAATGCAATTCTTTTGTATTTTTTGCGACCAGCTTTCATATTCACTTTTTTTCAGGATTTTACGCTGTGATTTCTTGGTCAGTCAATCCTTTTCTTAAGAGATATTTTAGCGAATTCCATATTTAATCCAGGGGAGTCAGTCACTACACTATGTGCTGTTAATACAATGATAAAATGCCAGGAAATTGTACAGGGGTAGAAAATCTGCGCCAATTGCGCCAATTTTAAATTTCTGATACAACCTGATACAAAACGGCGAAATTCGCGATTTTTGCGCCAAAGTGCGATTTTATTATCCAAAAATATTCACTGCAAAAAAAAGAAGCAAATGCATTTTTTTTTTTTTTTTTTTTTTTTTGTGATTGAAAGCTAAAAAGGAGCAAATAAGTAAAAGGGGGGATAAAGAATTCTTGACATTTATCGAAATTTGATGCTGTGCTTTAAATTTCAATCTTTTTGCATACTGAAAATTTTTCAATTATTTTGCAAAATGGAACATATTTTCCCTATATAGTTTTCATAACTCGTTTTAACTCGTTTTATTTCTTTCCAGAAGCCCGTCCTGAACTTTTTCGGGTTAAAAAAAATTATTCTTCTAAAATAAATTATTTGCAGATTTTTCTTTCTTTCTTTTTTTTTTTTTTTTTGTTTCAAAATATCCAGGTATACAACATTTTTTGCTTCGTTTTTACGTGGTTTTGTAACAAATTGATTCGTTTCATTTCCTAATCAAGAGAGATCAACATTTACATCCCTGTGAACAATATAATCTTCCCATATGTAACGTTGTACTAAGCATAATTGTATGTTTGACCTTCAGTTTTGATGATTGTGATGGCATAAGAAATTTCACTGGAAATTGCAATCACGTATATTGGAAAATGAAGTATGAAAGGGAATTCTGAAAAAATGAGCTGACTGACCTGTTGCTGATACAGTAGGAATAATACTCTTAATCATATTGGTCCATGTTGATTTTACTTGGGATCTAAATCCATTGCAGAGATAAGATTCGCAATAAAGTTATTGGAATACCGCCTTTAATTCTAAAAGAATGAAAATGAGTTCTGAACTACCTAAAACAGCAGATAAAAATTCTGTTGAGAGTACAAGCAGACTGTTTCTGTACATCCATACCATCTTCAGTTCTTTGTTGAGTTATGTGCTGCTTAACCTTAATTTTGATCGCAGCTGCACAAAGTTTTCGAATAGCACATTCAAAATTTAAAATTTTATGCCAGTATGTAGCTAATTTATCACACAACACGCATCTAAAGATGCATCACAGGTGATAAAACTATATAATTATGGCGGAGAAATATTGGCGAAAGGAAAATTTTTAATATTTGAGGAAATTTATTGAAAACCATAAAAAACTGAAAATTGCCAAAACTTTCTACTCATTTGTGGCAAAGGGAACAACTATTCCACACACCTCAAAAAGTTTATGGGAGTTTAGTGCCCCCAATGGCACCTTTTAAACGCAACGCATCATAGAAAATAAAATTATCTTATTTTTACTAGTTTTGGCAAAAAACGTGAAAAACATCATTTTTTCGAAACTTCAACCCAATTGCGGCAGATTAAGAAATTTGGAGAAAAAATTCAATTTTTTTTATGTGCACTTTGCTCCACCAATGGTACCTTTTCCGCACTACCCATCATCGAAAAAAAAACAAAAACAAAGTTGTTTTTCAACCCACCCTATAGTATACAGTAGTATCGTTTTTACCTATTCTTCGGATTATCCACGGATTTCGCTTATCCGCCGTTACCATGCCACCTTATTCCGCAGATAATCGGGAGTTTACTGTAAATTCTTAAAACAATGTTTCTTTCTTTCTTTCTTTCTTTTTTTTTTTTTTTTTTTTTTTTTTTTTTTTTTTTGCACCTTTTGAGAACAGTAATATCAATAATCAATACTTATTCTTAAATATGGACTTCAATAGTATAGACAAAACTGAAGATTTAAATTTTTGCAAGACTTTCCCAGGTTATGCAAAACATAGCCTTAAAAATGCAAGACCTCATATTACCTTTTGAAGCTAAGTCAACAAACGAGAATAGCATAATTAGTGATGGGAAATCCAGCGATAAAGACAAGTGATGAAAATGTGAAGTGTTTAATTATTTGCCACCGGAAATTAACTTCTGCTAGTACACGCATTTTTTTTATATATAAAGTGATCTGTTTGTATTCTTTAATAAAGTGAGTGACAAAACTGATAATGCAATATTTGCTAATGGCTGACAATTTTAGCCAACGCCTTCAAAAAGGTTTTTCATTGGAAGAAAATAAAAATTTTTGCTGCTAAAAATTCAAAAAGATATTTAGTCTTTCTTCTCTGCAACAATATTAAACTGGGAAAGAACTTCTAAAAACAATCTGTTGTCACTGAGGTTTGACTACTCCACTAGAATGGCTATTCGCAGAGACTTGTACTTTAGCGTGAATTGAGAAAAAGAAAAGAATGTGTCTTGAGAGTTTTGTTTGGTTTCTGCACTCGGTGAAAAATAGAAGCAATCTAACGACAAGTTTTCAAGTGGAAAATATCCTTCAGTACCTTTCAGACGAGCTTAAACCAGTAATGAAGAAGGCTGACATTCAACTTGAATCTAAAGAGTTACGTCTGAACTAGTACGCTTTTGCTATTCTGTGACTTTAATTTAGAAAGCGAAGTAATTGATTTTTTTCATCTTCAAGGCTACTTTTATCAGACGTTTACAAATTTCTTGATGTCGTTACATCTTTTCAGTGACTTTGTAAATACATGAGGTAAAAAACTGTGCGGAACATTCACTACTAATGCTGGAATACTTTTTCAATGAAAACATAATTTACATTAAAAAACTGAGTGTAATAGTTTCTACAAATAGTGAAAAACTTTTTCATTAAAAATCAGTGCAAGAATTTATTTAAATTCAAGATAATTCACATTAACAGACTGATCGAAATAAGTTTGCTACTAATACCGAAAGACCTTTTCATTAGAAATCAGTGCAAGAATTTATCTAAATTCAAGATAATTTACATTAACAGACTGATCGAAATAGTTACTACTAATGCTGAAATACTTTCTCAATGAAAATCAGTACAACTGTTTATCAAAGTTCAGGATAATTTGCATTAACAAACTGAGCGAAATAGCTATTACTAATAGTGAACAACTTTGTCATTAAAAATCAGTGCAAGAATTTATCTAAATTCAAGATAATTCACATTAACAGACTGATCGAAATAAGTTTACTACTAATACTGAAAGACCTTTTCATTAGAAATCAGTGCAAAAATTTATCTAAATTCAAGATAATTTACATTAACCGACTTATCAAAATAGTTACTACTAATGCTGAAATACTTTCTCAATGAAAATCAGTGCAACTGTTTATCAAAGTTCAAGATAATTTACATTAACAAACTGAGCGAAGTAGCTATTACTAATGCTGAAATAACTTTTCAATGAATATTAGTGCAACAGTTAATAAAACTTCAAGTGTAATATTTACTACAAATGGTGAAAAACTTTTTCATTAAAAATCAGTGCAAAAATTTATCTAAATTCAAGATAATTTTCATTAACCGACTGATCGAAATAGTTACTACTAATGCTAAAATACTTTTTCAATGAAAATCAGTGCAACTGTTTATCAAAGTTCAAGATAATTTACATTAACAAACTGAGCGAAGTAGCTATTACTAATGCTGAAATAACTTTTCAATGAATATTAGTGCAACAATTAATAAAACTTCAAGTGTAATAGTTACTACAAATGGTGAAAAACATTTTCATTAAAAATCAGTGCAAGAATTTATCTAAATTCTAGATAATTTACATTAACAGACTGATCGAAATAGTTTACTATAATAGTGGAAAACTTTTTCATTGAAAATCAGTGCAAAAATTTATCTAAATTCAAGATAATTTTCATTAACCGACTGATCGAAATAGTTTACTACGAATGCTGAAATACTTTCTCAATGAAAATCAGTGCAACTTTTTATCAAAGTTCAAGATAATTTACATTAGCAAACTGAACGAAGTAGCTATTACTAATAGTGAAAAACTTTTTCATTAAAAATCAGTGCAAGAATTGATCTAAATTCAAGATAATTTACATTAACAAACTGAGCGAAGTAGCTATTACTAATGCTAAAATAACTTTTCAATGAATATTAGTGCAATAATTAATCAAATTTCAAGCTAACTTACATTCTTTGCACCTGAATTTTCCAATTTATTCATCGTTGAAATGGAATATAAGTGCATGTTCTCGTCCTTCTGGCGTTACTTTTTCCTGATACAAGGCCTTCCTGTGTATTTGGCAGACGTGTCTAAGCAAAGCTACTCATTTTGGCTATTGTGGCGAATTTCTGTCATTTTACGGTACAATATCGACTTAATTCATCACATCTGTCGACTAGTTCTTAGCATTAACCATGATTTCATAAACGAGCTCTACAATTTGCTTGATGTTTCAATAGCGGCTTTGATTGTGAACTCTTTGCTATTCAAGCACCGAAGAGTCTGGACTTTTCAGAGAATACTAACGTACAAAATGAATCGAGGAGTTTATTATGTTTCAGCAGAAAGGAAAAGAAGGATAGTTGTTCTAACAGTGGTGTTTATGATATGCATCGTTATACGCATTGTAGGCATGATTTTCCAACTCTCAAAGTTTTTTAAAGACGACACGAAGTACATTTTTCAATCCCGTTATGCTAATATATTTTACATTGTTTTTATATCACTGACAAATTTGAAGACCGTTGCTGGTTACACACTATTTTATTGTATTTTCTGTCAGCACTTGGGCACAATGTTTCAAGTTGTCAACGGGAAAATTGTGAAAATAGTTACATTTTGTGATCCCGTTCAGGAAGAAGATTACTCCGGAAAAGATTTCATTTGGAGGAAAAGAATAAATGAAATCAGAAACTTTGCGTCGAAGAATAGCTTAAACTTTCTAACCTCTTTACCATCAGTATTTCCGGGAATCGGACCATTCGATGCAAGTATTCAACCCTTCTCAGGAACCCAACCCAGACGACAAGTTACAGAAATACCCACAGTGCAGTTCAAACTTCGAGCTCGCCAAAGCAAAGTAAGTTCCTCACCATCGTGCTCCAGGATGGAAACAAAAAGACGATTTTCTTGCTCTTTTCTGGAATCACGACTTTCCGGGAAGTCCAAATCCCAGGTGAAAAGGAAATGTTATTGTAGCTTTATTTCCACATCCAAAAGAAGCAGTATCACAGCAGCAACTGCAGTCCAAAGGTTAAACAAACAGTTCATTGATATTTCGCTTTTGGTGAAAGAAACAGATGATATATTTTCGTTACAAGTTTTATCAGTACTCATTTCTACCTTCATCAGAACTTGTTGTATGACCTATATTTATATCAGCAGTGATTGGTACTCTCAAAACTACAGCGCTGGGCTTGGACTGCTTGCTCAGATCATCTTCGATTTCATAGCATTCGGATCAGTTGCAATAAAGGCTTCGCTTGTGCTCGAAGAAGCAAAACATTTTCTTCGATGCATTTTGAAATTGCATAAATATAAAGAATCAAGAAACTTGGCAACCCAGCTGCAAAATGATATTGCTTCATTGACCGCATTCATTTCAGATGTGCAGCTGACAGCATGGAAATTTTTCACAGTGTCAAGAAATTTTCTGCCAACTGTAGTTGGTGTGACAACTACTTATACATTGATTATCATGCAGTTTAAAAACATAGGTGGGAATGACAGTTGCCATTTTAATAGTTCAAGCTCAGATTTTGTTGATGGAGTACTTTGAAGATTCCAGGCGTGTGTTGTAAGGTGCGGTTCTTTTGTGTGGGTTTGTTTTTAAAAGAAAACTTAGAATCATTCAGATTCTATAGATGTTATGACAACCCCTTAGGTATTCCTTGTTTGACATTGTGACAAAGTGATTAACTGCAATTTTAATAACTCACTTAGAAGTTAAATTATAGTGTAACATTATGAGAATCTTTAACCTATCTATTGAACATAATGAGAATCATCTTTAGAAGTTAAACTAACACTGTAAAAACGATTCAGAAACGTTCCAGGAAAATAATAGGCAGCTGATGTGCCCACTTTCTGCCAGTAACATATCTCGCAAAAACCAGGAAAGTTTTCCGCTAAAATTCAGTAACCTTACTGAAAAATCAAGAAATCTTCCCGTTTAAAGCCGTCGTATCTCTGGAAGTTCAAAGTTATCTTGGGTAGGGATAATATTAAAGCTTGGCACCTTCCTTATTTTTAAAGTCAGTGCCAAAAGCAGTACTGCAAGCATGGCCAAAGCTAGGCTAGAATTGCAAGTATGAAGCACCTCACTTGCTCGCAATTCTTGCAAAGCTACGCAGTCCATACATATTCGCTCCCTTTTGTAGTTTAATCAGCATGGATGAACCGTAAGCAAACTGAAGCCGATACACTTTATAAATACTCTCAGTTAATCTTTAAACTGGGAGCTAATAATATTTTTTACAACAGAGAGAAGTGTGCATTCGTGCAACTTGTAGCCATTCAGGAAACTTTTTGTCAGTGATACTTGATATTTCCAGGAAGTGGATAAAAACCATTGAAATCCCGAAAGGTTACACGGAAATAGTCAGTAATGTTTCTGAATTTTTTTACAGTGAAGAGCGAGGCATATAATTATGATTTTTCAGTCTAATAATAAGTTAAGAAGTTTTGTATTCACTGAAGTTGATACTAAAACTTATTTATTCGTAATTCGTAACTTACTAGAGTCATTTTTAGAAGTTAAACTGGAAGTGAGGCATTTAACTATGATTTTTCAGTCTAATGATAAGTTAAGAAATTTTGTATTCTCTGAAGTTGACACTATAACTTACTTATTGCTAACCGCCCAGAAAATTTGAATTGATTTCAACACAAGAGTTTTCGTTTCAGATGCTCAGACATAGTTAAGGCTCTTGTCTCGATACTGCTATATTCGTGTTATTTAAATACCAACAGCTGTTTTAGTGAAGATTAATATTTTTGTTTATGGTTTTCATATAATGAAGTTTCTTTTTACTTCCTTTTACAAAAAAGGAAGTATTGTACTCGCGAAAAAATTTTCACTCAAAAATCCACCTTAATTTCTATTTTGCTCACCCTCGAATGAATGTTAAGTTTATTTTTCAACCCGACCACACGTGGATATATGCCTAGGAACGTACAGACACCCGAAATATCCATTTTGACGATCCCCGGTCAATTTCAACGAGTTTTCTCGTGACGTCTGTATGTACGTATGTATGTGCGCATGTGCGTATGTGTGTATGTGTGTATGTATGTCGCATAACTCAAGAGCGGAATGTCCTAGAAAGTTGAAATTTGATACTTAGACTCGTAGTGGGGTCTAACTGTGCACCTCCCTTTTTGGTTGCATTCGAATGCTCCAAAGGGGGTCTTTTGCCCCTTTTTGGGGGAAATCATTGTTAATTTCGATGTAAACTCAAGTGGTGTTATAATTTGGCGGACACTTGGCGATATATTACCAGTCTTTTGGTCGCCAAGTTTTGTCGCCAACTTGGCGACAAATTTTGCCTTTTTTTTAAAATCTGGTTTCAATTTGGCCATGGTTGGTGATATTTAGAGAGTAAACTATTGAATCACATTATAAAACTGCCTATAATGAGAAAATAACATTAAATTGGAGTAAAAGGAAGTCATGTGATGCACACATCAGCTCGTTTGATTCGCAGTGGAGTCTTGATTAACGCGAGAAATACATTCCAAGACCCCTCGCGTAAGTCGAAATTTCGCGTAGTTAAAAAGGGTATACGACATTTTTCATAAACATACACCATTATTTTAGGCAACAAATCTTTCAAATCATCAACACAGGGGTGTTTGTGATCCGACATTTCCGAAAATTTTGGGTTGCCGTTTCCCAAAATTTTGGTCTGGCAAAATTCCAAAACTGAAAAATTTAATTAAAAGAAAAAAAAAAAAAAAAAAAAACTTTTAAAATGTTTGTTTAATGATTTCAATGCTTTTTGTATGCATATTTGAAGAGTTTTCACGGGAGAAAAGAGGGGAGGGGGGGAGGAGTTCGAGTTTCCGAAAATTTCACATTGTCTTCAGAAAATTTTACTTGAGCCCACTTGCATCCCTACATGACTACTATATTAACCGTTATTTCAACAATTCGCGTCTAAGTTGAGATTTGTAAATGAAATATTTTGAGAGTAAATATCTTTGGAATTTTAGCTGAAAGTGAAGCTTGTATTTATGTATAATTTTGCCCTTAATAGTAAGTAAGGGACAAGTGGGGTAAAGTAATTAACGTGGTGTTGAGGAATACATAAATGAATGCCTTTTTCTTTCACTGTAGAAACGATTCAGAAATGTTCCTGGAAAATAATGGGCAGCTGATGTGCCCAATTTCTTCCAGTAACATATCTTACAAAAACCAGGAACGTTTTCCGATAAAATTCAGTAACGTAACTGAAAATATTCAGAACTCTTCCTGCTTAAATCCAGTCGTATCTCTGGAATCTTAAAATAAACTTACATGGGTGTACTATAACAGTTTGGCACCTTAACTGCGTTCCGAGGAAAGTTCCAAACACTGTTAAAATTTTTCCGGAAAATTTACGGTAATTGTTACTGGCATCCATGTTGCCAGTAACTATTACCGTAAAAATCAAATGTTACTGTAAAATTTTACGGTTTCCTCGGCAGGCCACAGCAACCAGTTGGCGCTGGGATCGCTTATTTCTCCGGTATAAATTACCGTAAAAATCAGCGATGCGTCGGCGATGCAATTTTACAGTAACAATTACCAGAAAATCTTCCTGAATTTTTAACAGTGAAGCAGTATTGCAAACATGGCCAAAGCTAACACAGAAATGCAAGTATCAAGAATTTTACTCGCCTGCAATTCTTGCTAAGCTACGTAGTCCTATGACTAATTGGCGGCCTTTGGACGTTTTATCCGTCTGGACGGGCCGCAATCGAACTCAAGCCGATACACTTCATAAACACGCTGAGTTAATCTTTAAACTGGGAGCTAAACATATTTTACAGTGAGGAGTCTGCATTCGTGCGACTAGTAGCCATTCAGGAAACTTTTTGACAAGGATACTTGATTTTTCCAAGAAGTGTATAAAAAACCATAAAAATCCCGAAACGTTACACGGAGATACTCAGTAACGTTTCGGAATTTTTTTTAAAGTGTTGAAATGAAAAGAGGAAAAAGTGTACACATTTTAGTTTAGGTTTTAAAAATAGGGAATTAAGTTTTTAATTCAAAATTTTAGCACCGGCATTATTTTATTTAGTGAAAAATGTCGTTTTGTTTGCATATCTTTAAATGCCTAAACTTTCATCGAGTTGACTGTTCAGAAAGCTTTTCATGTGTCTTAAGAACACTTCCTCATTAGCTGTGAAGCTGGTTTCTTTTGATGTAACATAAGAAAGATGGGTGAAAGAGGGCACTGGATACTCTTGTCATACATCCTTCATCTGAAATCACTTAATCTTAAATATTTGCAGATATTAGTAAAATATTAATTTTTCTAAATATTTTTTGGTTTTAAGGTAAACAATATTTAATACAACGTAGCCCAAATGCAATATATAGATGAAAATTAGTGCGCATTTGCATACCTATATCGTTTGATAAATGATGAACACTTTTTCCAACCTGAACTAAAGCTTTCAATACATATTAGAAGAATATTTTTGCCCAAAAAGGTCTTGTTATATATTAATACCGATTAGAAGTTTAAAACTAAAAGTCTTTTGTACACTTTGAAGAATTAGATAAAGCTTGAAATATATATTTTTTCTTTTAGAGCTTTTATAGAGCTATTTTTAAAAATATTTTCTTAATTTGTAATTTAAGTAATTTAAACACTGTGAAGGTGTAGCGCTAGACACCATTTGACGGGGATGGGGATTATAAGGGAAATGGTTGACTTTATTTAAGAATTGTTGACCTCACTCGAATTGGAATTTTTGCGAATTACCCAAACTAACTTCTTCACAACTCCTGAACGTTTTCCTAATTTATGTTGTGTGATTTTTTTGGGTGTCTTCCCAGTTTCTCCGACATTTCATTTACCCCCCCCCCCTTTATTTTCAGTTTTCATCATATCTTTTGATATATTAAAGGGGGGGGGGAGGCCATTTTAAATGTCGGCGAAACTGGGGAGAAACCATTTTTTGGTAACTATTTGACCTCTCCCTGTGTTGACCATTAACTTGAATCGATTGAAAAAAGCTACATCAACGTACGCGAAGCCGCGGGTAAAAGCTAGTCTTTAATATATTACAAGAAACATTTTGTGAAATCATAATTAATCAAACATTAAACAATATCACAACTTTCCTGATGACATTGATTTCATCGAGGAGTCAAATATGGTTAAAATTCTTGATGAGCCTACTTTTGACCACAGTGAAAACGAAAATGTTATGGCACTATTTAAATCAATTTTTTTTACCCTGAAATTCAGGGCAATTGTTCTCTATCAGTGTAATGTAAAATAGCAACGAAAAAATTCAAACAAATTTTGGTATGTATTACCCACCTAAGTGGAGAGCCGTGGATTTCATGACACCTTTACTCATTCCTACCGGAAACTCGCTAAGCTTCTGACGATAAACTATTGTGTTTATTCTGCTACACAAGGGTTCTCAAACTTTTTCCACTCGCGGCACTCTTTGAAGAATTGGAATTTCCTCTCGGCACCCTAGTCCATCTCTATTATTGGAAGTAAGTGGGTAAGTGTGCCAAATAAGGCAACCATAAGGTTCAAAAACTAATATTAGTCCAGCTTTTGCATATTCATCAAATGACCCATAAAAACCAAAAAAAAAAAAAAAAAAAAAAAATTAAACCTAGTGAAAATGTAAGTTCCAATTATGTTTTTTAGCAGTTTTAGCAAAGAAAAGCTTTATAAAGAGCATAGGCCCTAATTAAGGAAAACTTTGAGCAAAGGTAACTTCACGCAGAGTTGACGCCGAAAGTATCCTGAAGTACTATCAAACTAAAGTAAACTGAATGAGTCTTTGATGTCAATATCTATTAAACCGCATTTGATAATCAAGGATGACTTTATTGATCTAAACGACCTTATTCGGAAAACTAACCTAATAATTTATATTTTGATAGCATGAACACTTCGCGGCACCTCTCACCTCCTCCTATGGCACCCCACTCTGCAAAAAGAATTCAGAAACGTTCCTGGCAAATAATGGGCAGTTGATGTGCCCAATTTCTGCCAGTATCATATCTTTCATAAAATTTGAATGATTTTTTCTAAAAGTCAGTAACCTTCCTTAAACTATCCAGGAACCTTTCTGAAGATTTCAGTAATCTCCCCGGTTAAAGCTAGCCATGTCTCTTGAGTATGGCAATTTACAACTAGGGCCTGCGTTAAGACCGAATTGTAAGAACCAAGCACCTGACTTGCTTGCAGTTCTTGCAAAGCTGCGGAATCCAAGACTTATTCTCCCCCCCCCCCCGTGGAAACTCAATTAGTCCTGGATGGGCCGTAAGCGAACTGAATCCGATACACTTCAGTTGATGTTTAAACTGGGAGCTAAAAATATTTTTCACAACAGTGAGAAGTCTGCATCAGTGCAAATTGTAGCGATTCAGGAAACTTTTTGACAACGATGCTTGATTTTCTCAGGAAGTACATAGAAACCATTCAAATCCCGAAGCGTTACACTAAAATAATCAGTAACGTTTCGGAATTTTTTTACAGTGCAGAGTGCCGCGGCTCCCAGTTTGAGAACCTCTGTGCTACAAGATATAATTTTTTATTCACAAGGGACGAAACTAGTGAGCACATATTCCACGCTGGTTTGGCTAGTAATATTTACTCATATTTAAGGAATTGCCAGGTGTTTTAACTACAAAAGAGGAAAAATCAAAAAGCAACGTCGCTGTACATTAAGTTAATTGTAAAAAAATTGAAACAAAAAATGTAAAGATCTCAAAAGTACTACGTCAAAATACCAAAAGCAGGAAGAATTATTTTGTATGGTTTTTCACCTACTTTATTTATAAACAATTTTGATCAGTGACTTCCATTTAAGTCAACATTTTAAAAAAATATTTTGTGTTTTTTTTCTCATATCAAATCTTAGTTACATTTCCAAAACATTTCGAAAGGTCGGTCGCCAGTTAGCTAATAAATAACAGAATTTTTTAAAAAATACTAAGCACTTTTCATGATGCACTCAAAAGGACAAAATAACTTTTCTGGGTCAGAAAGGACAATTTAAATATTCATGTAGTTCTCAAAAATTCCAAGAAAATGACACCACAAACGAAGAAAAGTGCTGCTCAAGTCACGAAGAGGATTTTTTTGAGCAATCACGATTGCTTATTGCTTTCAGTTGACCGTCCTTGATGTTGTGGTTCCTTTTTCAGCTTGGACCAGGGACACCAGCACCACCTCCCAACGGCCTCTGCAGGCGCGGCTCCGAGCACTGCCTCCTGGAATCCGTTTCTCCTGGTCGGGGGCGTCCATGTCCTACACACGTGTACGCTCATACGCACACACACACTCATACTCACAAGCCTTTACACACATACACACACGCCTACGTGCATACACACATGCCTAAGTGCATACACACACGCCTATGTGCATACACACACACCTACGTGCATACACACACTCCTACGTGCATACACACAAATCTACGCACACACACATGCCTACACATGCACGCACGCGTACGCTCCTACACACACAACTATACACACGTAACCGCCCAGGAAGAGGAGCAGGCTTTAAGGACAGGAGCTGTTTCTAGAAACAATAGCCCCCCCCCCCAATGAGCAGGGTTCTGTCGCAACTCGTGATTGCAAAAAACATAACTTGAACTCAAAATTTCAGAATTCAAGTTAATTTTTAGTTTCTTTTTTTAATCATTATCTAGCTTTTAATCACAACTTTGCGTGTTGAAATATGCATATTTTTCTTATTGAAGAAAGTTTGTTTTGAAATGACTAAAATCGCACTTTTCTTCGTTTGCGGTGTCATTTTCTTAGAATTTTTGAGAACTACATGGATATTTAAATTGTCCTTTCTGAGCCAGAAAAGTTATTTTGTCCTTTTGAGTGCCTTATGAAAAGTGCTTAGTATTTTTTTTTTTTTTTTTCATTCTGTTATTTTATTTTTTTAGTGTAAATACATTTCAGAAAGAGAATAATGTTACAATCACGAAACTTCACTTTATTTTTTCATATCAAAGCTCCGTATTAAAAAAGCTTTAAGCAGTTGGCACTAAAAATCAATCACCGTTACTGCCTAGGATTTATTTATTTGCTAATTCAATTAAAATCATTTAAATATTAAAAGTTTTCCTAGCTAATTCATGTTTCAAAACATACAAGTTACTCGTGATAAAGATAGGCTCTTTACTTAGCCCCGATATCGATTATTAACATAGATGAGATCAATGATATGGAATACATTTCATGCTTGCTCCATCATTCAAAAGTTTCACTTTGATTACTATTATGACTGTTGAAAACAACGAAATTCGTAACAATGGGTTTTATATTTAAACATTTAATGGGAAAATTACATGAAATTTGCTGTTTTCCATCCTAACTGAAATGATAGTTTTAATTTAGAATTTTAATTTTTCAGCATTTAGTTGTACCTTAAGATTAAGCAAATCATTTAGTGAGATCCCAAAGTCTCTAAGTGATCTACACTGTAAAAAAATTCCGAAACGTTACTGAGTATTTCCGTGTAACGTGTCAGGATTTCAATGGTTTCTATCCATTTCCTGGAAAAATCAAGTATCATTGTCAGAAACTTTCCTGAACGGCTACAAGTTGCACGATTGCAGACTCCTCACTGTTGTGGAAAATGTTTTTAGCTCCCAGTTTAAAGATTAACTGAGCGTACTCAGAAAAAGGAAGGGGTTTAGTTCATCTACGGCCTGTCCATACTGGTTAAGCTCTCAAAGGGAGCGAATAAGTATGGGCCACGTTGACTTTGCAAGAATTGTAGGCGAGGAAAATTCTCATTAATTGCCGAAATTCTGGCTTAGCTTTGGCCTTGTTCCCATGACTGCTTATGGAACTTCCTTAATAAATCAGAAAGGTCCCAAGCTATTACATTATACCTACTTAAATTTACTCCACAGTTCCAGAACCACGACTGGTTTCAAACGGAAAGATTTTTGAAATTTTCAGGAAGTTCCATGATAATTTTAGGAAGGTTACCGAAATTTAGCGGAAAACATTCCGGGTTTTTGTATGTCATCTTACTGGTAGGAATTAGGCACATCAGCTGCCCATTATTTTCCAGGAACATTTCTGAATCGTTTTTACAGTGTAGTGGCTGAGATATAAGCAAAAGCAGGCCTCAGATTTTCCCTTACAATCAGGCCAAGTATAATAAAAGTGCTTAAAAAGAAGCGAAATTATTTTTTTTTTCATCCTTTGAATGATTAACGAAAATAACTGAAAGTCCTCTATATCAATTAAAATTGCAGCATCAACACTCAAAGAGTTTTCTAGTTTGCTTGGCCCAATATTTGAATACGGAAATTGCTCAGAGAAAGCAATTAGTAAGTAATTTCAATATTGTTGACATTCATTATTTCACCAACGATCAAATTAAAAAATTCCGTGACCATTATTTAATTTAAAGCGTCATTTCTTAACCTGCAGTTTCGTTTCACTCTGATACTTTGTTTTTATTGGAGGAGCTTTGATGATGACGTCATATCTAATTAGTTCCAACATCCAATTAAAAACATTTGCTTGGCAACAGAAATTCTTCGTTCTTTCTCTCTGCGACTGCTTCAATTCTCCGCCAATTTACAATAGCTCTTACGAACAATTTCAAAAACAGATCTCTCCACTAGGATTAAGTGCTGTCCT
This sequence comes from Uloborus diversus, assembly GCF_026930045.1. Lineage (NCBI taxonomy): Eukaryota > Metazoa > Arthropoda > Arachnida > Araneae > Uloboridae > Uloborus > Uloborus diversus. The sequence continues at coordinate 159,447,944 of NC_072738.1, forward strand.
AAATATTAAACAAGATATTTTTAAAGTGAAAGCATAAATATTTAAAAAAGTCCAAGAAATAAAATTTTAAAACACTTTAGAAAACTATTTTAGAAAGATTGAAGGAAAATTAAATAAGAATTCAAACAAATGCGAAATTGAAAAATGACTTGTTTAATTAATAATTCAATCAAAATGTATTTTGCGTAGACAAAGAAGAATAAATCACTGACACCTATAAGTTTCAGAGTGAAGTTTATGCGCTGATTTGAATAGTTTGTTGGACAGAACCGTATATTGTTTTAACCGATTTGGAACATAGAAGTTTTTGCTGTTTTGGAGCTGATTGGAAGAACTGATTCCTTTGTGATATTGCAGCAAATATGCAAAAGAAAACAAATAAGTTCCGTGTTTCTTGAACATTTTGGCGTCATTCAGTCAGAAAAAGAAGAATAAATCACTGACACCTATAAGTTTCAGAGTGAAGTTTATGCGCTGATTTGAATAGTTTGTTGGACAGAACCGTATATTGTTTTAACCGATTTGGAACATAGAAGTTTTTGCTGTTTTGGAGCTGATTGGAAGAACTGATTCCTTTGTGACATTGCAGCAAATATGCAAAAGAAAACAAATAAGTTCCATGTTTCTTGAACATTTTGGCGTCATTCAGTCAGAAAAAGAAGAATAAATCACTGACACCTATAAGTTTCAGAGTGAAGTTTATGCGCTGATTTGAATATTTTGTTGAACAGAACGCATATTGTTTTAATATAGAAGTTTTTGCTGTTTCGGAGCTGATTGGAAGAACTGATTCCATTGTGCCATTGCAGCAAATATGCAAAAGAAAACAAATAAGTTCCGTGTTTCTTGAACATTTTGGCGTCATTCAGTCAGAAAAAGAAGAATAAATCACTGACAACTATAAGTTTCAGAGTGAAGTTTATGCGCTGATTTGAATAGTTTGTTGAACAGAACCGCATATTGTTTTAACATAGAAGTTTTTGCTGTTTCGGAGCTGATTGGAAGAACTGATTCC